>NC_056728.1:1524907624-1525005124 GCF_019279795.1 Protopterus annectens | reverse complement strand
ACAATCTGAGCCTATCAGACAGCTATTACAGCTCATGGATTCATATATAAATTTTTTTTTTTCTGCATTGAGTATCACGATTTTGGATTGGTAGCCATTAGTGTCAGGGGCCACCAGCTTTGCCTTTATTGGCTGAATTCTTTGGAGTAATGTAGCACCATCTTATATGAACAGTTGGTGGGGGTTATTATTGTACTTCACTCTTATTATATTTTCTAGTTTAATTTGGGAGAGTACTATTGAGGCACAGAGGGTTTGAGTACCCTTTATTTTGCTTCCAGTTGTTTTTGTGTCATTTGATAATTATAATCAGCCCTTTTTGAGATGGACCTTAATCAACAACTGAGAGGCATAGCCTCAGATAGAGATGATCTTGGTATCTTTGGAGTGGGGGTTTCTACCTCAGCTTCTGGGGGAATGAACATGCACCTCTCGAGTCTGATTGTCAGGGCTTGTTCAACCAGTTATCAAGGGGCATGAAAAATTTAAGAGCCAATGTTTGGCACCTACGTTTGTTTAAATCTTACATGTCCAAAAACATCAGTCCTTGGGGACTACAGGTTAGGACTCAGCCCTTGGTCAACAATATTGATGAAGAATTTCAGACAGCATGGAAAACCATACAACAACAAGCTTCTATGGGGTTTGTACAGGCTTTAGCCTCATATTATGATCGGTGTATAGATGGGGGGATACTGGAGGTTACCAAGTTGTGTGAACAATCTAAAGAATTTGAGGATCACAAAAAATACTCTATTTATTTACAACAGCTAGTCCAGGAACATTTGGGTTTGGAAAAACAGCTTAAGAAGCATAAGTTACACAAATTCAATAGAGACCTTATGGATTATGACAAGGGTAGACCATTTGGTCCATATAAAAGTGTCAAATTTTCTAAGGCTGGCCCCAAACCAAATAAAAGGAAATGCCCAAGGTCAATATTAAAGAAAACCAAATTTTCCTCTACAGGCACTTCAGGGGATGAATCCTCTTCCTACACTGACTCTGAATTAGCAGTAGGAATAACCTCACCTACACCAAAATGGACTAGTACCAGTACGGATTTCCCTTTAGGAAAATCAGTCACAGGGGGGGACGCAAACACAAGAAACGTAACAAATGTGGAGACTTTACTCCAAATCCTGAGCAACAAGTAGAACATGATAGTGTACTCAATATTTCATCTCATGCTCTTACCCCTGTACAAATTGACCTTCTTAATAAAGGCCTAAATTTTGTGCCAGCTTTCTTTGTTCCTGAAAATGCTTTTGTGTCAGATTTATACTCTTTTGGTAGAACATTGACTTTAAAACTATTTTTTGATAAAAATAATGATTCTTGTTCTGTGGTACAATTATTTTTACATAATGCTCTCAAAGATCTGCATACTTATCGTGGTGAAATACAGAATAAACCTCATAACCTCTCCAAGATTCAACAAAGGGCACTGATGGTACTTAAGTCTAATACCAACATAGTCATTGTAACTGCAGACAAGGGGGGAGCCACTGTGGTCATGGACTTTGATACATATAATAACGAGGCTTTACGACAAGTCAATAACCATTTATATTATATGTCTATGCCATTGGACCCCACTAATACATTTAAACATCAGATAGATGATTTCATTCAAAATGCTGTGGATGAAGGGGTTATATCCAACAACACTGTGAAACATCTCATGATAAAAGATCCCAAAAGGCAACATTTTTATCTGTTACCTAAAATTCACAAATCTTTAACCAATGCTCTGGGTAGACCGATTGTTTCTGGTAGGGGATCGCTGACTGAACCACTGGCTGACTCAATATTTGAAACCTCTGCTGCCTCTAGTGAGAACTAGAATACATGATACCACTGCATTTTTACAAATACTATCTGATGCCTAGGTTGAATCACATTGGTTCCTTTGTACACTAGATGTGGCCTCTCTATATACCAATATTCCCCACTGGGCTGGCCTTTTGGCCATTGAGTGTTGGTTGGGAGTTGCCAAATTATAACCCACAGGATTTAATACTTTGTTAATACTCATGACGGAACATGTCTTGACCAAAAATGTTTTTTACTACCAGGACAAATGCTTTCTGCAAACTAAGGTGACGGCGATGGGGGCATCTTTTGCCCCCATTTATGCTGATTTATTTATGGCTTATATAGAATAACATCTTATATATGATCCCCTACACAATCTGTTTGTGCAAGAAATGGACATCTGGCACCAATATTTGGATGACTGTTGGCTTATATGGAAGGCTGATTTGGAGTATTTACGGGAATTTGTTGACTACCTCAATGGGAATAAATGGGGTATTGAGTTCACCTGTACACAAGATCTTAACCACATTACTTTTTTAGATGTCTTAGTTACCAAGAATGTGGATGGCACTTTGGACACACAGGTGTTTCGTAAATTCCCTGAATATAACTCACTTTTACATGTGATCAGTCATCATCCGCCACATGTTATTCATAATATACCAAAATCTCAATTCATGAGAGTGAAGCGCATTTGTTCTGGTAGTGACAAACATAATTATTATAAAGCTGATATGGTCAGGAGGTTTAAGGAATGTGGATACAAACCAGGGGTTATCACTATGGTTTGCAGGGAGGTTAGTGGTATGGCCAGACAGGAACTGTTACAATACCAACATAAATTCAAAAATGAGTCAGCCCCTATCAGAATGATCACTACATATGGATGCAACACCAGTATTTTTTTGAGGTGGTACAGGAAAATTGAAACATCCTGTTGGCTGATGAGAAAATTAGGACTCTGATTGATGACCGGTGCCAATTTGGCTTTAGGAGAGGTAGGATCCTGGCATCCCACTTCAATCACTACAAGGTGGGTACCTAGGTAGCCATTCCATTTCAACAATCTACACTTTTGAATAATACACTGCAGGGATGTTTCAGTTGTGGTTATTTTGTTCATTGCAACAGGTTTAACCAAACAAAACCTTTTAGCAGTCACAATACCAATCAAGTATATGATATCAATTTTTTTGCCAACTGCTCATCGGATTGGGTATATACCTTGCCACTTGTACATGCTCGGCTTTCTTTGTGGGCCAAACATCCAGGCCCATTAAATGTAGGATCAGCAAACACATGAGTGACATCAAACTTAAAAAGCAGACAAATGCATTATATAAGCATGTTGTCAAACATCCCTCTGCAACTTTTAGTTTTATGGTTATTGACATTATTAAGGGAGACAGAACAAATAAGAGTGGCTGGCACAACATATTGAACAATAAAGAAAAAGGATGGATAATTAAGTTGTGGGGTTTAATTCCTCCAGGAATAAAAATTAATTGTTGTGAACAGCCAATGATTTTCTTGTTTCTATATGGGTGTGTGTATATAAGGAGTGTCTTATTATTTCTATGGTTACACTGAGGAAGGCTTGAAACTAATGCCGAAACCGGTCTGTTTGTGATAACTTTATAATAAAAGTTACACTTTTTTACACCTTGGTGCTGGCTATTTTGATTTTGGACATGTTTTATGTTGGGTGTGTTTGTGTCCTTTTGCCTTGTGTAGTAGTACTATTAGGGAAAGGATTTTTATTAATATATGTGTTGGGTTAGGGGTAGGGGTAGGTTTACAGTTATGGTCAGCATTCGTGAGTAAGGCAGTGCAAGAGTGCGAACGCTCACAGTAACCCTAACTCTAGTCCTATCCCTAACATTAACTCAGGTTGGTCACTAACTCTATTTTTGGTAACCTAGTTATTCCTGACAGCCTTCACTTGATTCTGTTAATGTATGTTCTTGTCACACAATGCTACTTCCATACCTTGACTCATGAGATGTAATTCTGAGCAGATTCCTATCAATGACCAAGCTTTCTAGTTGAAGTCATGCTTCACCTTCTACATCTTTATTATTGGCTGTTTTTTTATACTGTTTTAATTAAATTGCAAATTTCGGACTAATAATGAATGCTTATGAGGGCAAATATGGAATGCAATTGTTTTCACTTCAAGCGGGTTGTTCTGTTTAGTACAATTCCGTAGTATTAACTTGCTGTCATGGGAGAGCCTTTCTGGAAGTTTGTTATCAACACCTTCTTTGGATTTTGTGGTACCAACTACAGTAGCGACTGAGCAATCATCAGTCTCCCATCCTTTCAGCTTAGGGTTGTTTACAATGTTTGATGTTATCTTCTTTTAGAGTTTATAGTATTAATATGAATTTAAGGATGAGACAAACCTCTAAGTTAGGAAGAAAGGTGCCACCTATCTTTTGTAACACAGATGTTTTGAATCCATTAATAAATAGAAAAAAAGCACTGAGCTCAAGTAATCTTTTATGGGTTTTTATCTTAGTTTTCTTGAGAGCAGAGGTGTTAAGGCACTCCAGTGGTCATAGCTCTGCATTGATGGATAAAGCTCAGTCAGGCTCACTCGGTCACCTGCAGACTATATGTACCTAATGAAAAACAGCACTTATAATGGACATATAGCTTAACAAAAAAAAAAAAAAAAACTTCTACTATGCACAGAAAATAGTGTGGCAGAACACCTTTTCCATAATTCAAATGTCTAACTAATTAAGCAGTCTTTCACTTGGCAGCCAAGCTGACTAGATCTGCTCCCACATCCAACCTCTGTAACCACAGCAGCTCAGCTACCTACATACAATCTCCAGATACCAAGATCTATTACAGGCCACAGTTTCTCCAAACTTTCTTCTGGCTCCCAAATTATGGGACGCTCTCTCATACTATCTACTACTTCCTACTCTCATTTTTGACCTCAGCAGCTAATGTCAATGCCACCATCTGGAAACACTACCTGACCACTTTTACATATTTTTGCTTCCTCTTCTCCCCTTCCTTCTCCTAAAACTTAGCCATGCAGATCTCATAATAAGTGCTGTATAGACCTGCAGTTATCTGCTATTCTACTTCTAGGTCCTTAATGTTACATTTCCTCCTGCTGTATTTGCATCTATATTCCTTACTCTTTGTACTTATAAATGTACAATCTACTGTATTTTGCTCTATTTGTCGCTTACCTTGTCTGAGATTGAAATTAATCAATTCAGTCCTCTACTCTGGTTAACAAATTCAAATAAATAAATACACCCGCTTTTTGACCAATGTGCCAGTCTCACAGATTCATGTGTGAATGTTTGGCTATCTGCCCTTATGAGCCATTTTACACCTAGTCATTTACCCAATTTTTCCAAGATCAATATTTATAGACTACCTATAAGATTGTAAATATTTCTGGAATCATGCCTTGGAGAATTTATTAGCGAGCCTACAGAAGTTAGAGAGATTTAACTACTGCCCTTGTCCTTGTGTAAAGTTCCTGTTGTCCAACCATAAGTCCAGACTGTGCTTAAACTGAGACAGGGATGTGCTTTGTTTTACATGGAGTAGAAGTCAGTTCCAGAGAAGTGGTATCCTTTGAAAAATCTACCTGTCCTTCCGTACCATTCTGTTTTTGTTGCAGAAGGGTTTTAAGTCCCTGCACTGAGACTTTCTGGTACTGTTTTGCTTGCATATGTGCAGTAGTTCCATAAGTATTGGGTTAAAGGACTCTTCTGGTGACTGGCATTTCTGTGGAGTCAGTGTCCCCTATCTTAATTGCCTCTATCCTATTGCTGCGCCAGTTACCAACTGAATAGACAACATAGGGGTTTCTTCTGAGGTTGATGAGCATCTCCACTATGTCTGAATGGGAGATTGTGTGAAAAGCTTCAGCCACATCTAGACAGGCAGTGTGTACCATCTTACATTCATCCATTGCTTTGGTAACATTTTTCAAAGTCCAACAAGCTGAGTAAGCATGACCCAACTTTGATGAAGCCAAACTGTGATGGATCCAGAGTTTGGAGGTTCCAAATGTCCTTATTAATTAATTGCATGATAAGTCTTTCTATGACTTAATGTGAGGCTAGTCAGACTTATAGGTTGGTAATTACATTTGTCAGTGAAAAGAGGGTGCTACTGTCACTGCCCTCTACTATCTTAGCACAAAGCCTGTATGTATGCTGAGGAGGAATAGTGTTGCAAAGGGCAGAAAAAGATCATGCTTAATGTTATTCAGAAACACCCCAGGATATTGTAAGGACCCACTGATGCAGTAACTTTGGCCTTAGATACCACTTTCAGTACTTGGTCTTGTATAACAGATGGGGCTGTATATGTTTCTTGAATTTCTTGTTGCTCAATTAACTGGGACTGCACTGTGTTTGGCATCCTTTGACAAATGTCTAGAGTGTTTCTGTTTGAATCCAAGACAATCAAAGCAAAAAAGCAAAAAAATAAGTATATTTTGAGTTTTACCTGCACTTTTCAACTGTATTTAATTGAATTTATGCATTATTTTCTGTCTTTTTTACTGTTTTACTCTTTCTGACTGCCTCCTTTTCTGCACTTGTTTTACACTGTACGGTTACCCAGATAGCATAGACTAGATTCAGACATATTAATAAAGGCTACCCTGAACTCTTGTGGTAGAATAGTGTGGATCCAGCCTTGTCTGAGCTAGGGAATGCTGGAGGAAGTGTTTGTGTGTGATTCCCTACTGGTATATTAGCTTAAAAGTGTCTAATTTCACCTATATTTAAACCTTATGTTTGCACATAGCTGCACACCATGCAACAAGGGTTAGAGTTATTTATATTGATGCAAACACCTGGAAACTATTTTTTTCCCCAAGACATCTGTCAGTAGAACTCTCCTAAGCTTTTCTGCTGCGTCGCGAGTAACTCTGCTGTGAAATGAGCAGCGTTGATACAGTTTTTCATCCCTAACCTTCAATAGAATAAGCCCCCTTGTTAATCCTAGAGTTAAAACTGTTCTAACTTGACACTTCCTAATAGTGCTTACAGTATTAACCTGCGATAATGGATTGCCAGTTTTCCTCCATTTCACAGGGCAGGACCTGATTGACATGGTCATCCTGAGGCAATGTAGTAATAGCCTCATATATACTGACAACCACTTACTCCTAAAGCATACAAATACGGTATGTAAGTGATGTAATTATACCATAAAATTGGAATCAGTCCTCTCATATAACAGCAAATAAGACATCAGACAGGTTGTCAGCATACACACTTCTCCTCTCACACAGGATAAGGTCATGACACATAAACCCACATATGCGGAAGTACTCACTAGAAGCCTACCAAAAGTTCAGAAACTTCCCAAGTGCAAACCAATTGCACACACAGCAACATAAATGGAAACCACTGCACATAACAACACATAACTGCACATAACAGCACACATGCCAGTGTCTCAGCAAATAAGCCCCTAAGGCAAAACACTTCAAAACCAAATGTCTTGGTCATAGGCGACTCGATAGTGAGACACACAGATGTCCCCCTTACCAGGCTGGACAAGGAGAAGGTCATGGTCAATTGCCTGTCAGGTACCAGAATCTGTCAGATCATGCATGCACAAGTCACTCAACAACAAATACTGTTATGACTTTGTCATAGTCCGTGTTGGGGTGAATGACTTTAGACATACCTCTCTGGACTATATGAAGAGAGACATGACTGAACTCTCAGATTATGTGTCCCAGGCTGGTAGGATCCTAGCCCTAAACAGCATTCTACCTTCACCCAGGATGATGCCACAATATAGACAAAAAAATGATAGACTTCAACAATTGGCTTAGCTTCTGGTGTCAATCCAGGGAGATCCAGTATCTGCCAGCCTGGGAAGACATGGTCAGCAGTCCTCATTGCTTTGCCAGAGATGGTCTGTACATGTCTCATCCAAGCTTTCATATACTGGAAAAGGCTCTTTCCTTCCCCATAGTGCCTTTTTAAGAAAATGTAAAAAAAAAAATAAAATTTCTGACGTAACAAAATCCACTCGAGACAAGCTCAATGTTATGATGCTTATTACTAGGAGCCTAAACAGGAAACTGCACTCCCTGGAAGCACTCCTCTCCCTGGAAGATGTTGACATTTGTACAGTCACTGAAACATGGTACAGGGATGTGGGAAGCACCCTGGCCATGGAAGGCTGCAATGCCTTCCATATGTTCAGACCTCAAAACAAAAAACAAGCATGAAAGAACCAATGGCAGAGGTGTACCATCCTCATTAAAGGTAAGTAATCCTCAAGACTGGTTAAATAGTATGACTCTCTTGAGCTACTCAAGGTCCAACTAACTACAAGAAAAATACCCTACCACATCTTAGTCAACTATAGGTCCTCCACCATGAGCTAAGAGAAAACTACCACCTACCTGGACCTACTAAAGTTACTCACAATACAGCCAAATGCCTTTGTCATGGGAGATTTCAACAATTTATTTATCAATTGGGCAACATACATGAGAACAAACATGATCATCCAGAGGTTCATGGATTTTGTCAATACAAATGCCCTGGAACAGGTGGTCCACACTCCCACAAGGGGTTCAAATGTTCCAGACATAGTAAGCACCAACATGGGGGGAATACTGCAACACCCCCCCCCCCCCGGTGTGGTACCCTCACTGATAAAGTCAGACCATTAATCAGTCTCATTCAAAGTAACTATCGGAGCTGACATCTCCACAGGAGCAACAGAACTAAAAAAAATTTCCAAAGTTAACTACAGCCCACTAAGTAATAGTATAAAAGTTTCAAACCCCCTGCAAACACAGTCAACAATGACTTCTGTGCAGACATGTAACAAATGCCTTATATAAACACCTAAATAACTGTATAGATTTGGTGTACCTGACTGAATCAACACCAATTCCTCACAAAAAAACAAGCCACTCTGGTAGGGTAGACCACAAGTATAAAGAGGTTATATAACAAGAGGAAGAAACTGATGTCTAAGAGCAAGAAAGAACTGACTCAGCAAAGAAAACATTCCCTCCACAGCTTGAACATGCAAACCAGATATTGTGTAAAGGTCTCTGAAGCTAATTACAAAGCTAAAATAGCATCTCTAGTTAAAGATAACCATAAGGCATTCTTTAGCTATGTCAGAAATCTAAAAGGGAATGCCAAACTGTTAGTGGATGGTGTCACATACTGTACCTGAGGAAATTGCCATCCTGCTAGCCAACAGATTTAGCATAAACTTTATCCCCTGTCCCCACCAGCCATACCCCAAAGTATTTCTGACACTAGTCCACTCCCTACTATTTCTAAACAGCAGGTCATATCTCTTCTCTCTAAAGCCAAATACTTGGCCTCAATGGACCAGACAACATCCCAGGCTGCTTACTTAGCAATCTAAAACAAGACCTAGTGGAACTTGTTGGTGGCCTTTTTAACCATATCCTGACAAATGGCTTTGTTCCAGCAGATTGAAAAATGGCAGCAGTGATCCTCTTACACAAAGGAGGCCCATCAACCCACCCTGGGAACTATAGACCCATAAGCCTAACCAGCCTCATTTGCAAAGCCATGGAAAGAATCATCATGGACCTTATCAACACGGACATAGGCAAACTTCAAACTATTGACCCAACCCAGTTTGATTTTGTTAAGTATAGATCATGCTTGTTAAACCTGTTAGATTTTTTTTGAGAAAGTCACCAAAGCCCTGGATTAAAGAAGGACATTGCATACCACCAAGGCTTTTGGCACAATTCTTCACTCAGGTATCATTGAGTAACTCTCCTAGCTGGGGACTAACCCTAATGTCACTAGATGGGTAACCAAATGGCTCACAGAACAAACAATTTTAAAGTCAAGGAAACCACCCCTACCAGTAGAAAAGTCACCAGTGGCATACCACAAGGATCTATACCGGAATCTATTTTTCAGAAGTCCAGGCTAAAGTAGACAGCCTGTGGCTTACCAAGTTTTCTGACGATTGCAAACTGGGTACAATCATTCAATCCTCCAATGATGTTAACATACTACAGAAGGGGCTAACACAGACAAACAACTGGTGCAAAATCCGTGGACTGAAACTAAATTCAAAAAAGTGCATTATTATCCTCTTTGACAGAGAGGAATACCCTGCTAATTACAGTATTGTCAGCACATCCCTAAACTCAAACCCAGTGGTCCACAGTGGTAAAGAAAGCCTTCTACATTGCACATCTCATAAGTAAGGGCATTACATCCAGGTCTAAGGAGTTTATAACTCCACTGTACTTGACCCTCATTAGACCACTAATAGAGTGCAATGCCCCCTTTTGCATGTACCTCACCAGACACCTGCAGCAGGTGGAGAGAGCACAGAAGTTTCTCACAAGGAAAATACAGGGCCTCCAAACCAAGTCTTATGTGGATAGACTGAAAGCCCTTTTACTTATTTTATAGGATACTGAAAGCCAACATGTGCCTAGCCTAGAGGGCAGTCTCTGACCCCGCCTAATCGAAATGCTGCACATCTGTAAATCAAATAGGACATAAAGTCACTTGCTCCAGGGATCTTAACCTAGCCTGTGAAATCTACAGAATATACTGGAGAGACAGATATATCTCCTGCAGATTACTGCTCCTTTGGAATAAACTGCCAATTCATGTAAAGCAGAGGTCCCATCACCTAGACAATTGAATGGGAGACTGCAAATTCATACTGTAATGATGCCCATGCCCATCATAGATAGAGGTAGATGGTGTTGATCTTAGACTCGGTCTGCTAATATCATCCATCTAACCAAGGTCATTTAGGGTAACCCGGGTACAACATGGCTAAGATTGTAAGGGTAATTAGAGTATAGCATGGCTAGGCGTGTAAGGAGTCTAGGGCCATTAGCCTAGTAACCTCCTATCACACAGGAGGTAACATGGAGTGAAGTGGGAGTTGAATTGATCAACCAGCAGGTTAGCTATATTTTCAGCTTCAGGTGGTGTCATTCACAATAAATCAGCACATTGCTATGTAGAACCCTTGAGATTGCTAAGATAGTTAAAAAAGACCTTGTAGTTGTCTTTTGCTTGGGTAGCTATTTTTGCCTCAGGCTCAGCTTTGGTGGGTTTAATTAAGCTGTTTTGATGTGGTGGCTCCTGCATGCTGGGTGTTACTCTTCTTATTTATGGCAATAATCTCTTCCTTTTGCTGTAGAGCTTATTTAGGGAGAGTGTTTCTTGGGCTTCACCTGAGCTAGATCCTACAGGGTACAGCTGACTATACAGTTGTTGACATTCTGGTATAAGATTAAGTCAATTTTCATATACTCAGTGGAATTTTCTGGCTTTGGGGGAGATTTGAAACTTGCCATAGTGTCTCTCAGAAGTAGAAATTGCCTTGTAGAAATTTCAAAAGGTAACAGGGACAGCTGGAATCTCACTGTTCAATTTTAATTTTAGGGAAACAGCTTTATCGCCTGACCTGAGAAGTGATAATGATACACAAGGGTTGGAAAAGGATCCCCCTATATTAATAAGGGTGAGGTCCAAGATGTTGTACCCCATGGTCATTGACTAGTTTTCCAAAGTATTCGTATTAGCTAAGTTCAGGAATCTTATCATTTTTTTGGTTGTGCACTAGTGGTGGAGTTTGTCTCCCAGTTTATAGTTTGATAGTTAATGTCACTAAGGAAAATGGTTTTGGGTTTAATGCTGAGTGTTTCCACTTCCTATAAATTGGTGTTATGGCTGTCTTTGGGCATATATGGAGTTCTATAGCAAGCTATAATGTGGTAAGATACTTTACTAATGATGAACTGGACATGAAGGTCTAATGTGTTATGCTACTTAACCAGGACAAAGATTGAGACACCTCCACCTTTTTTTGCAAACTGACTAGTGGCTGATCTAAAGATGTGGAAGAAGTCATTTTAGCCCTTCACAGCTGGAGTACTCTCCAATGATTTAAACTATATTTCAATTATTACACAAACACGGACATCCTCCAGGGTGAAGAAGGCTTGCAATGAGTAGGGTTTCTTGTTTAAGCGCCTGTCATTGATCAATAGTACCTTCATATTCTCTTTACACTTTTTAATGTTGATGGGTTTAAGTAGTTGGCTTTGTATTAAAAAGGCATTATGGGGAAGTACAATTTTTTAGACAATATCCAGAAGCCTGGTCGAGACAAGTATTGACCATACCTGATGAAGCAGCATGGTCTGTAGATCATATATTCTAAGGCTGAAAAATATTGTACCCATTTTGAATGGCACCAAAAGCTAAACCCAGTACTAAAATCAATTAGTTTGCTCATATTTTGGCATCATGCCTGGAAAAGGTAGAATGCTAGTCAATGCTGGGCTCATACCTGTCTGGGGCAAATATCTTATCATCTCTCTCATCATACAGTCCAGGGAGATTTGCCTTAAGTTATTAACAACTGTATGCACTATGACAGAGTCATACTGGCACTTACTTTTCAAAGACTTGAGTGCGTCCATGCATGATTTGATGTATCCTGGCACTGGACAAGTAACGGACTATTGCTCTTTCCTTATTCAACCTGGTAAGAGTTGTTCTGTATGTGTTACAAAGGAGTCACCTATGAATAGAATATTAGGTTGGGTAGATGCCTGAATCATGGGGCTTAGCATCCATGTATTTGGGACTCGCATTGCTATGCGAGTGATAGGCTTTGCAGACTGAAAATGTGGCTGAGGATACTTAATGCCTGATTTACATTTCGGAGGTCGTTGTCGTATGGATAAATTCATCTTAAGGACCTTGGCATATGTTTCATGAGGGTTGTGGCAAGGTGTGTTGCCTGTACTGTTAACAATCCTGGTCTCTGAGTTGTCTGTGTGTGAGAATTTTGCCTCCAGTTTCCTTATATATGTACACTTCTTATTCTCTTGCTTGAGTATTAAGTGATTGACAGACAACATGAAACAATTCTTGCATTGTTCCAAGATACCCTTCTCAATCATGCTGACCACAGAAATTGTGAGAAAGTACTGGTGCATAATTTCAACAGAAGTGTATGTAAGAAACTGCTGGGAGAGATAGTTGCATTTTGATCTTGGGTGCAGGAGTGACACTATTAGTTTATAGAACCAGCTGGTTTAGTTAGTTTATTTTGACTACTAAAATTATTAGGAGTGTTTTAGATTTCTGTGGAGAGGTGGAATGATATCCTATGCACACTTTACTGCAGCTCAAAGTGTCTTATTTGCATTCATTACAGAGTCCTTCAGCAGTAGATTAGAGTATTGAGGTCTGTTAGATTTGGCAAGGCTTTTTATAGGGAAACAGCTATTGTGAGTCAACACACTTTAGTGGACGTCCATTGCCTGTGGATTGCTAAGCACAGCTCATTGCAGCTTTTTGCCTTCCTTTGATAAAAAAATTCTGCTTGGAATATTTGGAGAATGCCAAAATCAGCTCAGCTTTGTTATCACTATTCAGGGCTGACCACACTTTTTATACTCTTATATAAAGCACCCTGAGAGAGAGCAGCTCCCTGCAAGTTATATGAGATGAGTTAGGGAAGAAACCCATCAAAAAGAGCAACGAGCGTAAGCCAGTGGAGCTGTATATAACTCAGAGCTTGCAGCAAATCATACTTTCTTAGTTGTGTGAATAAAAACTGCAGTGATGGATTATAAGTAGGTTAGAATTAGGTTTTTACTGAGGGTGAATGGGAAACACAGTAACTAATGTAAAACGCAGGTAATCAGTTTATCATCACTAGGCTGGGAAATCAAGAAAATCCATCAAACAAAAGATAGGGAAAGCAGCAGGGCATGTACCAAACACAGGGCACTGTAAGTGCTACTTACCTGGAAATACTGAATATAACTACAAACTTTTCAATAGAGCTTTTAGATATATATCAAATGTAGCACAGATCCTAAACCACAATGCTGCCTCTATTGTAATCTAAACTACAAGTCTGTGGCAATAAACCCGACTGAATGCACCAGCAATGTACTTACAGCAACAATTAGTAGAAATAGTATGTATGAGGCACAAATCTAACATTAAATCATAATACATCAATTATTGTAATCAGACCAGACTGAATTTACTACTGATCAATGGGAGACTGTAAAAGCAATAAACTGTATGAAACACAAGATAGGAAAAGCAACATACACTGTATCAAACAGAGGGCACTGTAAGTACTACTTAGCTGGTAATACTGAACAGGATTTTCTGTAGAGCTTTTAGATATACACACATCAACAAAGCAGAGAGCCTGCAGTAAATCACAATACTGCCACTATTGCAATCCAGACTACAAGTCTATGCCACCAGAAAAATGTAGACATAGCATGTATAAAGCACAGATCCTGCAGTAAATTATAATAGTCACTACTGTAAGTCAAATTACAAGACTGAGGTACCAAATACCCCAAGCATAAAATGCCAATTACAAGAAAAATGAAAAAAATATATATCAGAAAAGTATAAAGCTGCATTATAATGCAGATAATTTTAAGTGCAACTGGAATACACAAACACATTTAAATTAATGTTTTTTTTGGGGAGGGGTTCCCTTTTTTGGTGAAATACTCTGTTTGAAATGCCTGGAGGATGCCAAAATAAACACAGCTATTTTCCCTCTGTTCAGGGCCTATCACGCTTCTCAGTGTCTTGAATAAAAACTCTGAGTGAGTGCAGCTCAGGATGGTGAAAGAAGAAAGGAGAGGAAACCAACCAAAAAGAGCAAAAAAACTAAGCCAATGGAGCTTTGCAACTCAAAGCTTGTAGCAAACCACAGTTCTGATAATCCTTTGAAGCTCTACTACAAGGACTGCAACACAACTTACTTTGCTGAGCCATTTGGTGATTCAAACAAGTGGATATTCTGGCAAGGGCAACATCTCATTACAAGGGAATTTGCATGACTATAACTCATTTCACTGCACAACTGAAACAACTGTGCTGTGGAACCCCTTTTACTAAGAAGCCCACATGCAGGCAGAGACACCCCTCCAAACAGTCGCTATTCTCTCTGTCATGCACATGATAAGGAAACCCTGAAATCACTGATACAGTGTCCCAGAAGTGGCATACACAGTGACATGCAGACATTTGCACATATACACTGCCATTCATACACACACCATGCCCTACCCACGTTAGAAATCTTAATAGGCTGAAACATTTCCACCTCACATTGTATAACTTACCATCACTGAAATGCATAGGTGTCCAGAGTAAGATTGCCATGCTCACTCACACTTTTCTACACTAAACTTTCATAATATGCAATTATATGAATCCGTAGAATGCTGGTTTCCTAACATGGCTGCACAGCAATACATACTTACAGACATTCTACCCACTAGTTTCCACCTTTACATGCATTGGTGTAAGCCTCTCTGCCTAGATGTATACAGTGTTGTTTAAAAGGTGTGGGGGTGGGGTAAATAAATTGGGTCAGTTTTGGGAAATATCCAAGGCAGCTTGTTCTTTTCTTATGTACTTCACAAGCTAAGTATGAGTGAAGGCCTCATGACATGCACATGTAGACAAAACTGCCAACACTGTAAAATGTGAAAGGGTAACATATTGTAAGTAAATGTTAGTGGTAAGGATTTCAAATAAATCCTTGAGGACAGTACTCATGAATATCTAGACATCAGTTTTACTGTGTTATAGAGTTTTGCTGTATAGTTCTACAAAGCGCCAAGATCCTAGAAGAGATAGCAGCAGTAGTTTAGTTGGGGTGAAATTTGCTCTGGTACAGGACTGCAATATATGATGTAGAAATAATTTATTATTCAATATTATTGCATAGTTATTATGATACACCTTTTTAGGCTACATAATCTAATACTTCTAATGTATAGTTAAAGAAAATAATAACATCTTTTGGCATGAATAGAATTAAGAGACGTCAGCTCATCTGAGAAAAACAGTGAAAGATTATAGGAATTATTGACTAGCAGATAAGGTTGGAAGCTGTTGATATATCAGTTAGGCAAGTATATGAAAGCAATTTCTGTCTCATGAGTTCTGTTCTCTATTTTCTTTGAATAAATCTTTTTATATTATTCTTAACTTCAATGAAATCCATTGTTGAGAATGAAGTAATTACTCAAACTTACAGTGTGAAAGAGGAATGGAAAAACAAATGTTAAAAGTGAAAGATCATAATACCTTTCTGTGTTAGTTTTACATAGATGTATCACCAACTGTGCTGTTGTTTGAGAAGGAATACATCATAACATAACATAACATAACACAGCACAGCATTACATAACATAATATAAAGTAATGGAATGGAATGTAGAAATGGATAACATGACATAATATAACAAAACATAACATGACATGAAATGGCATAGCATAGAATAGCATAGCATAACATAACATAACATAACATAACATAACATAACATAACATAACATATAACGCAGCATAGCATTACATAACATAACATAAAGTAATGGAATGGAATGGAACACTTCATAACATGACATAATATAACAAAACATATCATAGCATAACACAGCATAGCTAACATAACATAAAACAATGTAATGTAACATCATGACATAACATAACATAATATTATGTAATGTAATGTAGTGCCCTCTCTCTGTACCAACCTACCTCATAGACTTCTTCATCCAATACTTCAATCCTACAGCAATAAGAACTCACTTTAGTAGTACCTTCTACTTCAGACGATACATGATAATGTGCCTGAATTTCTTGAGATGCAAGTCAAGAAATCAGATGCTATATTCAGTTACCTACAGCTATCCTTTCTAAAGTCAACACCTTCTTTTATGCATTTTGAATCATTCTCTTTCCACTAAAATAACCTCTGAATCATTGAAGTGCACAGCTGTCATTTCCTTTGGTTAAAGTGAAAAAGCCACCAGTACCACAAAACTTCAATGTAATAAATAATATATACCTTATTACAAAGTTGTTTAAAAGGTTCATCTGTGTTCAAAGTTTTGAACATGTAAGCAGTTACAGTTTATTATGTGATGCTTAACTCAGCTTCCACCATGGCTTCTGCACTAAGACAGCCCTGTACACTGTCACTGACACAATCTATAACTGTATGATTATCTATCTACTTAGAATTAGCAGGTGAATGTATGCATATATTGGGAGCATTTGTGAATGTATACATATATTGGGGGCATTTGTGAATGTATACATATACTGGGGGCATTTGTGAATGTGAATGTATACATATGATGGGAGCCTTTGAAGTAATGCACAACATCCTTCTTCTTGGTGACTTAGTGAAGTTCAGATTGAATAGGAATACAATTTCTTGTCTAGGCAGTTATCTCTCTAACAGAATGCATAAGCTACATGTGGGGGCTTCAATTTCTGATGTAGCACCTTATTTAGGTGCACCCCAGGGGTCAATTTTAGAACCATTACATTTTATACAGTTGTTAAAAATCATAAAGAAGATATAGTCTGTTTAAATATTTCTAAATGTACTGAATACACCCTTTTGTTAACAACAGACCATTCCTTTACAAATTTGCAAATAACAAATACAGACAGGTTTACAAACATTTGGAAAATGGGCCTACAAGTCCAAGTTGACAATAAACCTAAAAATATCAGCAGTAACATCAGTTGCTTTATTCCAATTGCTACCATAAGAATCACTTTTATTCCTCAGGGATACACTAAACAATGTCATTCCTCAAGTGGCTCTATCTAGGATCCGATTTCATAATTTAAAGTAGCTACTGAAACAGTAGCACAAAAGACTGTAGCACAACTAAAATGTTGCTGCAAACATTAACATCTCTTTTACCCTGCTGTATTTAAGCATTTGGGTAGGAAATCTGTTCTTCTGCTGCTGGGATGTGGGTTACATATTGCTACCTACCACTCCTGCAAGAGCATACACTTTTTGCAAGCCCTTGTTAACAAAATCTTTATAGGTATGTCTTCCTTGCACATTCACATACTCATCTTTGTCAGTTGCTAAACATTGCTCACATACTTCAAGCGACTGAATTTCACTCCTCCAGTAAAAGTTTTAATCTTCAACAATGTCTTCCATTACACTCATGGCTGTCTATCTGATTTCCTTATATTGTTCAAGAATGGTGAAACCTCATTGAATTGATCACTTTTGGGCTTGCTTTTAGAGAAGAAAGCTTTTTCTAAAACTGAGTCAGCTAGCTGGAATTAGCTACCATTTAATATCTATATTCTGAATGCAGTGGAGTATTTCAAGACTGAGCTAAAGGAAAGTCTGAATGAATGTGTTTATGAGATAACTACTTGTCTCACAAACAATTTTTACTATATGAACCTAGTCTAGTGATCCATTTTACTATAAGGTAAGATATTATTTTGTTGTTTATACTTCAGCCTCACCACATTGAAACTGTATACCCCAACAGGGAAGCTAAAATTCAGTAAGAATATGTTATAAATTCTGCAGCGTCTACACATTCAGCTCAGATTTTTAGAGTATGTAATGGCCCATTATATTATTGTTCATGTATTTATTTTATATTCTTCATGGAGTTTTGTTCATGGCTGAAAAGGACTGATAACCAGACTTTCTACCTAGTTAACAAATGGTTGAATATATCAATAAAGTGATAAAACACAGGTTCTCTATTCAAAGTACAAGACCTGATACTGTGACTCTTAATACAAAAAAAAGGAATCAAACAAGCTAAAGTAAATTTAAAAAAAAGTTACACATTTAAGCACTTTTGCAGGGAGGCTGTCATCCCCTGAAACATGTCCCAACATGGGGGCAGTGGCCCTATATCTCTACTGCACATATCTATCAATTCTAAAATTGCTGCACATTAATATAGGGGAAAATAACTCTTAAATATTACAGCCTTAGACTTAGTACATATTTCCCTGCATTCACACATAGCAATTCTGCTGTTCTAGAGATTACAGATATAGTCAACAAAATTTCAATGAACATCTCATAGCATAACATAGTATAATATAGCAAAATCTAACAAAACTCAGCATAACATAACATAACAGCATAACGTAGCATATAACATAACATAACATAACATACAACATAACATAGCATAACACAACACAGCATAACACAACATAAAATAACTTAGCATAACATAACATAACATAGCATAACATAATATAGTGCAACATAACATAACATAACATAACATAACATAACATAACATAACATAACATAACATAACATAACATAACATAACTTAGGATAACATAACATACACAAATTGCAGTGGGAGACAGTTAACTGATCTGTCTGCCCTACTGTGTTGCATTTATTATGCAGCTGCCATTCTTCCACCTGGATTTACCTACCATCGTCTAGCTCTCCACTGTCCATTTGAAATCTCCTAGAGTCACACTATGGCACCCACTCAAGCAGCTGATTCCAAGGTACTACCAACTCTGTGACTAATGACTTTGTCAGATATAAGAAGAACAACTAGTCACCACTCCCACAAGAGGGGATAACATACTAGACCTGATCATTACCAACATGGGTACTCTATGCTCCATACCAGAAGTATATTCCTCATTGGTAAGATTAGACCATAAATTAATTTCACTGGCTATCCACATTCCGACCTCACCCCCAACCCAGAAAACCACAGTGAAAAACTTCTCAAAAGCGAACTTATCACTTCTCAAAACTGAAGTGGAATCGTTCAAGGCCCCAGGGCCAGTGGAAACTATGGCTCAAACTGCAGAATCCTATATAAACGCATTCTACGGACATCTCCAGGAATGCATGGATCATGCTATCCCAAACAAAACCAAGACCCAATCATCCAAAGGCAGGCGTCCAGTCTGGTGGACCCCAGCCATAAATAAACTGTACAACAGAAGGAGGAAGCTACTACATGATAGAGCAAAATCCCTAATAGGGAAGGCAGCTCTGATCAGTACTAGCAAAAAATTACGATCCCTCATAAAATCCCCCAAGGCCAGCTTTGAGAGAAAAATTGCACAGGACACTAAAGACAATCATAAGGCTTTTTTCAGTTATGTTAGGAACCTGGGATGCAACTCCCAGACTTGTTCTGAGTTGATTCTAAATGACAAAAAATACACTGAACCCACAGACATTGCCAATATCGTGGCAGACAGGTTCAGTGCAAACTTCTCCACCCCCCCCCCCAAAAGAGCAAGTATCTATCCCGGCAGAGGGCTGCCTCCCAAACATCTCTGATGCTCAGGTGAAGGCTGCCCTCTCCAAAGCAAAAAACACTGCTTCCATGGGACCAGATGGCATCCCGGGATGCATCCTACATGAACTCCAAGAAGAACTAACCCCTCAAATAAAACAGCTGTACAATCTCAGCCTCACTACAGGATATGTGCCCACAGAATGACGTAGAGCAACAGTGGTCCCACTCCACAAAGGTGGAGCCTCTATGGACCCTGGAAACTATTGCCCCATAAGCCTGACTAGCCTAGTCTGCAAGGCTATGGAGAGGATCATCATGGAGCTCATAAACAAAGACATTGGGGACCTACAGACACTAGATCCTACCCAATTCGGCTTCGTCAAGGGTAGATCCTGCCTTTTGAACCTGGTCAACTTCTTTGAAACAGTCACCAAAGCCATAGACGAAGGGAAGGTAGTCCACACAGCCTATCTGGACCTAGCAAAGGCATTTGACACAATACCCCACTCGGGCATCATAGATAAGTTATCCAGCTTAAATATAAACCCCTATGTCACAAGATGGGTTGCAAACTGGCTCAAAGACAGAACACACAGAGTGAGAGTTGCTGGAGCCATGTCAGACTCGAAACCGGTCACAAGTGTCGTCCCACAAGGTTCTGTCCTGGGACCGCTCTTGTTCGGTATATACTTTTCCAAGGTACAAGCCAACGTGGGAGGACTATGGCTCACCAAGTTCGCAGATGACTGCAAACTGGGCACCATAATCGACTCTCCAGCTGACACAAACATCCTTCAAAAAGGTCTCACAGAGACGGATAACTGGTGCCAGACCCATGGTCTAAAGCTAAATGCCAAAAAGTGTATAGTCATACCCTTTGGCAAACACAATGTGCTCACAAATTACCACATAGGCGGTAACCCATTAAGTACAGAGAAAGTAATTAGGGATCTGGGGACCCAAGTTGATAACAATCTCTCCTTTGACAACCACATTGCCAAAGTGGTTAGAAAGACCTTCTACATAGCCCACCTCATCATGAAAGGATTCACATCTAGATCAAGAGAGGTAATCGTGCCCCTTTATTCATCCCTCATCAGGCCTATCATAGAATATAATGCCCCTTTTGAGATGTACCTTACCCAACACCTGCAGCAATTAGAAAGACTCCAAAAGTACCTCACCAAGAGGATCAAGGGACTCAAGCAGATGCCATATGCTGCTCGGTACAAAAAAACTCCAGCTTTACTCAGTTGCATACCGCCTACTTCGAGGCGATCTATGCCTGACATATAAAGCTATGTCCAATCCAGAATTAAATCTAAATCCCTTAGAGCCACACGCTCGAGGGACTTGAACCTCAGCACAGAAATAAACAGAACTTGCTGGAGGGACAGATTCATAACCCAGAGGCTCCCTTTGCTCTGGAATAGAATTCCAATTCATGTTAGGCAGAGCACCTCACTGAATCTCTTCAAGAAGAATTTTGATGAGTGGATGGGGGATCATAGGTTTGTCCCGGGGATTACTTCCGTGTCACTATTAGACAGAGGCACAGTAAACTAAACCTTAAAAAGGGCACAGTATACTCAAATCAAGGGGTGGCGTAAGCCAAACAAAATCGGGCTAGGCTTGTAATTGCCCCAGGGTAGATAGCCTAGTATGAACCTATGAACCTATGAACCTATAAGTTGAGTTGAATACCTCCAAACTGCATCTGATGACTTTTCCACTCTTCTCTTTGCATCTTAGCTGTTTTCCTTCACTGTTCCCATGTAGCATCTTGTAAATGCATACCCTAGACCTTGGTCCTAGTTTCCACTGAGTATACATCCATAGACTTCAGTTTCATTTCATTGTACTATTTCACTTTTGGGTCAGAGGATGCCTTGCATGCCAGACACAGGTCACCTTTAAGCAGTCTTTAGGATACTAAGTATAGTGACAGGGCTTTGAGTCAGCCCATGTAAGACATATTGTTTAGGCCTTGTATCCTTTTATTATGGTATCACTGTGGACATTCCAGTTGCTGCAGTTGTTCCAGTTGTTCATTTGGTATTGGATTTCACTTTAGAAGTGGATGCCAAACAGGAGAGATCTCAGCATAGGACCTTGGGGGACTTCACTGGCGACTAGTCACTTTGTGGATGTAACTTCCCCTGTTTTGATATCCAGTGTCCTATTTGTTCATAGGTTCATAGGTAGATACTGGGCTATCTGCCCGAAGGCATATATTAGCCCAGCCATGTTGTGCGGTATTCACCGCCCCTTTGGTTAGTTCCCTAGGCCCTTGATCTAGCAGCTAGTACCCTTGGCCCTATCTAGTAGAGCTGTTGGTATGATCCCTGGTGTGAACTTTCTGTTACCCATCCACTCGTCAAGGTTCCTCTTGAAGAGTGATAGTGAGGGGCTCTGTCTTATGTAGATTGGGACCTTGTTCCATAGCAAGGGAAGGCTTCGCGAAGGGAATATATCCCTCCTGCATGTTCTATTCATTGTTGTGCTGAGGTTTATATCCCTAGAGAATGTAGCTCGAGTGGATTTGGTTTTGCTAAGATGGAGCATGTTCAACAGTTCTGGGTTGGACATGGCTCTGTATGTTAGACAGAGATCGCCTCTGAGAAGGCGGTATGCAACAGAGAAAAGTCTTCGTTTTTTCAATCGTGCTGCATAGGGCAACTGTTTGAGGCCAGTAATCCTCTTAGTGAGGTACCTCTGTGGTCTCTCCAGCTGCTGGAGATGCCTAGCCAGGTACATTCCAATTGGTGCATTGTACTCAATAATGGGTCTGATGAGGGAAGAGTAGAGGGGCACCACAACATCCTTAGATCTTGATGCGAATCCTTTCGTGATCAGATGGGTCACATAGAAGGATTTTCTAACCACCTTGGCAACATGGTTATCAAAGGAAAGCTGACTATCTACTTGGGTCCCTAGGTCCCTTATTACTACTTCAGATTTCAGGGGGTTACCTGCTATGTGGTAGTTCATGGGTACTCTGTTTTTTCCAAAGGTGATCCAGTTGGTAATCTGTTGTGTAACATAGGGGTTTATTCTCCGTTTAGTTAGCTTTTTTTTTTTTACTATGCATGAGTATAGAACTGTATCTAAAGCTTTGGCCAGAGATAGAGGTATGAGGTGTGTACCATTTTGCCTTCATCCATTACTTTGGTGACCCTTTCAAAAAAGTCCAGCAGGATCAGTAAGCATGATCTTCCCTAGACAAATCTAAACTGAGATGGGTCAATTGTTTGGTGGTTCCCTATATTATTATTGATTAGTTAATATGATAAGTCTTTCAATGTCTTTGCTCATGAGGCAATTATAGACCTGAGTTACAGGTCTATCATTGCCTGAGACAATGGAAGGTCCTCTCTTATATAGTGGAATGATTGTAGCTGTTCTCCATTTGCTTTGTTCAAAACCTGAATGGAGTCTGAGGCTCAACAGTATTGTTGGAGTTATTGCTGAATCGTGCTTTATGCTATTTAGGATGCATCCAAAGATATTGTCAGGACCCATCAATGCAGCATTTTTAGCTTATGATAATGCTTTTAGGACTTGGCCTTGTGTGATATCTGGAAGCAAGTTAATGTCAGGTATATCTTCAGGGATGGATGGAGTGGAGAGAGGAGGTAAAGTTAACTTCATTGTGCTTTTGAGATTAAGAACATGGCTAAAAAAGGTCTTGTGACTGTTTTTGACTTGGGTGGCTACTATAGCCTCAAAATTGGCTTTTGTAAATTGTATTAAGTTCGTTAGTTGTTTTTTTTTTTTTTTTTTTGACGAGACCTGTGTTATTATAGAAATTACTCTTCTTACTTTTGGTCAAAATTCTCTTCCTTTCTTGTAATGTTTGTTCATATTATAGTTCGGCTATGTGGTTTTATTTCTGTGGTTTGCCATGTCCTTGTTCCTGCAGGTACAGCTGAATCTGTGCCACAGCTTACAAGCTGGTATACTGTGGCACTGTACATTTCTTTGTATTCAGTGGAGTTAACTGGGGATGGTTGCCATTTGAAGCTTGAAAATGTATCACTCTACAGTGGATAGTTTGTTGTAGAGAAATTTCTACAGGTAACATGTCTGGAAGGGATTTCTGGCTTCAGTTTTATTTAGAAGGAGAAAGCTTTGTGGCCAGATGTAATAACTGATGAAGCTATGTAATAGATGTTGCAAGATTGCCCCATATTACTAAAGACAAGATCCAAGATGTTGCTGCCCCATAGTGAGTACTCTGACTAATTGTTCCAAGGTGTTTGAATTGACAAATTCCAGGAATCTCTATGCTTGTGCAATTGTGATGGTACAGGTTTCCCAGTCTATGTTTGGTTTAGACCACTTAGGAGAATGGTATTGGGTTTGAATCTGAGTGATTCTAGTTCACATAGATACTTTAGATGTGACTTTTTTTGTGTCATAGGGCAGTTCTATCACTAGCTAGTATATGGTACAAGACCTTTATGATGGTTATTTGAACAAGAAGATGCTCTATTGCATCTTGCTGAATTACCAGCCTTGGTTTAATTCTCTTCTGGATGAAAAATGAGATACCTCCACCTTTTACCCCTCATGGGCAGTAGCTGGTCTAAACATGTGGAAGGCATTATATCCCTGCACATATTAGGTTTATAGGTAAACAGTAGATTAGCTGCCACTGCCGGCCATTTTATGCCTAGCCAGTTTCCTTTTTTGTTATTGAAATAAACTAGCTGGAGTGATCTACACCATTTTAAAACATTGTCACTACATAGACATCAGTGTCCTATGAGGTGAGAAGGTTCATAATTTCCTTCTCTTCCCTATATTGGTAGGTTTATCAGGGTGTCCTTGAATAAAAATGACACTCTGGGGGTGCTGGACAATGTTTTTGCCAAAATCTGAAACTCTACAGTGGACAGTTATACCTGCTGAAGCAGCATGGTCTGTTGATCTTATCATCCCAGACTGGCAAATATTGGGCTACCTTCAAATGACACCAACAACTGAGCCAATTTTTTTTTTATCATATTGCAACATCACCTTGGGCATATAGTTTGAGAGCTCCATCATGTTTCTCTTCATGTAGGTTAGGGGGGTACTGTACCTCTCAGCCTCTTAGTTCAAGAAATCTGGACAAAGCCTGACACAATGGGGAGACAAAGGCCAAAAAATAGGGACAGATTTTAAATATTGCTCTCATAAACTTAGAAAGTTGATAGAATAACAGGCTTTGTCTTAGCCTGCATTTTTCTGAAGAATGTGTTGTCTGATACTCAAATGTATATCATTATTTAATTACTTCAGTCCTCAGATGATCCCAGTGATTTGCCAGAAAACCACATATTTTATGAGAAATTAACCAAAAATATCTGGTCATTCTGCAAAAATCTGGTCAGCTGAGAGGTATGGAGGTGCACATGAACTATGGCAGAGTTATACTGGTACATGTTGCTCAAGGATTTGAGTGCTGATATAATCTGATGGATCCTGGCACACCTTCCATGCTCACCCTGGTAAGAGGTATATCTGTATGTCTTACAAAGGAGTCAACAATAACAAGAATGTTTGTTTAAGCAGATGCCTGCCTTCTGGGATCAGCAGCTATGACTTTGGGAATCTTGTGCTACGTGAGGAAGCACTCTTAACTTGTTGAGTATGTTTTGTGCCTGTCTTGTGTTTTGCAGGTCTTTGAGAATTAGGCAAGTTAATATTTAGAAAGTCAACATATTATGGATTATGTGTATTGCAATGGCTTATTTGAGGTCTGGCTTCTGGTGTACTGCTGATGATTTTGGGAGTTTTATATATGTGTGTGTGCATGTGTGTATTAATACAAGCAGTTTAAATAATAAAATAGCTCTATTTGACTGCCATCTGGAAATGGGTCTATATGATATAATCTGTGTAATAGAGACATGGCATAACAATAGAAATCCACCTACAGAGTTTAGAGGTTACAGACAGAAAATATGACAGGTAGTGCTGTTTCCGTATATATATATATATATATATATATATATATATATATATATATATAATTTTGTCGTTCTTAGAGTTAGCTTTAAGTAATGGATAAAACTTGCTTGTCACCAGCTTTTTGGGAAGTAGTTAAGAATATAGTCCATTATAAACCTTCACATCACAGAAATACTGAAAAGATGAAAAAAAAATTCACGTCTGATAAATGCAATTGTTTACATAAAGTTTTGAATTTGTGGTAGGTGATTTAAATGCTACATTTATAAACTGGGATCAGACAGATTCACATTCCATAGTGTGCGACTAACTGTTAGTGAAATATGTATTTCTAGGGAATGAATAGATTGTGTGTGAACCCACTCATGGTACACATATTCCTGATATAATTCTAGTGAAAAACTTAGTATCAGTCTTAAAATGTATGTTCCCAAATTGGATAGGTCTGATCATATGGGTGCAGAAAGGCAATTTTCCCACAAAACAGTGAGCTACGCAAAAAAGCTTACAGGCTACCAGGAAGTTTCTGTCAGGAAGAATATGAGAAAATGGAAAAAGAGATAAATAACTGGAGCTGAGCAGCCACCATGTCTCAGAAGGATGCTTCTCAAAAGCAGAAAATATTTTAAAACTTTTTAGATTCATTAGTTGAAAGATTTGTTTAACGTAAGACACTTTGAGTAGCACCACAGATTATCCCCACCCTCCAGTCGTCATGCTCATTACAGTAGTATTGTAACAAGAAAAGATAATTTGCAAACTTTATAAACAAGTACCCACTCAGAAGAACAATCAAAAGCTGAAAAAGTTAGCATGCAAAGAAAAAATAAATGGTTGAGTCATAGGCCACAATATGGAAAGAAATTTACAGCAAATTCTTTGGACAACCAGTAGACCTTTCTTAAAAAAGTACATCAGTTTAATACATATTGCAGTGAATGGCTTAATGATATTATCCCAACAGAGTTGCAAATCCCGTAATTTAACTACCTTAACGCCTTCGTGCCCTATAACGCTCTACAGTGTGAGGAAAAGTATAGGAGTAATACATAAATGGTTGGATGAATGCATACAATCTTCTTTCTTCTTCTTCTTCTTTTGGCTTTTTCCCTGTTAGGGGTCACCACAAAGGATCATCTGTCCGCTCATGATTGGCAGTGGAGTTTTACAGTGTCGAGCTGCCAGTACATAGCATTATTATTTACCTGTGAGCAGTTAATAACATACTCAGCATCTGCATCTTGCCAGAATTGAGCACATGCCAGGATGACCACTAGCATCACATAAGTGGGCATACTTTTTTGCATCATGAAGAAAACACTTGAAGGGCTTACAGCAAGTTCCTATTGTTATAGATATTGATCCCCTACCTTGGAGTGTAAGGCCTCAAAAATGTGTCCGTCTCACCCATGCCATAGCTACATTCTTTGCAAAACCCACTCCTGTTTGATATCAGATTCAAACCTCTGCCTATCATACTACATACCTTACAGAGGTGTGTATTCACTGCATCTGCCAAAGAAGACAACAATGGAGCTTGTCAGCAATAGCTGAAATTTATGTGTAAAGTAAGAAAGGACTTTTGATGATAATTTGTACAATATTAATTTGTTAGAGTTTTAACAAGAATGTACCTATGTTAATAGTCACAAAATTGTGAGCAGTCCAATATCAATGTTTCTTGGCCAACAAAGCCTTTTCCATTGTTATATACATACACTGTCCCAGAATGGACTGACACTATAGGTGTGTAGATATGCTATACAAGTCAGTACTCAATGTATGTACCACAAGAGAAGTCACACCATGACATTTGCAGAACAACTTGTTCACTGCCATGAAATTACAAAATGTGTTTATAATTATTTGTCCAATGTAAATATACTCTATTGTTTGTGTAACATCAGTACTTTCATATGATAATGCCTTTTTTCAGAAATGGACAGTAAACTATGTAAGTTCACCAGCTACAATATGTGCATGAATCATATGTGCTACAGTGGAAGTCAATACAATTGTGAGACTCCATCTATGTGAAGTCATTTTATCATATGATTGTTTGCAAACAATTTGTATGAGATTAAAGGGCTGGGGAGGTTTCTCCTACTGTAACTGTACAAATTATAATGCTTGTGGATGTCATTCATGCATAACAGTATAAGGACACACAATGCTTACAGTCAGTCTAAGTGGGTTTCGAACACCTGACTATGTGGCTACAGAAGTTGCATGATATTTTGAAGAATGAATGCACCACAGTATAATTTCTGCTATACTTGTAAGATATTTGGGTATTTAAAGGTGCAGCATCATATTATTACTGCAAGGGATTTGTGGGCTTGTAGTTTCTTTAAAACGCTGTTGCTATATGTCTGTTTGTCACCCAATGTTGTCTGATGCTAGGTGTACCTTAACATATGTGATGTGAAATGCAGTCATCACTGTGATGCTAGAATGGCAATCATGCATCATGATTTCAAACACATGCCTTACTAAGGCAACAGCACACAGAACATTGCCTCATTTCCTCATGCCATAAGAGAAATTTAAGTAATTTTCTTAAGAAAGATACATTTCATCAAATGGCATCATCAGTATCAAAGCATTTCCCTGTGAAAAATGACCATTGGTTCTTGTAAGATGAAGCTCCAGCTATACATATGCACAGCAGGTAGCTGGGTAAAAATAGAGTGACCCACATGCACATTCAGTCATATTTTCACAACTGATTCTAAGGACTAATGGCTGGATTTACAGTTACTACCTAAGGTAACAAGATAAAGAACACTGCCTGAATCGCATTCGCCACATAAGATGTTTATTTACAACTGTGACAGTGCACATTTGAATGGATGACCACCAGTGTTTAATGCAGTGATGTTTCTGCTGAAAGGGAAGGAACTTGATTGTAAGGTAACACTACACAGCTACATATCCTATATGCATTAGAAGCCTTTTCTACACAGCATTACAGACAAACATACACAAGCAGTAGTGCATCATTGCTGGATTAATGCCACCTATATATTTAGTTACCCACTTCTGCTGATGAAGCTATATGTACCTGCCTCTTGAGCCACACAAACACACACACACGAAAAACGCACACACATACACACACACACACACACGCACACACGCACACACGCACACGCACACACGCACACACGCACACACACACACACACACACACACACACACACACACACACACACACACACACACACACACACACACAAAATCAGCATTGGTGGATTTGAACCTCCTACCTATCTACTTAATGAATCTATTGAACACAGTATTGACTGCAAGATCCAGAAGAGAAGTCTGATACTTACAGTGAGACAGTACTTATGAAAGGATGAACTCATCTTTGTGTTGAAGAGATATTTAGGGTAAAAGTGGGATAATGGGATGAGGATTCCTCTCTAAGTTTAAATGCTTTTCTTGAGTGGAAGTGGATATAACACATGATGAAACTATATGTACCTGACATTTAAGCCATACAAAAAAGTTCACCACTGTGTTTAATAGACAAAGTAAGCGCTTTCACGATCTGTAACTGACCGCTTCTTCAGACTTAAACATTCACATAGATAGTCATAGCATTTAAATGATGTAGCATCCAATCAAAAACTAGACTGAGTTAATCAAATCTGTCAAACAGGATATTTAAATATTTAAAAACACAGTATACTAATTCAATAAACAGCAAAAATACAAGAGTAAAGAAAGCAAAATACACAACATGATATTAAAATTTGCCTATTTGAAATTTAGTGTTTGTGTGGTTTGGCTTTTAGGAAGGGTTTAAGTGACACTGCACCATTAATCCTTGGGAATTTATCAGCTTGCAGTAGCAGAATCCATCTTTGCACTACTTCTTCCGTCCTATTCCTGATGTCACCACCTCTGCTATTTTGTTCTATAATTTCTAAGGCTAAAAAGTTAAAAACATGTTTTCTACCCTCAGCTTGTACGTGTCTTGCCAAAGCATTTGTTTCTTTAGCATTGGTTATATCTCTTAAACGCTCTAAAATGCACTCTTTGAAACTTCTGTTGGTTTTACCAACATAAAATACATGGCATATTTTACAAAAGCTAAGATAAACTAAATGCTGTGTCCTGCAGTCAGCATAAAAATCAATGTCCTTGTTGAACTTTTGGGTTGAATGTGTGAAAGTGGTGTTTGAGCAGATAAACTTGCATGCCATGCAGTTTCTACAGGGAAATGTTCCTACTTTCTACGACAATATTTTATTTCTATTTGACTGTGGCTTATTGTCTTTTCAAAGATGTTCTATTCATAAATGAGAAATATAGTCTCCTATCTATAACTCCATCTAACTCTTCTATAGAATTCAGGATATTCCAGTTTCTCTCACATATTTGACAAAATGACTTTATGTCACTAGAGTAAGAAACTGAGAACCTGACTTTATGTTGATTTTCATTGCGTGAGTCATGGGTGTCATCTATATTCTCAGAGAAGAACGGTTTGCATTTATGTCTACATCCTTCATGCATTTCCTCAGTACTTGTATTTATATCTGTTACACTGTAGCCTCTATTCATAAAATCTCTTTTTAATGTAGAGACTGCTAAATCCAGTCCCTCTTCTGTGTTATATAGTCTACTCATTCTCATGAATTGCCCCTTAACTACATTCCAGTTCATGTGTTTAGAATGCATGCTGGTTTTATGTAGAATACTATTCTTTCTACTGGGCTTCCTATATAAACTGGTAACTAGTTCCGTCTGTGATGTTTTGTCTATTGTCACATCAAGGAAATCTATTGTGTCAGATGAAGATTTATGGGTAAATCTTAAAAAAATCAGTAGTACTATGTAAATAGTCAATAAAAAGTTCCAGTCTACTAGTAGTGTCTCCCATAAAAGGAAGACATCATCCACAAATTGTGTGTACTAGAGGACACTCTCTGCAAATTCATTCCCATGCAGTAAATGATTTATCTCCCATGAGACTAGTGCTAGGTTGGCATAGCTATTCGCACAAGCTGTGCCCATAGACACACCAACCTTCTGCAGATAGAAACAATCACTGAACATAAAAACATTATTTTCAAGAATAATCTCAAGTAAACTACATATCAGATTCACTTTGATAGGGTTATATGTTCTTCTAGTATTTAGCAGTTAAAAAAAAGAAAAAATGTTGGAGGAACACCATTTTGAAATACGACAGTATGCATCCTCGTCATACCTTTAAAGGTATTTTGAAAAGTCAATTTGTTAGACTAAGTAAAATATGTACTGATAAGGATGATTTAAATAGAGAAGCTGACAAAATGGTGAATATGTTCCTAGAAAGAGGTTATAACCATGACCTAGTAATGGAAGTCAGAAACAATGTTTTGCCCTTAGAATCTCTGACTTCACATGATTCTAGAATTGATCGCCAGGCAGTTCATCTTACGAATACTGTTTACAACTATAATCATACTGATAGAGTATCTTTCATTACGACATACACTAATGACTTCATGAATATTAAGAAAATATTAGTCAACAATTGGACGGTCTTAATGTTGGATGAACCTACTAAGAAAATAATAGGTAATACTCCTCATATAGTTTACAGGAGTAATAAAAATTTAAAATCCTTACTATGTGACAGAAAGCCAAAATTATCACACAATATGTTAGGCACTAATGATTCTTTTGGAACCTATCCATGTCATAACTGCAATTACTGCAAGTTTATAACTAAAAGTCAAGAATTTGTACATCCAGAACTTGATTTTACGTTTACACCTAGATTTAGAGCCACCTGCAACACCTCTGGATTAATCTATCTAGCTACATGTGAATACTGTAATGTATTCTATATAGGCCTTACCAAAAGGAAGCTTAAGAATAGAATATATAACCATCAATATGATATAAAAAAGAAAAATGATTTAAATGCTTTGGCCAAGCATGTGATTTCTAATCCATCGCATTCCTTTGTATTCAGGGTGCTGCAAATTGTAGAGGCCACAGATAGAGGTGGTGACTATATAAATCAGATCGAGTTAAATGAACTAAAATGGATACTTAAACTTAGAGGTCACTGCCCCCCAGGCTTGAACAATTATATCACCATCAGGTCATTTCTTAATAACCGAAGATGACATTATAAAGTGTAGTATAGTTATCATACCCAGCAGCCTTTGTGACATTTAATTATCGGTCTAGTGTTTATTTATTTATTTATTTATATTTTCTCTTTATACATTCATTACTGTGCCTACTTAATTGTTTTTAAGCTTTAAGTTGTATACAATTGCTTTAAGATACACTATACTATGATTCTAATATATTATTTATACAGCCTGAGAATTTATAGAACTTTGCTTCTCTTACCCTATCTCATAGATAAATTAATTTATTTATTCTATTTCATTAATTCATTTAATTTTTATTTTTATTTTAAAAAGTTTATACCATGCATTGACTATCTTGAGCAAGTTAGAGGTGGTTTCTTTGACATAATTCTAATTTTTAATTCTTTATTTCATTATACAATTACAAATATACAATATATTTTAGAAATAGTAAGTTATAATTTACATTTATATTTTTATATGCCTATATTTATATATTTATATATTTATATACTCATTTATACATATTTATTCATATTTATTCATATTCATATATATATATATATTTGTATATTCATATATACACTTATTTATTTATTCATATATATATATTTACATTAAGTATTTTCATGAATGGAATTGCTTTAGTATATACTGGTAAGAAAAACTTTTATTCAGGAACAATGTGAGCAGCTTTACATTTTAAGTGAGCTGAAAATGCTGCACAAGTTGTCCAATGATTTATGCTGGAATATTTTTGCATCAAATATTTGTCTGGTTGCTTTGTAATATGGTTTTATAATGTGTTTAGAACAGGCAACATTTGTTCCGATGAAATTTCTTGAATTTTTGAATGTTCTTGAAGTGTTATGGTAGAGTTTGTTTCATTCTTTATGTCTGTTTATGTTTGTTTTATAATACATTTTTAAATGAGGGGTTTTTAAAAAACAGTCTTCCTTTAAATTCCTGAATGCTCAAATGCTTTCTTAATTAAATAAGTAGTTAATTGATTAACTTAAGACAACTGTTTATTGGCTGAGCCTCCCTATAAATCTGCAGCTATTTTTTACATTAAATTGTCTGATGAAGCGTATGGTAGCATACGCGAAAGCGCTTACCTTTTGTCTGTTTTTATAAATAAAAAGTAAGATTTTTTAACGTGGAGAGTCGGAAGCTTCTTGTTTTATATTTTTATAGTATTTAGCAGTTCTCGTACCCTTTCAATTCCCAATGCATGGGGTATTGAAAGGGTACGAGAACTGCTAAATACTAGAAGAATCTATACCTTAACCTATCCGATGTGTATGCAAATGAGGCCTTTTTGCATTCATTTCTGTGAACTGTAGTAATACATAACCATATAATACCCTTTGTCCTTGTAATAGCTCTTATCATAACTCTTATGCCTTTAGCATGTTATGCTTTTGCTTTAGGGAGGTGTGTTTTCCAAAATGTCTTTGAATTTTGATAACCAGACTAAATTACCTTATTTGCATAAAGATGCAGTGCCATTTTAAACAGAATCCCACTATGAATTCACAAAGTGCAGGTTTTCTGGCAAAATAGTAGTAGTCAATCATTAGGATAGGTACAGGTTATATGAGTTGTCTGGTATCATTTTTAATGTATGTATGTGAGTAGGAGAATGGTATTAGTTCTTAGGTCCCTAAGTGGTCAGTGAATGTGCTATGCTTTGTCTCTTAGCCAAAGAAAGGGCATAATAAGCATACCTACATCTGCTCATGGGGAAAGGTGCTGTTTTTTTTCCCTCCTAGGCATCCTGTGGCTGTGGTGACCTAGGCATTGGTGGGGGATGTGTATCCCTTCCCCTTGCTGATCCTGCTGCAGCTGTTTCCACAGGATCAGACTGTGGAGCATAGCACATACTGTAAATATTTGTGTACATGGTCGTGGTGTATACTGCAAGGCTCCCCTGGATATACCTAGGCACCAGAATTGTGACTTCAGAAGCCCAAACCAAGTTCTATGATGTTCCTAGTTTGTGTGTGTGCTTCATAATGGCATTCTTCTGTGAGTTTTTGTGCATTTCTGATAGGTGTCATCATCCACAGGTCCACAGCATTGCCAGCATCCCCCAGTAAATGGCCCTGTGGGATGTCCCCCTAGCAAATATCTGGTACAGCTGTGATGTGTGCTAGATATGGAAGTCGTGATAACTGCCAGGGTTGCCAGCACACACATTCAAGATAATCCCCTGGACATTGCACATGATTTGGCAGTTGGAGTGGTATCCCTTGTAGTAAATGTAGATTCTACCCTGCTCATCAGGTGGTGCATTGATGTGTACATGAGTGCAATCTATGGTACTCAGTACTTCAGGGTAGTGTACTACATGGTAGAACCATTGCATATTGCTGTCCCTCTCCTCAGCAGTAAGGAGAAATGATATGTGGTCACTGGCATGTAGGAGCATAGCATCTAGGAACTGGTGGACTATCCTGGACGCTGATGCCTGTGACACCCTCATCATGTCCCGAGCAGGTCTTTGAAAAGTACCTGTAGCTAATATGTTAAGAGCTACACATGCCTTTGTTTCCATTGTAATGGGTTCCCCTCAGTTGGCTCTGGCTCTGAGTAGAGGGAAGCAGACCTCACAGAGTTCTTGTAATGTGCCCTTGGCTACACTGTAGCATTCTACAATCTGCAGTTCATGTAGCACCTGAATGGTTACCCTGGGCCTGAACACTCTTCCCCTTCTCAGCTAGACCTATTGTCATCAGCACCAGCAGCATTGACTTTGGCATCTAACACATACAGATGTAGAATAGCTGTTGCAGCCCTTAGCATTATCTCAGTTAAAACTTCCAAGTCTCTACTCCAATGGTCTTGAGGTATCAAGAAAAACCAGAATGTAGGCTGAATGCATACTTTATACATTTCTTGGGTAAGTCCACCATATGGGATTAGCTAACTAAGCTGGAATTCACCTGTTTAGGATATAATTAACATGATTTAAAGGTCCTGCTTCAGTGCGTAGTAGTGCACAATGCGCACTAACTCATAGCCGGGCACAACTGTGAATAACTAAGTAAGTCATGTCAATTTTTTTTATTTTCATCCTTGTTGTCATGAAACGTACAGAAAATGGTAATTAATACTACTTTCACTTCATTGTATAAGCTGTGATGTCAGAACAGTATGAGAAAAGTGGCCATACCCTGTACTTGAACCCAGGATTGTCATTACTCCAGTCAAATACCCAACACCTGGCACCACAGGAGTAGTATAGTAATGTCCTATAACTGGAGGATATGATCTGAGAGCAGCTCCATTTACTGGGTTTACGCAATGCCTAGCAGTGCTCAGCAATATTGATTGAATACATCTGGTTTCTATTTTTGGATGTCTAGATCATGTCTGATACGTGAGTGGTCTGGTCACACAAACAAAGTATGCATCATCATAACAGCAATACACCCAAAAAACAACAAAGTTACCTGACACCCCTGATGTCATCAACATCCATGGGAAACATAAACACCTTCTAGGAACCTACACAAATTGGACAGCGCTACACAGTTCCTACGTTTTGTGAGTCAACAAATCCACTGATTTTTGCACTTATTTGCATAATATCCATACCAAAAGCCTGGAAACTACACAGTCAGTAGCTTTGTAAGCTGGGTAACAGCACGGGAGCACTACTTTAAAGACACAGGCCAGGGTATTCTTTTACCTATTGTGATACTACATTATATTTCTCTTTTTAATTATGTTTCCATTATTCATATTTCAAACCTTTTCAGCAAGCTGCACAGTGATCAAACTTGTGATTAAAAATATTTTACATATATACTATTTTGACATCTCCTCCTGATACTTTTAGACATCCACAGTGTATACATCGGCCATTATATGTGTGTTGTTACCTTTTCATGGCCATTTTGTCCATATATCTGGAGTTTTACATGCCCTTGATTCTGTATAGACTCCTGTAAGTGGAAAAGTTCCACATACACTGCCAACACAGACACAGAGTCTACGCAATTCTGTTGAAGGTTGTTGGATTGCTCCACTCTGCTGTGTCACTTCATTAGCATAAGTTTCAGCTGTTTACTCTGAAATTTGCATTTTACAAAAGTTTCCATTATTGCGCGTCAATGCACAGCAATGTGCCCAGAAAAAAATTACCATGTTAGCTTTATGGAATTCCCACAACAGTGTAACACATACAGATTTCTTTACTTTTTGTCATTATTTAAGCTATATTTTCTTGGAGATTTCTTTGTTCACAAATTTTGCTGAATTGCTCTTACTTCGAATGTTTGAAGAAAGACACAGCTCTCAATGTATTTACTCCTCTGAAGTATTGAAAGAGTATAGCAGGCATTTAAACATGCATACTGAGAAACATGGGTATGAACATGAAACCAGTGATAAACGTATGTTTTTCAGTTCATCTGACAGATTTCTAATTTTCACTTTTTGTACTACATCTATATTGCTTACAAACTGAAAGATGTAGTTATTTTATAGTTCCTTACCTTTATTAACAGACATCATAGAAACCTTGACATTTGAATCTGTGTAGTTCTGTTTAAGCAACTGGAATATCTGAACGATATCTATTTACTTTGCAGGAAATAACTACTTTAATGTTGAACTCATATTTTCTGTGTCCCTTGAATTTAATTGAATGTGTTTTTTTTTTGAGGAATTCAGATTTATTTGGAATGTAGTCAAATCTAAATTCTGTGCAGACTACACAGAAATGTAGCAAGTAAAGAAACGTCTGCACAAACCATATCAAAATCGATTGGAATAGCATGAGGATCGCTACAGCAGAAATTATATTACTACTTATTTTTTTTTATAAAACATATCCTCACAAAATAGATTATTATGCCTTCTTCAAATGTCACTGCTAGAAAGCTAGCATGCAATGTAGGTTTTAAAAGTGGAACAGATTGCCTTTGAAAACAGATATGTAAAAACTTGCCAAATGTATGCATAGATCATTTACTATGCCACAGGCCACCCTGTTGGCAGTGATTATACTTAGACAAACAGGCTGGACTAGACTGTACACCTGTTCTAAATTAGGTTTATTGGAGCACAGATATTCACATTTAGTTGTATTGCTTTATTGCATACTAATAAATACATGCCTTCTGCTTTTATGTGCTAAATACTTCCCTTGTGTTCATCTGTAGTTTACTTAACTGCTACAACTCTGGCATAATTAGCAAAAACAGTCAGAATAATACATATCCTAATAGCATGAGTCAAACAACACTAGATCACTGGTGTACACATGCTACTTCACCCGCAGCAACCTTTGACAGTTCAGAAAGGAAACAATTGTAATACTTTACCCTTATACAGTTTAATGTTTGCAAATTCAATTTTCTCTAGAGGGGGGCTGTTTTATGTTTGGATTCTTCCATATAGCAAGACAGTCCTCCAGGGAAATACATATCTAATTAATTTAGCTGATTGATAGTTGCCACATGTTTCAAAATGTTATTTAAACAAGCCGTGTTGGCATTTTCAAGCACATCACTAAAGACACAATTCTATTGGGTTATTATAAGTTGCAAGAAACAACACACATTTTAAATTATCCCACAAATGTTTTGTTTTGCATTAGTAAATTAAATATTTAATAGTGAAAGAAAGACAGCAAAGGCTTATATATATATATATATATATATATATATATATATATATATATATATATAAATATAAGTCCATTCATATCCTTTAAATCTATATTACACGGCAGTCAGCAAGTCCCGTGAATGAGGCATATCCTCTATCAAAGGCTAACTTTGTACTTAACAAATAAAATCAAAATCCTCACTTAAATGAGTCATGGCCACATTACAGTGCATACTTCATATTTCCTATCATCTCCCAGTCATTGATACACCAATACTGGCATAACACTTAATCAAGATTTGTAGTCACAGATGCAGCTGCACTTTTATTTCGGGCAGTTTTCCTTGTTTGTAAAACCCTTGACAACTAGTGACAATTAATTTACCTATTTTGCAATAACCTGAATGATATATGCAATGGTGTCAAAGCATACATAGATACTAAGTACTAGCCACCAACTGATTTATTGTTCTTTTCCTCATACCATACTGTCGTAAGATACATAGGCTTTGAAAAGTAGCTAGATAATGCTATGTAAACATAAGTTTCTGAATTCTAATAAAGGGAGCATTCATTCTTGATACTGCCTGTCTTATTAGGAGACTAAGCACATTAACTGCCAACCTTATACTAATAAATCACAGCTAAAATAATTTATATGTACTATTTGATTGGTACTCTTTTCCCAAGATGTCCTACATTGTCAAAAATGAAAACCATTGGTTACTTACATAATTTTGGGTATTCAGAAAGAAGCCTAATATTTGCAGAAAAAGCTGTACTAAAACTTCATTGTTTCTGTAGCGCACTATTTTCCATTTCAGAGACACATTGGCTGCAATTAGGGGTGGCAATGTGGCGCAGACGATAGTGTTGTCACCTCACAGCAAGAGGTTTCCTGGTTCAATTCTTAGCTGGAGTTCCTTCTGTGTGGAGTCTGAATGTCCTCCCTGTGTTTGTGCAGATTTCCTCTGTGTGCTTCTATTTCTTCCCAAATTCCAGAGACATGCAGTGGATGGATCAGTCACTCTAAATTGGGCATGCAAATGTGTGGTATGGAAATGTCTACCATGGCAGGGCTAGCCACCTGGCAGTGCAAACCTTGACTGTAGATGATTGTCACTGTTAAAATGACACCCCAACCCCATATTGGAAAAAATGGGTTTTGGATGGATGGATAGATTAGCCGCAATTAGAAAATATCTCATTTTCATCTAATTTGCAAACATTTGAATGACTGTTAACTAGCATAGTGGGCTGATGTTGTTTTATGTACTTTATGTATTTTAATGCAGGGTTCAAAACTCTTTCTTCCTCTTATTGGTTCATAGATGTATAATAGGCTAAAGACTACTACAGCCTTTATAAGCCTAGCCATGCAACCCAAATGTGTTCCATAAGTTATGTATTTTAGACGTTTACAAAGGGGTGATTGATGGTTACAACATGATTTACAAAACAGTGTAAGAAACGTCCCTGTGTGGAAGATTTTCAGTCCATATATCTCTAGTTAATCACTGTATATTAATCAGATTATACAATAGCAGTAAAAGTAGCAAACTTAAACTTGTCTTAAGTAAAGAAAAAACAAAATAATAATAATAAAAAATATATAATTGTACAGAATTACTAAGTATTCAAAAGTAATCCAAGCAAGGCAGGCAGTCTTGTTTCCAGATGAAAATCCTTTATTAAGAACACAGAGAAGTGATCCAAGTAAAACAAAAATAGAGTAATAGTTTCCTCACAAGCTTTCTAAATATATATATATATATATATATATATATATATATATATATATAGTTTTTATCAGGCAAGGGAATGTTTTTTGTGCTGTAAAACAAAATGTTATTGGTACACATGTTCACATCCCTTCCCCCATCAGTGTGACATTCGAGCTGGTCCTGCCCTACTTAGTAGCTGTCATAATAATATAATGCTTATATACTTTAAATAAAATTTATAATGATGTGGTACCTCTTATTTAACCAGATTATTAAGTCAGTGATTTTATCCAAGACAATATACTACATGGCTGGAAATATATCAACCTTTGTCCATTTGGCAATCAAAAATATATATAAATACATACACATACACTTTGCATGTAAAAACTCAATTGTAAAAATCATATTCTATTTTCATAACCTATTGTTAACAAAGATCGCTTCCGTCCTTCTAGACTTTTTCAGGTCTGTGTGCAAGAACCCTAAAAACTCTCTATACAAATATATATAATTGTATAATTAGTTAGTATTGTTATTAAACATCATTTTGAATAAAGTGGAAAAAAGTGAACCAGAAAAAGAAAAAAATAATAAGAAAAAATGTATGATGATGGAAACAAAATATACACTTAAATTACAACTGATTTAAAATGGTATTAAAAACCAACTGGTATAATAAAATAAAATAAAACAAAATTAGTCATGTAAACAATATGTCAATTTTCTAAGTTTGAGTACACTTTTAATTGAACAGTAGTAATTTAGTCCAGGCTTCCTAAAAAGAGTTCAGCTTTAATTGCCACATGAGTTCATGTTTCTCCAGAATATTCGGGATGTCTCCTTCAAGATCATCCATGTCTATGCGATCCAGGATCTGGAACTTAAAACCTGTGTGTCTTTTATGAAGAGAAAGGTGTTTGGCTAGTGCATTATTTTTACATCCAGAGCAGATTTTTGGCAAATGACATGAAATCCTACGCTTGAGTTTATTTACAGTGTTGCCCACATAGAATGTATCACATTCATTGCACTGTGCCCTGTAAATTACTTTTGTAGTATTACAGTCACCCCCTGCACTAGTCTTAATGATTTTCTTTAAATAAGGGCAATAAAAACTATCACCTTGCTGTATAAATACACAAAATGTACAATTAGTTTCACATCTTTTAGTGTTTCTCTCATATGGTCTAGGTTTAAATTCAACAAAACTTCTAATGTTCCTGGCCTTCCAATAAACAAAGGATGGGGCTTCACTTAAGATGTTAATCAGAAAAGGGTTTCCTGTGACAATGTGCCAGTTTTCTTCAATAACATTTTTGATACTGTGATAATCCAAAGTGTATGTCAGGATGCAGCTATTTTTGCATTTGTTATTCTCTGTAAAATTTCTTAACATTCTCCTACTGGGGAGGTTGAGTGAAGGTGCTTCAGTCCTTTTTAGTCCTATAATGGGTTCCAGGATGTTTTATAACATCTGACTTTCATAGCCTCTCACTAGAAAATCATTCTCTAAGTTGTTCAGGTTTCTCAAAAATGGTTCCATCTCTGTGGTAATTCTAGCTAACCTATAGCCTTGGGACTTCACTACATTATACTTGGTTTTTGTAGGATGTAGACTTTTACTGTGGAGTAATAAGTTAACCTTTGCTGGTTTTCTGAATAGATCAGTGGTGATTCTGTTATTGTTGGTGTCCTTGGAAATCTGCATATCTAAGAAAGTGATTGAAGTATAGCTATGGGAAGAGATAAACTTCAGGAAGGCAGTTGTTTGACTGAGGTAAGTGATAAAATCTCCAAGCTGCAAGGTGTCACCTTCCCACACAATAAAGATGTCATCAATAAAATATAAAGAGCATGTGATATGCTGCATGTAGTCTGTGTTGTTTAACACAAAGTCCTCCTCCCACTTGCCCAGGGCTATTTTAGCTATGCTGGGAGCCTTGGCAGCCCCCATTGCTATACCAGTTTTTTGTTTGTAGTGTTTGCCATTGAAAGTAAAGAAATTAAAGTCCAGTACAAGATTAATGAGCATGCTTAACTTTTGCAGTTGTGCCTGTGTACCTTAATTATGTTTCTTAAAAGGATCCATAACTGCTGTTATACAGTAATTGTGAGGGAGCACTGTGTACAAGGATTCCACATAAATAGTTAATAAAATGCTGTCAGCTTCCACTGTAATGTTTTTTATTTATTTCCAGCAAATGGACTAAGGTTGACATATTTCCAGCAAATGGACTAAGGTTGATATATTTCCAGCCATGTAGTATATTGTCTTGGATAAAATCACAGATTTAATAATCTACTTAATAATCTGGATAAATAAGAGGTACCACATCATTATAAGTTTTATTTAAAGTACTTAAGGGTTATATTATCATGACAGCTACTAAGTAAGGCAGGACCAGCTCGAATGTCACACTGATGGTGGAGGCAATGTGAATTTAACATGTGTACTAATAACACTTTGTTTTACAGCACAATAAACCATTCCCTTGCCTGACAAAAAGTATATATATATTTAGAAAGCTTGTGAGGAAACTATTACTCTATTTTTGTTTTACTTGGATCACTTGTCTGTGTATTTAATAAAGGATTTTCGACTGGAAACAGACTGCCTGCCTTGCTTGGATTGCTTTCGAATACTTAGTAATTCTGTACAGTTATATATTTTTTATTATTTATTTTTTTTTTACTTGACAAGTTTACGTTCGCTACTTCTACTACTATTGTCTGATCTGATTAATATACAGTGATTAACTAGAGACATATGGACTGAAAATCTTCCACAAAGAGACGTTTCTTACACTGTTTTGTTTTTGGACCCACTACACGTGTTTAGTGGGTTGTTTTCAGACTTCAGGGATACCACGGAAATTACTTATTTTTTTACAACATAATTTACTGACTGCCTCCCTCCATCCAGCAGAGATTTGGGTGCCAGACAAGGGGTCAAATTTCAATTTTACATCCAATCATCCAAGTTATGCTTAAATAGGGGTAGGGAAGGACTGTGTTTCACATGGATGGGGAGCCTGTTTTAGAGAAAAATAATTCTCTGACACTCATATATGTCTCTCCAGCATGTCCTATTTATGTTGCAAGCAAAATTTAGGTCATTATATTTAACAGTTCTGATCCTGTTTGTTTTGCAGATGTGCAAATGGTTCATCCAAAAATGCCATGTATGCCAGGCATAGATCACCTCTCAGTAGTCTGTAGGAGAACAAGTATTAAGATAGGGCTTTGAGACAATTAGCATAAGATATTGTGTTGTATATTTTGCAAGGAACCTTTGTGGATGTTCCAGCTGCTTCATGTGTCTGGTCAGGTGCATACTGAAGTGGACATTATACTCAACAATGGGTCTGATGAGGATCATGCATAGTGATACAATGACTTCCCTGGACCTAGATGCCACACCCTTACTTATAAATTGAACAACATAGAAGGATTTCCTTACCACCTTGGATAAATGTTGGTCGAAGGCCAGGTTACTGTCTACATGTGTTCCCAGATCCTGGATTAGTGAGTCAACTCTTGTGGGTGATTTATTAATGATGTAGCTTCCTGGGGTGGACGACTTTCCAAAAGGCATTGTAATATATTTTTGGCATTGAGTGTTAAGACAAGGCTTTGGCACAAACCATTTATCTGTGTTACACCCTCTCTAAAGATGTTAGTGTCTTGGTGGGAGTCTATGACTGCTCCCAGCTTGCAACGATCTGCAGTCTTTGTCAGCCAGAGGCCTTTGACATTAGCCTTGACTTCTGAGAAGTAGATGCCAAAGAGGAACAGGCCCAGCACAGATCCTTGAGGGACTCCTTCTTTGAAGTGGTGGTCTCACTAATCCTAACTTCCTGAGTCCTATCGATGAGCCAGCTGGCTATCCAGTGTGTTTTATAGGGTGTTATGCCTAATTCCATAAGTTTGTTACCAATGCCAAAGTGGGGTATTGTATCAAATGCATTAGCCAGGTCAAGGTAGGCAGTATGCAATGTTTTACCCTCATCCATTACTTGAAAACTTCTCAAAAAATTCCATCAGGTTCAGTAGGCATGATCTTTTTTTGACAAAACCAAACTGGGATGGATCCAGTGTCTGACGGTCTCATATGTCCTTATTGATCATTTCCATGATAATTCATTTCATGTCTTTGCATATAAGACTAGTCAGACTAATGTGTCTGTAGTTCCCGGAAGTTAATTTGTCAGCCAGTAGATTCGCTGTATCACCTGGCTCAGTGAATGTGGCACTTTTAACCACCAGTTCAGCACACTGCTATGTGTTGCCTTTAAGGTTTCTGACATAGCTGAAAAAGTGTTATGGTTGTCTTTTGACTGGAAGGCTATCTTGACCTCAAAATTTGATTTATTGGACTTAATTAGTCCTCTCAGCTGCCTGTTTATTTTGATGAGAGAGTTCATATCTTTGTGGGACTTACACTTCCTGATTTTAGGCATGATGTTTTTTTCTTTCTATTGTATAGCCTGTTTAATCTGGGATGCCACCAGGGTTTATTTTGATATTTAGTTTTGGGCTTACTTCTGGTAGGTACAGCAGCCTCTGTGCATTTATTTATATGGCTGTACAGTGTTTCTGTAAACAATTCTGCATAGGCTGCTGTGCTTTATGGGGCATTGGATTTTGACAAACTATTGTTTCATAAAAGGTACTTTGCCTTGGAATACTTCCTAACTGTTACTTTGTTTACTGAGATTACTGAATTGATTTTGATTTTGGAGGAGACAACTTTATGGTCAGGGAGGGCATGACATTGGTGGTGGTGGAGTATTCTTCCATATTTGTGAGCACGAGGTACAGTATATTGGAAACATTAGTGAGTGTATGCACTAACTGGTCAAGGATGTTTGTATTTATGAAGTTCAGAAATCTCTGTGCCTGCAGATTTGCGGCCATGTAGGATTCCCAGTCTATAGAATGATAATTAAAGTCCCTCATAAGTAAGATGTTACATTGGATGGTGTCTCCAATTGGTTTAAATATGCACTATGAGTTTCGGGACATAGAGGGTGACCTTTAGCTTGCTAGGACATGGTACAGAATTCTATCTATGGTGACTTGCACATGGAGACATTGCAGTGCATCATCTTGTTTAACTAACCTAGAGGTGTGTCTGTTATTTATGTATGTTGAGACACCTGCTCCTTTAGTCCTTGTATGTGCAGCTACTGGTCTAAAAGTGAGGAAGGCACTGAAACATTGCACTGCTGGGGTATACTTTGCAGCTTTAAACCATGTAACTGCACAGATGCCTATATTCTTTATAGTGAAGAGGGCTTGGAGAGAGTTTAGCTTTATGTTTAGTCTCCTAGCATTGAACAGTAATACTGTGATGTTCACTTGAGTTGATTTTGCTATGTTGCTAGGTTTGTGAATTTGGCATTGCCTAAGAAAGTCTCTGTGGAGAAGGATAAAGTTTTAGCTAGTATTCAAAAGCGCAGAGGGGGTAGGTGCAGACCATCTTTGGCAAATCAACTTAGTTTGTTAACCATGTCTTCTCATGCTAACAAATATTGAATCCCCTTACAATGACAACAGGAACTCAGCCAATTGTTAAACTCAATCATCTTTTGTTGGTATTGTGGCATCATTCTTGGTGAAGGAAATATGGTGCTCAATGCTGAACTCATATCAACTTGAAACACATAGTCAAAGAGATCTAAAGTGTCTCTTTTCATATAGTCTAGGGAAGTATGTCTCAGGTCATTTAAACCTACATGGACTATCAATGAATCATACTGGTACTTGTGGTGCACTGACTTGAGTGCATGTGTAATTTGGGATGATGTTTACTCATTGAATGGCACATTCATTGAACGTCCATTCATCATACACAAAATACCCAACATCCCTTTCCTCAAACAGGCATATGATTGTAAATAAAAACATTGAATGATTTTTAGTTGGCCAACAGAAAGGAAACAACACATAGTACATGCTTGTAGCTAAGGTAGGGAGAAGGAAACTTTCCCTTTTCCCACTGTAGTGTGACGTCGGAGTTGGTATATACAATTAGCATGGGACGGAGAATATGGTGAAGAACGGGCCCTCCTAATGTGGGGAGCTATGCCCCCATATCCTCCTGCTAATTTTATATACCAACTCTGAGATTGCACTGCACTGGGGAAAGGACAAGATACCTTATCCCTACCATGCTGATAAGTCTGTACTATGTGCCATTTTCTGTATGTTGGCCAGCTATGGTCAATCACTGCTTTTATTTACAATTAAATGCATGTTTGTGGAAAGGAACATTCGATGCAATGAATGGCCATTCAATGAGTTAACATAAATCCACATAATTTGGCAGATCCTGGCCTACAGATAGGCAACTAACTGTTATCTTATCCTTGTTTAGCCTGGTTAGAGGAGCATCAGTATTTCATACAGTGGGGTCCTCTAAGACTAGAGTCCTGGTAGCTGTGTTTGCTTGCCCTATGGGCTTTGTGTTTTGGGGCTCCACTGTATGTGTGTTGTTAGGTGCTGCATTTGTTGAGTGTTTTTGGTTTGCTGAGGAATATCTTTGCTGGTGGGTGCTCTAGGATGTCATGATAAAATAAAAAGAGACTGTTTTTTTTTTTTACAAAACCAAATGTCCCAAATTAATTTTCTCAGCAAAATGAAAAACATGCAGAATACTTTTTTCAGAAGTCCCAGAGCACCCCAAAACAGCTCAACAGTTACCTCTAAAACAGCTCAATATCTCATTTCTACATTGGCAAGTAAAAGGAATCAAATTCCTAACATGGTGATGCTTTCCTGCCTTCCCCTCTTTCATTTCACTGTAAGATGACCAGGTTTTCTCCAAAGACCTCAGAGACTATTCCTTATTGCAGAATTGCAACCTGAAGTGATATCTCAGGCAAACATTCCTCCTTTATGAGAGGCCAACTTCTCTGTTTTTTTTTTTTTTTTTTTTTTTTGGATGACAACCCTCTCCTTTATACAGGTCTACTTTACTGGTTCTAATCCCACCTGCTTGCAAACCACAGTCTCACAATCGGGAATTCCTCTGTTAGTTCTCATGGGCTTTCACTTGAACTCGATTATGTGTTCAAGCCAAAAGAAGAAGCCATGGCAAAATAGTGGATCTACTTTCATTCACTGAAAACACATTTCACTGAATTTTAATTTACCCACACCAAATCGTTGAAAGCTCAACTCACTGAAAACCCATTTCACCGAATCACATTTCACTGAATGTAAGTACTGTTGGGCAAATAAAACATATATACCCTTTTCCCCACTGTAGTGTGATCCTGGAGTTAGTATATATAGTTAGGGGGGTGTGGAGGGTGTAGCCCCCCTCCTAGTTTGCTTTTATATTTATGAATCTCATTTCACTAAAAGCTAGCAATATAAAACCAAATGTAGGTGGGAGACTACACCTCCGCAACACCTCCCAGTGTGGAGGGCACAGCTCCCCACACCCCCGAACTATATAAACTAACTCCAGGATCACACTACAGTGGAGAAAAGGGCATATACATTTTGTTTGCCAAACAATACTTAACATTCAGTGAAATGTGATTCGGTGAAATGAATTTTCAGTGATTTGCGTTTTCAGCGATTTCATGTGAGTGATTTGGAATTTAGTGAAATGGGTTTTCAGTGAATGAAAGTAGACCCCTATATATATATATATATATATATATATATATATATATATATATATATATATATACTGGGGAATCCCACTAGGCCGAAATGACCCATTTTCAGTGGAGGCCAGGGGAGAAAATCTCGAAGATGCTTAATACAGTTAGTATACAAGTGGTACAAAAGTATAAAAGATAAAAGTATACAAAAAAGTTACAGATTAACACATTTGGTGTCATGCAAATTTAACAAAGTTCATTGAGAATGAAGTTGAGGGTTATACAGTTTCATTAGAGGAAACACTCTAATGTATTAGGTTAGGCAACTATGTATGTATGAGCATGTGTAGAAAAAAAGAAATAGTGGATACACTTTACTTACACACATTTAAAATGGGATGCTATTTACAATATTTACAAGGTTGAGTCCTGTGAGAGTAGCTATAGGAGGTGTTGAGAGCATAGAGAGATAGACGCTGAAGGAGTTGTCTGGAGATTAGATAGACCCATAGGAGGATATTTAAGAGAGTAATAGAGAGCTTACGAACCAGAGAACCCACTGGGAGCAAATGCTTAGCATGGATTAGGTTGGGTGAGGGCAGGTACATTTCCATTTAGAGTGCAGGTGTTTGAAAAGCTGGCTTTTAAAGTTTTCAGAGTTTGGTATGGTTCTTAGAGTAGATGGAAGGGAATTCCATTTCTTGCCTAGTGAGTAAGAGAGGAGAAGTTGGCCAGCAGGACATTTAGGTTTGTGGATAGTAATTAGATTCTGATGTTCAGATCTTAGAGTTCTGTTGGGTGTGTAAGGGGGAAGGAGATTAAGGGGGAAGGAGATTAGCTAGAGCAGGACATTTTGTTGGGTGAAATATTAGTCTATGGGCAGTGATGAGTTGGAGGTAGTCTAGGTATTTTGGGAGTTTAAGCTAATTCTGGGATTGTAGGGTAAGGCAATGATGGGTATAATTACTGGAGTTAGTGGCAAATTTAGAGATTTTGTTATAGCAGTTTTCTAGCTTGGAGGTGATAGTGGAGGACAGGTTGGTTAGGAGAGGGGCTCCATATAGTAAGGAAGGAAGAAGATAAGTTGTGTATATATAAACACACACACACACACACACACACACACACACACACACACACACACACACACATACATACATGAACATGACTATGTGTGGGAATATAAATACAGACATATTTTTTATTATCTCTGATTTTTAACTTGAATATGTTGTTTCTTTTCTATTATGTCTTTGATATGAATAGGCCAGCAGTATTTCAGAACTGTGTATTTTTTTGTAATTCCATATGATTTATCCTTTAATAAGCCCGCCACAACAATAAAACTAAAAAGCAATTAAATTAATTAATTCAGACATTTAGCAGATTAAAATATATATTTTTATTATGCTCTTTAAAGGGACATAATAAGCCATTCTACATTTCTCTTTCATTTACTTAATTATGGAGACGGCTTTCTTCTATTAATTTCTGAGTCATAATGCAAGAAGTTTGTTCTTATGTCCTTATATTTCTTTTAGATGTGGAAAAGTTAAAAGAATGTCACAAGACAAGGTTAGTACCAGATGAGCACAGACATTTTTACCCTGATTCCTCATTCTCATTTTCTGTTTTACCTTCCCACAAACATAATCACAAACCATTTTTGTTACACAGGAAAATTGCAGTATTTCTTTGTTATGAGAACAATGAAGCTATTTTTAAAAATATTTAAACACTTAAGGGTCAATGTGTTTCCTATAACAGCAGATGACTCCTTCTCCAACTTTACAACACTAGCAGTTGTTGAAGTAAAAAAAAAATTAGGTCTATGATTCTCTCCATAATAATAATAATAATAATAATAATAATAATAATAATAATAAATTCACTAAGACTTTACTACAAAATGATTGGATATGCTTCTTTGGTGCCTTTTATACAATGTATATTTCTATTTCCTGAACCACTGAATCTATCTATGGCAAAGTCTTAACAGCCAAAAAGACATGCAAACAGCCACCGTAGCCTGCTCCCCCATAAAAACACCACATACGCATATCCAGTGTGATCATTTTATTGAAATACATAACTGTTCCACTGGTCAAAGTTATTGTACCAGTTAACAACTCACAGCAAAACCAAACTGCAGACTACCTGATCCAAGTGCCATGTCAAACTGTTTGCCACACCGTACCATTGCCACAGTGCAGTGTCAATGACCACTCATTCATCCCAAACAGGATAATGGCCAAGTGGCCAGGGAAAGGAGAGTGAAAGACCAGGGCAGTCAAGCTGTCTTGTGACGGTCCACCAGAGTGCTTACAGGCTGTACTACCCTTACCTGACTAAAGCCCATACAAGATGAGCATGACCAGATACCAAATGTTACATCTGAAAGAGCTTGCTAGAATAATAATGACTACCATGGCTCAGGTTGATGTAACTTACCTTAACCAGCTCAAGCTAGTAAGGCTCAGCTTCATCATATTTAGTTAAATAACTTTGAAATAATTTTTAATATCCTACCTTCAGGAAGCTAGCAAATGACAATTGCTATTATATTCCTAAAAACATTTTTTAAACAGCTTTCTTAAATTATCAGTTAAGACATATTATCATTTTTCCATATGCATACATTATACATCACCTATCTTTTCTTTATTTGCAATTATCATCGGTCCAACATTACATAAATTGCTGAATTACTGTCTTCCCTTAAACCTCACTCCTCCACCTAAACATTTTTTTTGCATGTATTGTTCTAACAATATCCATTTATTTCTATGTAATTTGTTTGCCCATTCTCTTTTCTAAAGATCTTTCTTTCAGTTCTTTTATCCCTTTTATAATATTCAGTACTTCACATATGGTTGGTTTACACTTTGATTTACATTTTTAGTAATCATTTTTTTGGCAGCCAACAGAATGAAATTTCATAAGGCCTTACAATGTCCTGGCAAGTCAAATCCTGAGTCCCAACTCAAATCATATCCTTAGTTGCAGCCATTTGATCATCCAATAATACTCTAAAGTGAATTTTTAATATTTGACAACTCATTATACTTCCAAACCACATGTTCCCAGTTACCTCTTTCTTCACCATCACACCTCCACCATTTGCTGTCTACCTGAGGACAAATCTTTGAAGTCTGCTTGGTGTATAAAAATACATGTGCAAATATCTTATTGATTATTTGTTTACTGGGAAAGTCCAACTTGGAATGAGCCAATTTACAGCAGAGACCCAGGGAGAAATACTCCAGACACATGTCTCTGTAACATAGGAAAAAACCCACATGAACACAGTGAGGACATGCAAACTCCACACAGAAGGCAGCCCAGCCAAGAATCAAACCAGAGAACCTCTTGCTATAAGGTGACACCGCAAAATGCTGCACCACTGTGCCATCCAAGCAAAGATCATAAAACTTCTGGACTATATTGCATATTTGGGAGCCATACATGTCATCCCATTGTTCTCTTATAAATTGCTTGTCCAGTTGTTTCTAACCTCCTCTGACTGAACCTTAATTTTTACTAACAATCTCCACTCAGCTGTAAATAGTTCAAACCTTATCCAATACGCAGATGATTCTACTATAATATTCAGTGCCCCTTCCCTAGCAGACCTACAAAAAAAACCCAGGAAAATTTTCACTCACTCGAATGCTGGCTTACTGAGAATGCCATGATACTCAACCCCAAAAAAACTAAGCTCCTCATATTTCATCCCTCAATCACTACTGCCCCCACCTCCTCCTTTACTATCCACTCAATAAACAGAACCCCTATTTCACCTGACTCCCAGACAAAACTTCAAGGTATTACTATTGATAACAAGCTCAAATTTGATGTACATATTAATCTGGCCATAAAAAATACTAACAAAAAGCTGGGAGGTCTCTACAAACACAAATCATTCCTGACCCAGAATGCTAGAACTACAATAGCACAAACGACACACCTTCTCTCAACTCTACTGTATGCATCACCAATCTTGCCCAACCTATCCAAAACAGAAACCAATAAATTGACCTCCTGCTATAATCAGATAGCCAAATTTGCCAACAACAGCTCCTTCAGAACACATCACTGCCAAAACCTAAAGCAATTGGGTTGACTTGAACTACCAAACCTAAGAACCTATAACCAGCTGGTTATCACACACAAGCTACTCAGTCATCCAAGCATAACACCTTCATTAAGAAACATAATCCAACAGTATTCCTGTCCTAGACAACTCCGCTCCACAGATAAGTTAATGTTAGCAGTTACCAAATCACACAACCATGCTGGTGACTCCCTGTACTCTTGTTATATAGCCAAAATCTGGAACGCTTTGCCTACATCCTTAACCCTTGAAGCATCCCTTTCTAAATTTAAAATAACTATCAAATCTTACCTCGGCATAAAATGGCTATGTCCCTGTTCCTCACCAGACTAATACTTGTGCCACATCTATACTATTGTAATTCCTGGCTTAACAAATATCTCATGTTTTAACCTTATAAAATTGTATACCACAACTGAAGAATGATGGCATATCTGTGTTAGTCTGCACTATGTATTGTTGTTTATAGACCTATTATCAACTGTACCTCACTGATGCTTAATACCTTTATGTGTGCCCAACTACATACCTAATGGGCCTAGTTGAAATATGTATCCTAGAATTATCTGTATGTCTGTAAATTTGTCTCCTTGGAGCTTTTCTTCCCGGGCTTCCACTGAAAATGGACATGTATCCAGTTGGACTATCCCGGTCAACAAATGTAAATTAAATAAAATAAATAAAAATAAATAAATTCTTAAAGTTATCATGCAATATTTTACATACCTTACTAATTGCACCTTTTAACAACAGCTTCTGTTCTAGATTCAACTAAAAACCCCACCAGAGCAGGCCTTTCACTTAAGTTTTCCCTATCCCTTTCTGTTTTCCAATTTTCTGAAGTCAATTCCTGGTAGGGAAGGCAGTCTCTAACCTGCAGTCCAAATGCCTTCTTGGTCTCATCCCACTCCGTTACATTTTCCTGCCTAGTTATTTGCTCCCAGTACCTTGGTTCCTCTGCCATTTTCTCACTATATTCCAGCCCCATCTTGCCTATTTTCTGTATTCCTCCTGGCAGTCATTTCTATTGGCAAAATCTCCTTTCTCCATTCTTGTGCTGGCTTAGTTTTTAGAATACTTCCCACTGATTTATGAATATAATATTCTGTATGGCTATTACTCTCTCTAAGGTTTTGCAGCCAAAATCCCACTCTCTCTTTATTTCTTGAATTTCCCCACTGCTTCATCATCATCCCTTTCCATTTTTGAATTACATCCTTTTGCTTGTGTTACAGGTTCACAGATTCATAGAAGATTACTAGGCTAATGGCTTAAGAGCCCTTACAAGCCTGGCCAATATAACTCAATTTTATTAAAAATGTGTCCACTAGGGTCAAGAGGATGGAATGGATTTTGGCTATGCCTTGAGTATCTTACAGATTTCCCCTGTCCATAAGGGACTTAGGCATTACCCATGTGTAAATTTGCAATTCCACATCCACTGATCCAAACTGCAATTGAAGAGGATGAGAGAAGGGCCCTGCTTAATGTGAATAGAAAGCCTGTTCCAAAGAGGGGCGATCTCTGAGACACATATCTGTCTTTCTAGCATGTTTTGGTTGAGTCACTAACTAAGTTTAGATCCCTAGGTTGGATGGCCCTTGTGCTGCTTGACTAGTAAATCTATAGCAACTTCATCAGGCTGGATTTGTGAGTGCCTTGTAGGTCAGGCATAAGCCACCCCCCCCCCCCAATAGTCGATAGGAGACACAGTAAAGGAATATGGCTTTTAGTCTATGTGCATAGGATATGTTGTTTACATCCTGCATTTTTTGTAAGGAAACTCTGAGGTCACTCCACCTGCTGTAAGTGCTTAGTCAAGTGCATGCCATATCATGCATTGTACTCGATTATTTATCTAATCAGAGCTGAGTACAGCCGGACTATAATTGCCTTGGATCTGGATGCCATACCTTTTATTATAAGTTGTGCCACATGGAAGAACTTCCTCACCACTGTGGACACAGGGTGGTCAGAGTTGCTACTATCTATCTGTGTAGCTGGATCTCTCACCTCTGAGTGTACTCTTAGGAGCATGGATTGATGTTGTAATTTACAGGGGTATTTGACTTCCCAAATGGTATGATAATGCATTTTTTCAAATTTAGTTTTATGCCATGATTCTGGCACCAATTATTTGCTGTTCTAGACCCTCTTGAAGGATATCTACATAATTCGGGTATTCAATGATTGCCCCCAGTTTCCAGTCACAGCAAACTTTGTCATCCAGAGGCCTTTCACAATAGCCTTGATTTCAGATAAGTATATTCCAAACAGGAATGGTCCCAGTACTGAGTCCTGTGGCATACCACTAGTAACTATCCTATTTGCTGTATCTGAATTTACCCACTTTGACCACATGTGCCCTGTCCATGAGCCAATTGGCTATCCATCTGATGACATAGGGATTTATGTCCAGTTTTGTGAGTTTATTTATAATACCAGAGTGGGAAATGGTGTCAAATGCCTCGGCCAGGTCAAAGTATGTACTATATACTGTTTTACCCTCATCCATGGCCTTAGTGACTTTCTCAAAGAAATCCACCAGATTCAGTAGGCATGGTCTGCCCTTTACAAAGCTGAATTGGGTCAGGTCCAGTGTTTGGACGTTTTCTATGTCATTATTTATCAGGTTCATGATTATTCTTTTCATGTCCTTACATAATAAGAGTAGTCAAACTTATGGGTCTATAATTTCCCTGGTCAGTAGATGGTCCACGTTTATGCAGAGGGATGACTGTTGCTGCCCTCCACTCTATCAGGACAAAGCCAGTCCAGAGGCTGTAGTTAAACAGAGATCCAAATGAGCCTGGTAAGTCCTGATTTAAGCTAAGAGACAAGCTGGTATATTGTCAGGCCCTATTGCCGCCATGTCTTTAGCTTTAGATAGTGCAGTGGCAACCTGTTCTTTGGTGATAATTGGTGGTGGAGTGGTGGAGGATATTTCTTGGGGGAGAACTGGGGTTGATGAGGAGGTTAAATCTGAGCTGAATTTGTTGGCCAGCAGATTTTTATTATATCTTTTGAATGAGTGCAGGCGATGCCATATACAACTAATTCTGTACATTTTCAGCTGTTACCCTTAAGATTGTGGACATAACTGAAAAATGTCTTATGGTTATCCTTAGTTTTGTAGGCTATTTTTACCACAAAGTCTGCTTTCAGACACTTGACTAGTTCCCTGATTTACTTGTTTAGACTGAAGAGGGACAGGGAACGTTTTGGTCCATTGTGCATGTTCTCTCTTACTTCTCGACAAGATTTTCTTTCTTTTGTTGTAGAGCCTATTAATACCAGGGTTGACCATGGTGGCGTATGTTTTAGTTGGACTTGGGTTTATTTTGATCTAGTATTCTGTTTCTATGCAGTTGTTTATATGGTCATACAGGGCTTTTGTGTATGCTTTTGCAAAGGTTGCTGTGTTTTCCAGATTTGGGGGAGCTTGGAAACTAGCTATGTCATCCTGTAATAGGGAGTAATTTATCTTAGAGAAGTTCTTAACATTTTTTTGGTTAGATGGGGGGCTTAGTTTTACCTTTATTTCAATGGAGACTGTTTTGTGATTCTGATCTTACTAGTGACATCACACAGGTCGGTGTGGGAGGGCTGGGCTGCAGCACCCTCCTATAATTGTGAGTTCCAGACCTAGAATATTTCTTCCCCTAGTAAGAGTGCAGCCTAGCTGCTCCAGGCCTTTTGAATTCAATGTCAAGAAATCTTTGGGCCTGCATGTTAGTGGTTGTGTATGCCTCACAATTAATGAAGAGGTAGTTAAAATCGCCCATGTGTATGGTATTGGGCTGGTTGATTATGTGTATGAACTTTACCTATGTAGCTCTAAAGTTTGTTTGTTTGTGTCTTTCGGCTTTTTCCCAGTTAGAGGTCGCCACAGCAGAACTCCGGTACGCTAATGATTGGTAGTAGATTTTTACATGCTGGCTTGCCAGGCCTAATGCGCAACCTTCAACGAAGGAATGCCCATTCACGCATGTCGCCACACAGAAGACGTTCTAACTGAGAATCGAACAGGCAATATCTAACTGTGAGGTGACAACGCTACCGCAGCACCACCACCGCAGTAATAAGGCAATCTTAAATCACCTTGAACTATTAGAAAGATAAGCTTATTCCACTTAACTGTTGCGCTCTTCCTCTCCCACATAAATTCCTTTAACTCTTTATTTTTATTGACTGTTGTCCACAATTTCTCCTCTGGTTGATATAAATATGTTTGACTCTTATATAAAATTAAATGGATTAAAAATATTTTTTGCAACTTGTATCTTGCTATTTGTATCCATAAACAAATGCTTCCAATTTCTTAGCTTTTATATTATGTTTTGTTTAGTCTCTTCCCACATTTCCTTAGTTGCTATAACAAGTTTATAATGTGAAAAGACGTGAAGTTGTCTTAAAATGTTCTACAACACTGTGATATACTTTTCTGAATTCATCAGGTACAAAATAATATAATCTGCAAATAAAGGCAACTTTACTTTATTACCATGCCAAGTATATCCTTGCATTGCTGAGTCCTTTATTTTCTTTGATAATGTCTCCAAATATAAAACACATAACAAAGGGGAAAGAAGGCACCCTGCATGGTTCCTCTGTACAAACACAGCTTATTAGAGAGGAGCCCTCCCACTTCAATTCTTGACTCAGATCCATTATGTATCCTCCTACTTAACCTTATGAGTGGAATACACTATGACAAGTGGGCCCCAAAAAAGGCAGAGCTCTATGTAAAAAGTGCCTTGGGAGCAATCTGCCTTCCACATGAAAGTTTAAAAATTTACCTTGCCATCTACAGATCACAATACACATACATAAGATCACTGCACATTGGACTTGGCAAAGTATCAGCCAGGAAAACTAGTTTAAAATGATGTGATGAACTCACCCTAAATGATCAGCCTTGGATTTGACCTGCCCCAGATCACCACGAGTCCTGTGCCAGTGTAACCCCTCCCCCCATGTTAAAGCATGTGGAAGTTCATTGACTGAAAATACATCCTAGTACAACCAAAAGAGAGGAATGGACCATACCACACATGAGTGATAATCATTGAGACTGTTGTGGGCACCCTTCATCACACTAATAAGCAAGTTCATGCTAATGGGGTTCCTGCAGTCCCTGATGAAACTGTTTTCTTTCTTCTAACTTAGCAGTAACTTGGATATGATCTAGGTTTTGGAAAAGTCATGAAAAACTGGATACCTTAGCCCACAAGTTAAGATCTGCTAGGTGAATATGCAAATCTTTTATTGTCTCATTTAACAAACAATGTCATATGGGGTTCCAGCTGATCAAAAGTCCCCGTTGCCAGCTAGCAAATCCTAGGAAAATTCAAGGAAAGAAAAAAAAAATAGCCACACATGAGTTGGTATCCAGCCAATTCATTACTACTGACCAATCAGTCAGAGGTGAGATAGGATATCAATAGGGTCTTCATAGGCATCTCGGGCCAAGCTGCTAAATGTGGGAACCTGCAGGGAAGAGAGACTGTCCTCTTTATTACTGTGTGTTCCAGGAATATACTTTCCCATAATAGAAATACTAATCTGCAGAATATGTAACATTAGCAGTCTTAAAATTGATTGAACCAACTTGGATTTAGAAGACTTCTTACATAGAACTTGCACTACAACCTGATTGTCTGAATGAAAGGTCACTCATATGTTAACAGATATGCTTTTGTCATTGTACAGTGGAATGCTGTGTTGCATTCCCTCCCTGGCACTGTTTGCTCCATCCCTGATCATAAGAAAACTGCCCAAAAAGTGAACTGCTATTAGTTTGAGTGCAGTTTGCTGTCAGCATTAATGAGTTGTTGAGTTAAATTTCTATAATGTGTCACATGCCACTATACAGCTGATAGGCATGGCTGTATCAAAATAAAACTGACCCTCAAAGCACACATGCAACAATTATTAATCTGCCCTGTTGAATTAACAGCAAGAGAAAGGCAGATTCTGTGTCATGTTTTACTGGAAAAGTGTCTGCTTACAACATGTTTTGTTATTGTACCACCTGATATGACAGTTAATTGAGAAGGACTTATGGGCTGACACTCAACAGAGGGCTGTGGGTTATCCAAATGAGCTGCCTATGCTTCAAACAGTCCTGTCAGAACACTTCTCAGCCAATTACTATATGTTTAATTACTCTGGTAATGGCACACCTGCAGTGCTAGTTCTCGTAATCCTATGTAGCACCTTTATTGTTATTGTTGTCATGATCTACTTTTATCAAAAGTCAAAACTTTTTGCTTGAAATACTCAACAATCAACTGTTTCTAAAGGTACTTTAACTATAGACAATTTAAACTCAAATTTAACAATTATAGCCCAAAAACTGTTTTAGTACAATCAAGAGACCCTCAGATCTTCATATTAATACCAATAATTTTCTCATTATTAATGAATTCACTGTTAACAGACTTCATTCACCAGAAAATGCTTGTGTCACTGACATAACACTCCTCTCCTTTGGATAAAAAACAGTGACGTCCTTCAAGAACAACTCCAGCAGACATTTACTCATATCAGATGTTGATTTCACTCCCACAAGTTAATTCTTCATCTAAATAAAATAAAACTACATTGACTGGCCCACCCCACTACGCAGATAAAACACTCCTATTATATCAACTAACCAATAAAACTATACAGTTCTCTCCACTGAAAAATACAAATATCTAGCAATCAAATTTACCAACCCCCCTCCTTCAACTATCAGGATGTAAAAACAATCTTCTGTATGTCTATGTCCTTAACTAAATTAAATATAGAACGCATTCCCAGCTCCCTTACTCCAAATAGTTGAAAGACCAGAATTAAAATACACTTCTTCCTAAATGAGGTTCATAGGTAGTTGCTAGTCATGTGGTCCAGAAACCCAATGAAGAGCTCAGGCTAGTCTCCCAATTGCACCAAATCATGTCTGATTCAGCAACTTGCTCATGGGTAAACAATAGGCAAATGAAGGCTGAATTAATCAAATCATTGGCCACAGAAATCAGCTCATAGCCTTAATCCTCTGTGTTACCTGCCAGACTAAAGAAGCTAAACCCCATTTTCTGTCATCTGAGATCAAGCTCAGCAAACTGCACACATAAAACCACATGCCTAATCACTAAGTCCGAAGAGTAGCAGCAATGCAACCATTAAAAACCTTTTAAAAAGTTCAGCGAAACTGTCAGTTTGTAAAAGTTTCACATCAGTGTATGCACAAATGCCACTTTCTTAAGGCACATACCACACCATTACAGAGAAAGCTACATAACTATTTGCAGCAGCCTGACAAGGAGTGAAAGTATAGATAATAAAAACTAGTACTTATAACCTTGTAAGACTACAACTCAGCATATACACAACTGAAAGTGTGTTGTCAAAAGCAGGATGTGCATATGAAATGTCATTCAGATAATATAGCGGGTCACTGATTTTTCCATTCTTCTAGGAAAATACCAGAAAATCATAAACTTGAAACGAGTATTGAAAAAGCATTCAAACCAAAGGGTAAAAAGATCACACAAACCAAATGTTCAATAAAAACTACAAGAAAAACCTGGAAAAGCGAAGAACTTCACTGAGTAATTAAGAAGTTATTTGCACATATCCCATGGACCTCCCCTAAAGGATGTTTCAGGTATTACTACTGAAAAACACCAGATTTTAATGGCATTTGGGATTTTAGGTCAGAGCGCTAATTCACCACAACCTGAATTTCTTCTTACATTTATTGTATATAATACTGAAAGCTTACATTACTTGGTGTTCTTTGTGTACCTAGAATATGTTGTCATTTTGCAAATATATATAAGTAATAAAAAAGATAATTAAATCATGATCGTGACCATAAACTACACTTTAAAATCACATATATAATTTGTGGATTTTGTGCATTTCTATCCTATTCCCAAGAGGTACCTTTAAAATGCCTTTGATATAGTCAACCATCCCAAACTACTCCACTCCCTTACTAATCTTGGCCTTAGTGATCATACACAAGCCTGGTTCCAAAACTATTTACATGGTAGACAACAAACAGTTCGATGGAACAACAACCTATCCTCACTGCTGCCTATTACCACAGGAGTTCCACAAGAGTCTGTTCTGGGACCCCTTCTATTCTCTATCTTCATTAATGGTCTCCACAGCATATGCCAAGATGCAATTGTTATACAATATGCTGATGACTCAACATTAGTCTGCTCAGCCAACGACCCACACAAACTCCTCTCCATTACCAAAAAAACCTTCCAAATTACAGAAACATGGTTTCTTAACAAAAAAACTATTAATTAATCCCAAAAAGACCAAATTGTTGCTATTTAAACCAAACAAATCCATCTCAATGCCCAACTCATTCAATATTGTGTCCAGAGATGGGACTATCATCTCTATAGACACTCATACTAAACTACTAGGAGTGACCATTGACAACAACCTCGAGTTTGATCTACATATAAATCAAACTATTAAAAACATTTACAAAAAACTGGGCAGTCTTTATAAAAAAAAATTCTAACCCAACCTGCTAGAATAACCATAGCTCACATCCACCTCCTCTCCACACACTCCGATCTTCACCAACCTACCCAAAATTGAAATGGCCAAGCTTAACATCTGCTACAATCAAATTGACAAATTTGCTACTGATGCCCTGTACCATGCCCACCACTGTCATTCACTAAATCAACTTAACTGGCTTGAATTCCCAAATCTCCTCTCATTCCATCGTCTTTCTTTTGCCCATAAACTCCTAGTACTTCCTGAAACCCCCCCAGCAATATCTAATCTACTTAAACTACAAACTAATACCAGACAACTTCGCTCAAGTGATAAGCACTTTCTAATCTACTTAAACTACAAACTAATAACAGACAACTTCACTCTAGTGATAAGCACTATCTAATCTACTTACTACAAACTAATACCAGACAACTTCACTCTAGTGATAAGCACTATCTAATCTACTTAAACTACAAACTAATATCAGACAACTTCACTCTAGTTTTAAGCACTATCTAATCTACTTAAACTACAAACTAATACCAGACAACTTCACTCTAGTGATAAGTACTTTCTAATCTACTTAAACTACAAACTAATACCAGACAACTTTGCTCTAGTGATAAACACTATCTAATCTACTTAAACTACAAACTAATACCAGATAACTTCACTGTAGTGATAAACACTATCTAATCTACTTAAACTACAAACTAATACCAGACAACTTCACTCTAGTGATAAGCACTATCTAATCTACTTAAACTCCAAACTAATACCAGACAACTTCACTCTAGTGATAAGCACTTTCTAATCTACTTAAACTAGAAACTAATACCAGACAACTTCACTCTAGTGATAAGCACTACCTAATCTACTTAAACTACAGACTAATACAAGACAACTTCACTCTAGTGATAAGCACTATCTAATCTACTTAAACTACAAACCAATACCAGACAACTTCACTCTAGTGATAAGCACTATCTAATCTACTTACACTACAAACTAATACCAGACAACTTTACTCTAGTGATAAGCACTTTCTAATCTACTTAAACTACAAACTAATACCAGACAACTTTGCTCTAGTGATAAGCACTATCTAATCTACTTAAACTACAAACTAATACCAGACAACTTCACTCTAGTAATAAGCATTGACTTATATGTAAATTATAATAACTAAGAGGCACTGATGTGAAACATTTACTGTATGCTTGCCAATGGTCAGAATGTAATTAGGGTCTTGGCAGAAAGGAGTCAGTTTTATTGGACCACCAATCCAGTTAAAATAAAATAAATAAAATAAAACAAATGGCCATGGAGGCTGAAAATGAAAATAAGTGGTGTGACTTCATCTGGAGTACAATGGTTACTTCTACCCCCTCCCCCATACTCTAAAGAGTGTCCCAAAGATCAGGGTAAAATTACAAGAATGCATATAAAATTTACTGCTTTCATTTTGATATATATTCCTCTAATATGTATATGTACTTCAGTATCTCAGAAATAATTAAATACAACCATTATATCCAAAATACCTGTAATGAAAAAGAAAACAATACATAGTTTAAAAAAATGCATTTAAATGAACACATATTGGCATAGAAAAGGACTAGTTTGCAAAACTTCAATTAACCTACATCCTTGTATTCTCATATTTCATGATTCTAAAAAAGATTCATAGTGGAGTGAAAAAAAAAAACAAGATAAGGAGATACTTCTTCACTAAAATCATAAATCATTGTTTCCACAGAAAATTAAACTGTGCCTCTCTTGTCAACACCTTAGCTTTATTAACCTATTTTTTATGTCTCCACTTAAATGTTATGTGTACAATATGGATAGTGGACTCCTTTTCTTTGCCTCAGAACTATAGTCTTTCTAGAAAGTAGAATTATTCATAAAGTAACTCTCCTGGGGATTCAGAAAGAACCTCACTGCTCATATTAAAGTGGTATAAAAAGACTTTGCTTCCATATTGCAGTATGTCATGATTCAGAGACAAATTAGCCACATTGGGAAAGACCTCATTACTGAATAATTTCCATGTATCTGAATTGCCATCAATCGCTGCAAGTGCAGATTAGTACTTTCATGTAATAGTTAACACTGGCAACCCATGCATCACATTTGCACTAGCACCCCCTTCATTCACTCTCTCTCTCTCTCTCATACACACACATATACACACCTGTCGACCCCCTCACTAACCCTACCTGTCTGGCAGACATGCATTCACACGTATTCCCTCACATGCAGTTATGCACACACACACCCTGACATTACCTGTCCACTAAACTCCCCAGTACTTACCTCTACTGTGATGGATGACAATGACCAAAAGTTTGTGTTCATTACTGTGAGTGGCCAGAAGTGGCAATGTTAATTTACACAGCCTGTGTAAATGCTTTACTGTAGGCAGTTCTGGGAAGCACATTGCTAATTAGCATATACCTCACTTTTGGAATGCCTCATTAGCATTTAGAATGGCAGCAAAGATACTCCCCATGGTTCTGCATATCCTCGTGCAAATTCACCATCATAGGACAATCCCTGAATCTGGAAAGGTTACCACGCAGTGTGCACATTGTGTACACCTAGTAGTAACATTTCAAAATTCTGCCTTTTGACTATTCTCAGTCTAAGGTATAAGTATAGAATTCAGTCATCAGTAATGAAAACAAATGGTATAGAAAATGTAGAATGCTTCTTCTCCTTTGCATAAACTATGCCTAAAACATTGAACAGAACTCAATTAAAATATGCTGTATCGACATAGCTCTCAGCCGTCCCTAATTCTGTAGACTGTTCCTGATTTTACTTTATATTTTTGCTCTGTTGCTAGTACAATTTGTTTTTTTTCTGGAAAATTACTGAAGACTGCAGTCACTAAATAATGACATACATTTGAGTTCAAGACCTCATTTTCTTCAGATAATTCCTGCTAATGCAAAACTTGTCATTTTAACAATTTTCTACATATATTAAAACACTTGTCTCTGATTTTAGACCCTCACACCTTCTCCCCTTTATTTTTTGGCTTTGTACCTTATTCTTGAGCTAAAAGTTTGAAAGGCATGTGTGCCAATCTTGCAAATATAGATATTCTATATCTGTGTGTCCTTTTTAATATAAAACATTACAGGGAGCTAAGACCTTTTTGCTGGAAAAAGAATTTGCTAGTGGTCATTAGTAATGATCTGTTATTTATATATGGAAATACTTTACGCTACTCTGGAGTCAAGGGTCATATCCCCCAGAGGTAGTCCCCCCAAAATCTATTTGCTGTAATTAGAGTACACATCATAAGAAAACCAGGTGCAATTACCACAGAGTGATCTGCACATAAAAAAGAACAGGGGCATACTGGCCCTATATAAAATTAATGTTCAAACACAAGTATCTTGACTGCTGTCATAACCATTTTTTGACTGTGCTATATTTGTCCAATCTTGATAAGCCATTTACACTGAAGCTTGCAGAATTAACTGTGCATGGTCATTTCATAGCGGTTCTCCATGCCATTTTGTGGATGAATAATGAGCCCTCTAGGATAATCTGTCTTCAGTTAAAACACAGTATAAAGAAACAAAGTGTCTATTTTCACCATAAATGCAATGTTCCAGTTGATCAAGATTAGAAAAGAAGAAAACAAGAGCAGGTTCATTCCTTTTTGCTAAGTACCTCTTCTGGCTATGATGCATTTTGCCACCAGTGGTCTCTTATTGTGAGATATATTGGCCTTTCTACAGCTGGTTTAACAGTCTAATTTACTCAGTCCTGCTGTATAATAGCAATACTCATCAGCAGATTCAAAACCCCATAAAGTCTCCTCACACCAGGATTTACTTTATGGATATGGCTTTTCTGGGAAATAAATTGCTGTCACTCCCAGTGTTGCATGTCTGGTCTTTCTTATTCTAGTACAAAATGTGTTGTTCTCACTCATCCAGGAAGTAATTGAAGACTGGTGCAATGTAGGTATTGCTGTCCCAGTGGTGATAACCACTGGCTTGATAATCTTGTCCCACTGAGCCACTTCCAGTTGTGTCAGTTCAACTGGCTCTCTTGACTTCTCCACTATATATATCCATGCACTTCCTCCAGTTCTGGGCAGGGAAAATGAAGGTTTTAAAAAACTTTGGCAAGAAGACAGGATTAGTTAAGCTGCCATGCTTTGTGCATATCCATGCGCTCCATAATATAAAGATTTGAGTTAGGCTAAGTACTGGCTGATATAAGAAAACTGTTAAAGGTAGGGCTGAGGGAACTGATGTACTGTTTTTCTTTTTTTAACAACAGGTAACAGAAAAGGGGTAACTAAAATTATTACTAATTCAGTAAGGCTTTAGTTCTCATTAAACCTTGCATTCCTTGATACCTTAAATAGCAATGTATAAAACTCTTTGGCTTGGTATCTCCACTTAGGTTTTATATTTAGGGTTCATTTGATCTAAATCACATTTCATCCCCCAAAAAAGAAAACTGTTACATTTAATCTAAGACACATTACATCAAATCTACAAAACATCAAAACATTCATCACTGAAAATAGTACATATACTACATATATCTCCAAAATCTTTTTTCTTCTTTTATTGCAGTGGGCTAAGACCTTTGCACAGCCATGTGAAGGGCAATACCTCCATACCTCAGTGACATAAATAAACTAACTCCACAGTTACACAGCCATAGAGAAGATGGAATACTGAAACACCAAATCACCTCTGGTGGTACTGGAAAATCTCACCCAGACTCTGCCACAACTTGGTGTGATGGAAAGATTAGTTTGTTTTTTCTTTCTTGTATTTTGTATTGCTTTATCATCTTATTCTAGTTTGTATATTTTCTTTATACAGTGTTTTACTTGTATCCTGCTTTTACTTGCATATTTAAACTAGGAAAGACATCTCCGCTGTATCTCTTGTGAGTCACACAGAATTTTTTTTTTCAGCACCCTCCCAACCTGGTGCTGTAGTGCTTTTAAACTCAACTGTCTTTCTAGCTGTCTAGCTCTTATGTAAATTTGGCCTCATATCTACTTTATTCTCCTCTTTCATTGCCTATTGTGAGTAAGCACAAAATTGTCAGAATACATAGTGCCCACCTCTTCCAATCTATCTTGCAATTTTAAAGGTGATAGCTCCACTTAGCTAAAGCTTAAGTTACCATCTCTCTTTAATATCTAACTTAGTGCACACTGCAGCTGTTAGGATATTAACCCATTTTCCATCTTATCTTTAAAATATGCAAGATCTGCTTCAAGACCACCAATTACTGGAGATTCCACATTCTATCGGTCATTAGTCATCTTGGGAATAGTGTTTTTGTTTTGCTCCTGGTGAGAAAAAGAGCATAAGGACATTATTTCCTGGAGACTGCTGATCACCAGAAAACATAATAACTACTTCAAAGGTGCCAGCTTGGAATTCGTGCTCCTGTTGAGAGAAGAAGAAGAGTGCATTGATTCTTGACCATTTCAGATTGTGCAGTGAGTGTCTGTGTTTGACCTTTCTGATTGCTCTGGTTGCCATTCAATGCATCTACCAGGAAAATATTACCACAAGCCTACAGAACCTTGCATCATCTGGGACAAGACTGTTGAATACCAAAGAGGCTATGGCCTGCTTTGCATCTTGGGATCAGTGCTACTATTTTACTTCTGGTGAAAGAAGAAGCAAAGAAGCATTGTATCCTAGCAATGTGAAGCTATAGTGAGACTAGTACTAGTAGCAGCCAGGCAGTAGCCATTCAGGTGACTCCACTCCTTTCATCATTTTTGATAAGCTAATTCTTTCTTTTCAGTAAGTACTGCTTAATTTGTTGCTGTCTAACCTAACTTCAGAATATCTGCCAAAGTACTTCATTCATATATCATCAGGGTCTACTTGTTAGTTTCCCCTCAAGTGTTTGGAAGTGCTCTGTATAGATGTAGACACCTTGAATTGGCATTTTTCCTCTAAATGCACCAGTGACATTTCACCAGTACCTAGTTGGACACAGGACAAGTAGTTTGTAGTGCCAAGAACTGCCCCCAGAATTGCAAACTGGTTTCTCCTGACATTACTTTATATTCTCACTCCAACTGTCTAATCAATAAAAAAGGGTCTGCCGCCATAGATATGAAGTTTCACACTATCGCTGTTACCAGTGTGGTGGATATGGGCATCATGAGGCAATATTGAAATTGCCTCATGTTTACTGACAACAGGTTAATTCTCAAACATACTGACACAGTATATGAGAGATATATTTACACAATGTCAATGGAGGCAAAGCTCACACATGAAAGCAGTTCTAATGTCAATCAGGTTGTCAATACTACACACACAATTCAAAGCAGACACATAGATCCAAATATGCTGAGGCACTTACATGTAACTTCCTAAATCCCAAAGACCTCCTAGATGAAGTGCACATAACAAATACCCTCAACAGCCCTAAATACACACTTTCAAAACAACACTCAATGCAGCGCATACAGCCATGTCTCATGGAACATCTACTTATTTTATTTTTATTTTACATTTGTTTAACGGGAAAGTCCGACTGGATATATGCCCATTTTCAGCGGAGGCCCGGGGAGAAAAGCTCCAAAAAGCAGAGTATAAATACATTAGGAACAATAGAAACATTTAGAGATAAGTATAATATGCAGTTTTCAGTAGGGTGACAAACATGGATAAATCATATTAGACAACATCAAAACCATGCGGCTTCAATTTCAGACAATAATACACAGAGTTATGGGCTAAGTCGCTTCAAGAATTTGTACACTTATTAGATAGAGTATAAGACTGAAATGCTTAGGGATAGTTTGCAGGAACAGTGGGTGATGACTAGTTGAGATTTAAGCAGGGACACTGCCAATGCTATTGGAAGTATAGTTTGAGGCTTTTTTTGAACTGGGTTAAGGAGGCTTGGTGAGTAAGTTTGGCAGGTAGCATATTTGAAGTTTTGCCTACTGAGTTGGCAAATAGTGAGTCCCCAGCCACATTTATGCTCTTAGTTGTTTGTACCAGTAGTTTGTCAGCAGAGCGTAGTGTCCTCAGGTTGCTGTATGGTCTGATGATCTTATTTAGTGCTTTTAAGCCCATAAGGTGAGTCACCACACACTCCAACATTCTGATCATTGGAGACTCCATTGTGAGGTGCACTGATGTCCCTCTCATCAGGCCGAGTATGGAGAAAGTCACGATCAGTTGCTTATCAGGGGACAAGATCCACCATATTTTTCATGCACTCAAGTCATAGGACTGCACGTACCAGTATGACTCAGTCATAGTCCATTTGGGTGTTAATGACCTGAGATGTATCTCCCCAGACTATATGAAGACAGACATCATGGTGTTCTTGGAATATGTGTCCCAAGCTAGTACGATCCTTGCATTGAGCAGAATTTTACCTTCTTCAAGGATGATGCCACAATACAAACAAAAGATGACTGACTTTAATAATTGGCTTAGTTTTTGGTGTTATTCTAAGGGGGTGCAATATTTGTCAGCATGGAAAGAGATGATCAATAGACCATGCATCTTTGCCATGGATGGTCTGTACCTCTCCCCTCTAGGCTTTCAAATAGTGGCTAAAACATTGTCCTCCCCCATAGTGCCTTTTTTGGACAATGCCAAACTGAAAGTACTGCTAACATAGAAAATCAAAACCAAGAAAATCTAAAGGTGTTATTGCTCAATGCTAGTGCTCTAAACAAATATCTCCTCTCCTTAAAAGCTCTCCTCACCCTAGAAGATGTTGATGTCAGTGCAGTCACTGATACATGGTTTAAAGCCATGCAAAGGACACTAGCAATGCATGGTTATAATGTCCTCCACACATTTAGACCAGCTAATACACAGACGGGTACTAAAAGTGGAGGTGTCTCCTTCTACACCAAAAATAAATATACCTCGAGGCTGGTCAAACAGGAAAATGCACTTGAGCTTCTTCATGTTTAAATCATCATAGCAAAAGTCCCATACCACTTACTTCCAAATTATAGGTCATCCCTCTTAACCCAGGAAATCCATAATATGTATTTAAACTTCTTGGAGACAGTCACCATATAACCCAATGGTATATTCCTGGGTAAATTTAACTACACGGGGAATTATATGCAACACCAAACAGAGGCACAGAGATTCCTGGATTTTGTAAACACAAACTCCCAGAACCAGATTGTGAATACACCAACCACGGGTAAAACCATACTGGAACTGGTCCTAATGAGTATGAGACAGTGCTGCTCCCCCATCTATACAAGTGTAATGTCTTTCCTTGTAAGGACAGATGACAAGTGGTCTCTTTTGAAGTAAAAACAAAACCTGGAACCCCAGCTAACACTGGAATATTCAGGAACTACTCTAAGGCTAGCTTCCTACAATTAAGTGATAACTTGGCAAAATTTCATGCTCCCATAAACCCTGAGAGCGCTGCTGCCTAAGTGGAACTGCTCACAGAAACCCTATACAAGAATGGTAATAGCTGCATAGAGGCAGCTGTACCCACCAGGAATAAGTACAGAACTAACTGAAGAAGCAAGCCACCCTGGTGGACTCACAACATCAATAGGCTGTATAACAGAAGGAAGAAAAATATAGCAAAAAATTAAGAGGTTCAGCACCCAGCAGGCTAAAAGCACTCTCATCAAACTAAACAAACAACTCAGTGAACAAATAAAGTACAACAAAACCAAATTTGAGGCAAATTTGGCCTCTCAATCCAAGGGCTTCTTTAGTTATGTCTGTAACCTCAAAGACAATACACAGCTGTCTACTAAGCTCATTGTTAATGGAGCCACCAAAACTGAGCTAGAAGATATAGCAAACCTACTGGCTGAAAATTCATCTCCAACTTTACCCCTCTCTCCCCCTCAATCTTCACAGGGAAGGCAATAAAATATAACCATTTAGTATAAGAAAAAAACTAAAGCAAGAGCAAAGGCAAAGCACAGACCAGTCCTTTCGACTCTTAGAAGATTCAAATTGTTTATTGTTGATAAGCGCTTTTGCTAACAAGTAGCTTCATCAGATCATACACCATTTTACAAAAACATGTGGTATTTATATACTATACATCATTAGGCAACCCATTCAAAAGAACCAATCAAAAGGACTGGTCTGTGCTTTGCCTTTGCTCTTGCTTTAGTTTTTTTCTTATACTAAATGGTTGAGTTTTAAATAAGAGCATTAACCGTGTAAGCAGCTGTTATATGTTATTTGAGAATAAAATATAACCGCCCCCTGCTATCACTAGGGACCAAGTCCTGAATGCTCTCTCTCTCTACAGCCAAGAACATTGCATCAATGGGCCCATACAATATGCCAGGATGCCTTCTAAATAACACAACAAGTGACCTATCAGGCCCTCTGGAATTACTATTTAACTGTAGCCTCCAAAAATGCTTCGTGTGTCAGGCATGGAGAACAGTAACAGTCTTCCCTCTGCTCAAAGGCGGGCCATCTACAGACCATGGAAAATACTTTCCCATAAGTCTCACTAGTCTTATATGCAAAGCCATGGAAATAATTATCATGGAAATGATCAATAATGACATAGGAAATATCCAGACACTGGAAGAAACCCAATTTGGTTTTGTCAAGGGCAGGTCATGCCTACTCAACCTGGTGGACTTCTTTGAGAATGTCACCAAAGCAATGGATGAGAGCAAAATGGTTCACAACTCCTATCTTGATCTGGCCAAGACATTTGACACAATACCCAACTCGGGCATTGTTGAAAAACTCAAGATGTTTAGTAGAAATCCTTATGTCACCCAATGGATAGCCAGCTCACTCACAGACAGGACCCAGCAAGTAAGAATTGGGGAGCCCACTTCTACAAAGAGACCTATCACAAGTGGAGTTTCTCTGGGATCCATCCTGGGACTGCTCCTTTTTTGGATTTACTTCTCTGAAGTCAAGGCCAATGTCAATGACCTCTGGCTGACTAAATGTGCAGATGATTGAAAATTAGAAGCTGTCATTTTATCCCCCACCAACACAAATGTTCTTCAGGAAGGTCTGACAAAGACAAATAACTGGTGTCAGAGCCATGGACTAAAACTAAATGCCAAGAAATGCATAATAGCATCCTACTGGAAGTCATCAAATTCAGGTAACTATCATAGTGACAATGCAACCCTAATAGTTGACTCAATAGTCAGGGGCTTGAGGACACACATAGACACTAATCTAACCTTTCACCATAAAGTGTCTACAGTAGTGAGGTAATCATTCTAAGTTATGCAACTTATAAACAAAGGTATGTCATCCAAGTCCAAGGAAGTCATTGTTTCACTATATTCAGCATTCATCAGACATATCACTGAGTACAGTGCCCCCTTTGGTATGCACCTAACCAGGCATATTCAACAACTGGAACATTTACAGACGTTCCTCACTAAAAGAATGCAGGATGTAAGTAACATATCCTGTGCAGACTGCCTCAAGGCCCTATCCCTGTATTCTGTTTCCTACAGGCTGCCGAAGGGATATCTATGTATGCCATACAAGGCATTGTCAGAATGGGGTCTATCAACACCGTCTATGCCTTGTATAGCATACAAGGCATTGCCAAACCCCACTGTGTTGGACCTCTTGCAGATCCACAAAACAAACAGCACCAGAATTACCCATTCTAAAGGCTCAAATCTATACTGTGATATAAATAGAACCTGCTGGAGAGACAGGTATGTATCCCAGAGACTACCTCTTCTCTGGAACAGGCTGCACATCCATGTGAGGCAGAGTTCCTCCCTAAACCAATTCAAGTGTAACTTGGACAATTGGATGGAGAACAGGAAATTCATCCCTGGTTTGGCACCTACACCTCTAATGGACACAGGCAGATTGTAAATGGTTCATCTCTCAGACCTGTGCTTGTAAATGTTTCATCTCCCAAGCTCTTGCTTACACTTATCAAGGGTACTAGATCTTGTCAGAGATTTCGGATGCATATCTAGGCTTAAAAATGTCATTGCAGTCATTAGCCTAGTAAACACCTATGAACCTATGAACAGTAGGCATTAGCAATGAACTCCTACTGGTCAACACTAAATTGCATTGTAATTCTTATGTTCGAAAACCACACAAAAAGCAATTTTAGACCAAACATAGCTTTCAGTCAAATGTTATTTGTCATTTGTGGTTTTGATCAAATGGGTTTTCAATCCAATTTGCAAGTATGTTTTTCATCAAATGTGCTTTAGATCAAATGAAACTAACCCTGTAAATACACACAGACATGTATGCATATATATATATATATATATCTATATATATATATATATATATATATATATATATATATATATATATATATATATTTTTTTTTTTTTTTTATTATTATTTTACATTTCTTGACTGGGATTGTCTGACTGAACTTGAGTCCTTTTTCAGTGGAGGCCTAGGGAGAAAAGCTCCAACATATTATACAATTTTCATTATAAATTAGCATTAGATATCAGTGTTACAGGATTATTACAAGGCATTAAGTAGCAATACAATGTTATACAGTGTCAATAATCAGGAGTATAGCAAAACTATTTACAAGATGTATAAAAAGAAATATGTCATTAAGATGAATGCATTTTTTGGGGTAAGTGGTTACAAAAAAACAGTTTTATCATAATGTAGTTGCATGAAGACAAGACAGTTACAATAGAATGTTTCTCTGAGGTGGTTTGCTTAATAGATTTTAGAAGACAATAGAAAGAGCAGTCAAGGAAGATTAGAGAGAGCTAGTGAGAAGAGTGAGTTAAGGGGAGAAAATAGATTACGGTATGAGAAGTAGGGGATGTTTAAGGAGGGACAGTGCAGTGACTGGACCAATGACTTTTAAAGTGCTCTTTGGTGTCTGTCTTAAATTGTTTAGGATGTGTAAGGGTCCTGATTTCTAGTGGGAGCCTATTCCAGGTAATAGTGGGGTAATAGAAGTACATGTTGCGTCCATATTTAAACTTCGGTTTGTAGATTTGTAGAAGGTCTTGGTTAGAGCTTCAGAGAAGTCTGGAGGGAGAATAATGGGAGATGAGAGGGGATAGTGCTGGGCAGTAGGAAGGCTGGTAAAGGACAGAATGGATGATCTGGAGCTGAGAGAGAAGAAGCTGGTGGGGTAATTCAAGCCAGTGTAGGTGTTTTAGAGAGAGACAGTGATGGGATTTGTAGGTTTGCTGGGCAGCAAATATAGCTACCTTGTTGTAGGTAGATTCGAGTTTGGTCAGGAGTGCTGAGTTAAAATTTGTGAGAATTTGAGAATTGTACATTAGAGTGGGTAGAAGGTAGGTGAGAGAGAATAATCTTGGCTTCAGAGGTAAGGAATTTTTTGTTCCAGTAAAGGAGCCCTAGTTTTGAATGAGATTTTTTGATACAGTTATTAACATGCAAGTCAAATTTAAGCTGATCATTGATGGTTATGCCTAAGAGCTTAGTACTGGATTCTACCTAAATGGGACTGCTATTAAGGGACTGTATGGAGAAGGAGGGTTTAATATTGTTAAACTTTTTAGGTAGGAAGAGTAACAGCTTTGTTTTTTTAAGGTTAAGAATAAGCTGGTTGTTGGAGAGCCATGTTTCAACTAAGTTAAAAGATGCCTGAGTAACTGAGAAGAGCTTAGAGGGAGAGTTGGCTGTGGTGATGACTGTAGAGTCATCTGTGTATTGCACTAAAGATGACTGAGGACAGGAGGTATAGAGTCGATTAGTAAAGATATTAAAAAGTAAAGGGCCTAGGATAGACCCTTGAGGTACACCCATTTTTACAGGGAGAGGAGGGGAGAGTACAGAGTGCCATCTCACTGACTGAGATCTATCAGTGAGGTCGCTGGAGAATCATGCAACAGTATCAGTGGAAAAGTTGAGGTTATGCAGTTTGTGCAGCAGAAGAGAGTGTGAGACAGTGTTGAAAGCATTTGAGAGCTCCAAGAATAGGCAAGATATAAGTTTATGGTCATCCATGGCTATAGAGACAGTGTTGCGGAAGGATAATAGAGATGTAGTGGTGCTATGTTTGGGTTTGAAGCCATGTTGAGTGGGTGTAAGAAGATTTTCCTGTATTCGATGCTGCATAACTTGTTTATGAATAAATATTTCTAGTACTTTGGAGAGAGGGGAGAGGATAGTGATAGGTCTAAAGTTGGAGATATCAGAGGAGTTACCTCCTTTGTGTATAGGTAGAGTGTAGCATTGTTTCCAGATGGAAGGGACTTTTGATTCAGAGATAGAGTGATTAATTAGGATAGATACAGGGAGAGAAAGAGAGTCAGCTGCTAGTACAAGAAAAGTGGAAGGAATATCGTCAGCTGATGCTGAGCATGGTTTTAATTTAGAGATTAGAGTTTTGATGTAGCTAGTAGGTACAGGTTTGAGGGAGAAGGTATTTGAGGAAATAGTATTAGGAGTAGCTTCAGAAAAGTTGGAGATGTTAGTAGTAGAGGAGTTTTCATTAGGGTTCAGTAGCTTAGATATTGAATCGATAAAATAGGTATTGAAGATAGTGGCAGTTTCTTCAGATGTCTTGTCTGGGCATCAATTGGGGGAGGTAAGATTATTGGGTTGTAATATTTGGTTAATAGAGTTCCAGAATTTTTTAGGATTAGATTTTAGGGCTGTGGGAGGTTTGTTATAGAAGTCCTTTTTATCTTTGTTTATGTGTTTTTTTGTCAGATTTCTGAGATCTTTATATTTTTGCAAGTCTGTAGGGAGCTTAGTTTGTGACCATTTTTTCCATAGTTTGTCTCTAGTTATCATAAGGATATGAGTGGCTTTTGAATGCCACGGGGATAAGGTGGACTTAATTCGGACTTTTTGAGGTGGAGAAAATGAATCTAAGATGCTAAGAAAGGTAGAGTTGAAAGCTAGGACTGCTTCTTCTAGTGGGAGTTGGGTAAGGAATTTCCAGTTTACTTTAGAGAGGAGGACATTAAAGGTTTCTGGATGGAAGTTAGAGAGTTTGTAGTGATAAATCTAGGAGGTATTGAGAAGTGGGGAGTGAACCTAAGCAATTTTATAGGGGAGTGATCACTCAGGGTGTTTGGTAGGGTTTCAGGGTTATGATATTTGTAAGGATTAGATACAAGTACCCAGTCAATAAGAGTACTAGATGTGTGAGAGTTGTTTGTATGAGAAGGTTGGGAGATTAACTGAATAAAGCCATATAAATTAATATGCGTATTAGATGGTGGATTACTGAGCATTAACCAGTTAATGTTGACATCCCTAAGGAGGATAGTTTCATTCAGGATGTGAGAAAAGTATGAAGGAATATTTTCGAGCAGAGGAATGTTGTCTCCTGCAGGAATATAGATGGCTGCTACTGTGATAGTAGTGTGGTCATTGATTTTAAGGTTAGCTGTAAGTAGTTCAGCAGGAGAAAAGGATGGAATAGGTTTCATAATACTTGTAATGTGAGGTGGTTGGAGTAGAGGATGGCTACACCACCCCCTTTTTTGTTTTGTTGATCCATGCGGAGTATATTATAACCAAGGGGGAGAATGTCTTTATCAGATGCATACCTCTCAACTGTACAGATTTTCACAGAATGTCTAGATTTTTGCCTTAGATTTTTGGTCCATTTTTTCATAAAGTTGTGGCTTTCTGGCAAATCAGTGGAAAAATAATTAAAGAATGAAGTTAGAAAAATATCATAAGCATTTGAGTTTTAGACTTCATACCTTTCAGAAAATTCGTGCTAATGCAAAATCTGTTATTCTATCAACTTTCTAAGTCTGTAAGAGCAATATTTCAAAATTATCCCTATTTGTACCATGTCTGTAAGAGCAATATTTCAAAATTATCCCTATTTGTACCACTTTTTATGGCTTTGCCCATATTTCTTACTCTAAGAGGATGAGATATATGATCAGCCATTTGGGGTTTTAGCCAAGTCTCAGTTAGGGTGATGACATCAGGGATGTGGAAAGCTATCCAGGCATGGAGTTCACTAACTTTGTTTAGAATACTAGGGGCATTCATAGAGTAAAAGGAAATATGTTTGTTTGGAGAGAATGGGTTTATTAAGTTGGGAGAAGTAGAGTTATGCATGGTGGGGTGATGGATGGGCCCAGGATTTGGATGTATGTCTCGTGATAGAAGCAGGGCTAAATGAAGGTTGTAAAGTTTGAATTTAAGTGGGTTGTAAGTCTAGTACTTAGTCCTGGTTTTAGATACTAGAGAGCAAGGAGGAAGAAGTTTGATTTTAGGCAGAGGGATGTTCATGGAAAAGATAGAGGATGAGATTGTAATAGAGTACTGCAGAGATGAGAAGCAGTTAGTTTGGGGATTAGTGGGATCTCTATGGACAGGTGATAATGGAATAGTACAAGATGTAAGAATGAGAAGAGAAGTAATGGAGGCAAGAGGAAAATAGGGAGGGTTACAATAGCCATGGCCTAAGGTGGGGAAGTAGGATTGGGATGGAGTGAGGAGTGGGTAAGGAACTAGGGAAAGTAAGTTGTTGGACCTGTTAGAGAGCTGAAGTAAAATTTAAGTGAAACAACCTGTAGGGTGAGTAGGAGATATGTAGGAAGAAGTATATATATATATATATATATATATATATATATATATATATATATATATATAGAGAGAGAGAGAGAGAGAGACATTTGTGGAGTTTTTGGTTTACGTGAATGTACATTTATATGTATGTCATCTGGTTTAAAGACAGAAGATCTAAACACAAATGATCTGACCCAACTATTCTAGACATACTTCATCTAACCCACCAATCCACCATACCTTTGTAAAAATCTCCCCTAAACCACCTTGAAAGATGCATCTCCACCCCACATCCCCAAACTTGTATATAGCAGCTCCATTGTCTCACTAGAGAAAAAATGGAAAAAATAGTGGAAGTGTGCCACCAGCTTGCTATCTAATAAGCTGTGTTAAAGTAAACTATGACCCACAACAGGATCGCTGGTAATGTTGTGGTTAGGGTTTGGCACTCTCACCACCACAGCACAGGTTCAACTTTCAGTGAGGACATTTCAGCTTTAAATTGATCACCTATAGTACAAGCTGGTGGCACACTTCCAATATTTTTTCCATTTTTTATACATCTGTAAGAAAACTAGTAGCAGTTATGCAAAAAGAAACAAACATTCATTTATGGCAGTGTTATATAACAGGTAAAATGTAGTAAAAACTATAATTAGATCAAGTGTGATGTGATTGTTTTCTTAAATACTTGAATGGAAACTAAATATATATATATATATATATATATATATATATATATATATATATATATATATATACATATATGTAGGCATACATAGACATATATAGACATGCACACACTTATAACATACATACAATGATTTAGTAAACTAAAATTATCTAAGCTACCACCAGTTCAGGGATAAAGGATCTCACTTTGTAGTTTCATCAGAATGGCAACAGCTAAGCATCATATCATCTCCTTATGTTGCACTACAATGACTGTAGTGGAACATATATCAAAGTAGACAGTGCAAGTTTAAAACCTATAGCTTTCTGATTATTATGGCATCAGATCTGAGTGCACTGCCAGTTGGATCACCACTATTACTGGAATGAATAATGAGAAAGAAGTGCTGAAAGTGCCCTAATTGTTAAGGTGTTTACCTCTCTGACACAAGGCACATGTTTTGATAATCACCTTTAGTTACTGGCCAGGTTGGTAATATTATGCAGATGGATTGCCTAGTATTTGCATTCAGAGACTTCAAATCAGTGTAATGTTTAAGGTGTTTACATCACAGGCACAAGGTACAGGGTTTGATTCTCACATTTGAAAGGGACATTGGCTAGGCTTAAAATGTCCCACAAGGGTAGCTAGTCTACCACTGAATTGTGAAGCTGTGATTGTCTGAAAAGAAGTGATGTGTATTTATATGTGTCATATGGTTATTGCCATTATGGAGCCTTGAGGTTTACCCCATGCCTTGCTCAACATTTTCTGGGTGCACTGTTTTCTTCCTCATGCTAACAATGAACTAGTTGACTGGGTACAGTAAAATAGTCAGAATAAAGTGACAGTGATTTCAGATGAGCCATATAGAACAGATGCTGAAAACCTTGAATTTTCCTTGTCAGGAACCTTTGTAGTCTCTCTAATTGCTGCAGGTGCTTGGAAAGGTACATACCAAAGGGACAGCGTACTCAATTATTGGCCTAATGAGGGAGAAGTACAATGAGGTTATAACTTCTTTTCTTCTGGAGGCAATGCCCTTACTTATGAGATGAGCAATATAGAATGCCCTTCTTACCACTGGGCAAACATGTTGATCAAAGGTAATGTTGATGTCAACCTGTATGCCTAGGTCTCTCACCACTAATCATGTTGCTATTGCTGTGGTAGTTAACAGGAACAGTGCTCTTACCAAAAAGGATGATAATACATTACTGTTTTGCAGTGAGTTTAAGACCAAGATTTTGGCACCAATCATTTGTTTGCATAAGACCTTCTTGTAGGATAGTGACATCATTTGGAGATTCTATGATTGCTCCCAATTTGCAGTCATCACAAACTTTGTCAGCCACAGACCTTTAGTTTCTGCTTGTACTTCAGAGAAATAGAGTCAAAACAGTAAAGGTCCCAGGACTGATCCCTGTCGAACACTACTGGTTACAGGTCTGCTGTTGGAGGTGAATTCCATATTTTGTCTATATGGGTTCTATCAGTGAGCCAGTTAGCAACCCATCTAATGATATTAGGGTTGTTACCTTGTTGTTTGAGTTTGTCAATGATGCCTGAGTAAGGGATAGTGTCAAAAGCCTTGGCTAAAGCTAGCTAGGCTGTATGCACAGATTTCCACTTGTCCAGGACCTTGGTGACTGTCTAAAAGAAATCCACCAGGTTTTCCAGGCTTATCTCCCTTTGACAAATCCAAAGTGAGTAGGGACAGATATTTGGAGATTACCTATATCTTTGTTGATAAAGTCCATGATGATTCACTCCATGGCCTTGCAGATAATGCTAGTCAGGCTAATGGGCCTTTAGTTCCCAGGGTCAGTGGAATAACCACCTTTGTGCAAGGGAATAACAGTGTCCATTTTCCATTCAGCTGGAATGAAGCCAGTGCATAAACTATGATTGAAAATAGTATCCAGTGGTGTTGCTAGTCTATTACATTGAATGTCTTTGACAAGAAGCAGATTAAATGAACATTACTCATAGTCTAGCATTTTGTTGTGCACTTATTGTGTTTAGGCAGAAAATATCCTGTTTCCGGCAATGCAAACAGGCTGAAATGTGACCTTTCTCATGAGTGATTGAATGATTTGTCATAGATAACTGATGTCAGAACATGCATGAAGTAAAATAGAATACAACAATAAAGAACAAATGGTAGACCAAACAGCAGATCAACAATCCAACTGTGTTTATTTTAAAACACCAAAACAAGAAAATTAAAACCAAAGGTAAACACTTTCATCCCAAAAGTACTCAGGACTTCAGACCACTAAATGAAACTGCTCCAACACTTAAATACTTGCTTAACCAATTAATTACATCAGTATGTAATTAATTAACAATTATATTAATTTCCTAAGCTTAACATCTATCATGATAGTTTAGACTTACAAAATATGAATAAACTTAAAATATATAACTATGAAAACTGTAAAAGCTACTACCCTAAAATGTTCTTTAATTTTAAAACACTATTAATATTGGTGTTTTCATTGATTCCAGGATATTTTGTGGCATTAAGCCTTGACTGCCACTTTAATTCACAAATATTTAAATTCTCATCAACACCAAAAGCTTGTATATCCTGAATAATTTGAAAAATTATTATTCTGATAATATGTCCATTTTACTAATGGAGGACACATATTATGAAAGTTCCCTTAATGAAATAAACATTGCATTTAGATGAATAGACTTGGTCTTAAAAGATATGCTGTTGCAGGGTCAAATAGATGAGAATGATTTTTCATATTTAAAGAATGACCATCCAGTGGTGTTAAACATATTTGGGATCCCTAAAATACATAAGGGGCTAAACAATCCTAAATTTAGGCCCATTATAGATGGTGAGAGAGCAAAAATATGTTTTATCAGGAAATATTTGGATTTTCATTTGCAGAAAATTTTGCAGTTTTTCTCTTATATATGTAAGGATTCCTGGCAATTCTTGGATAACATCAAAAGTGTAACTTGTAATGAAAATATTATTTTGATAACCATTGATGTATGCAATTTATTTACGGTTATCCCACACGACGCAGGGATGATATGGTTGGAGACACAGTTACATGATACTGATCACACTGAACAAGACTTCATCAATGTATTAATTACATTGATGTAGATAGTAGTGAAGAACAACTATTTGTTTTTTGAAGGCCAGTATTATAAACATGTCACTGGAGTGGCAATGGGGCCGGCGTGCGCCACCATTTTTGCCAATTATATGATGTCCTTTTGGGAGAAGGAGTACATATTTAAAAGTAAATATTGGCTCAACATCCAGTTTTTTACAAGGTACCTGGATGATATCTTCCTAATATGGACAGGCCCCAAAGAGATGTTGCCAGAATTCTTAATATATATAACAACATGGTAGAATTTTTTAAATTTACATATGAATATAGTGGAGACCATGTCACATATTTGGACATTGATGTAAGAATAGATAAGTGAAATAAATGTTTGACATCGAGAATTTACAGGAAACCAATATTTTCTAATCCTTACCTTGATTATGCAAGTTGGCATCCGGACCACCCAATAAAGTCTATAGTTAAAGGCCAATTGGTCAGAGCAGGCAAAATGGTAACTTTGGATAGTGAATTTTTGGAGGAGACACAATTGATTTGTAATATGTTTTATAAGGGGGGATATCCATCACCTCTGATTGAAAAAATTAGAGAGGAGGTGATAATAAAAAGACAACAGGAAGTATTTTTAAGTAGTCAGAATTTAGGTAATCTGGGCTACGACAATAGTATGAGTGAAAATACATAGAAAATAGATATGGTAAGGAGTTTTATGTCTACTTTTAATTTGGATTCTAAGGACATAGCAATGATTATTAGAAAAAAAATTGGGATTTTTACATATTGAAAGGATTTAGTAAGACTACTGGATAATGAACCTAAGTTTGTTTAAGAAAGGTCATTGAAAAATATTTTGGAATCCAGTACTTATAATTAAGGAGTCAGTTCAAAAATGGTTGGTAATTTTAAATGTGGTATGTGTTCTCAATGTTCCTGCATCTTGGTTAGTGGCAGTAAGTTTAGATTAAATAATAAAAATATTTATATCAAGGGTCATTATAACTGTCAAAGCAATAATGTAGTGTGTATGGCAAAATGTTTGGCATGTCCTGTATTCTATATTGGCAAGACTTGCAGATGGTTTAAAGAACGAATTTATGAGCATTTATCTGATATACAAAGAAAAAGAAATGACAAATGCATTGTATAGGCACATACACAATAACAATGAGCATATTTTTGTTTTTTTAGTTGTGCAACAAATTATTCAGGATGTACAAGGTTTTGTTGTTGATGAAATTTTAAATATTTCTCAATTAAAGTGGCGGTTAAGGCTTAATGCCACAAAATATCCTAGAATCAATCCAGCCAGCCATATTAATAGTGTTTGAAAATGAAAGAACATTTTAGGGTAGTAGTTTTTACAGTTTTTATAGTGATTTTAAATCTATTTATATTTTGTAAGTCTAAATTATCACGATAGATGTTAAGCTTAGGAAATTAGTATAATTTGTAATTAATTACATGCTGATGTAATTAATTGGTCAAGCAAGTATTTATGTGTTGGGGTAGTTTCTTGGAACTAGGACTATTGAATGAAAATTCAATAGTCCGAAAACACAATAACAGAATGCACTTTAACGAAAGAGCTTTCACAGAAAAAGCGCTTTCGATAAGTGCGATTGAAAAAGAAAACAAAAAACAATAAATTTTCTTTTATGCAGGAGGGCAAGTCCCCCTGCACCCCCCACACCCCCTACTTTTATATTCTCACTCCAAGGTCGCACTACAGTGGAGAAAAGGGAATTCTCCCTTAACTGCACCATAGTGCGGCCTGCACAACCAGCATACGTAACCAAAAGTGCTGCTTCGGTGAACAGCACTTTCGGTTATGTATGTTTGGTGATTTCTGCTTCGACTTAAAGTACCATCGGGGATCAGTACCGATCCCAGTTTCTTTTAGTGGTCTGATGAAGTCCTGAGTACTTTTGGGATGAAAGCCCTTGCCTGTGGTTTTAATTTTCTTGTTTTGGTGTTTTAAAATAAATGAAGTTGGATTGCTGGTCTGCTGCTTGGTATACCATTTGTTCTCTGTCGCTGGTCCTTAGTTATTTATGAGTGGAGTTGAAAAATAGAATACAACAATTCCTCTTGTAATTCTGCTTAATTCCTGTCCTCTGGCCTATTGTACACTCCCTGTCCACCTTGTTTATGTATAATGAAATTAAAGAGCAAGTTTGCTCATATAAAGTGTACCTTTCATGTCCTTTCTTGCCCATCTCTTCTTTTGTTCCTACCAAGTGGTCAATTTGATGAGTGCCATTATGGTGTCTCCTTATCTATGATTTCTGCTGGTTCCATTAGATTTTAGATTACCTTCACTCAACTGACTTGCATCTTGCACTTGAATCTGATTAATATTCACCACCGGTGATATTTTGCCATGGTACAATGCATTTTGTGACATTATGTTCATATGTGTCTAATGATTTACCTTTCTGTATATACATATATATTGTATGTATGTATACATACATATATATATATATATATATATATATGTATATATATATATATATATATATATATATATAGTTCCCTATCAGAAGCCTGAAACACTATAAGCTTGAAAATCAAAATCCTGAAACCAAAAGCCTGAAAATTCAAAATCCCGAAAACCCAAAATCCTGAAACTCATAATCCTGAAAACACAAATAATGCTAACATGTCACTATAAAGACACTAATATCTACCAACTGACCCTGACCCTAACCCTAACCCTAAGGTCTGTCAATATCGCACACTCACCTGACCCGCGCCCTAACCCTAACTCACTTAAACCGCCCCTAACCCCAATATTTGTCACTATTGCATACATGCCTAACCTGCGCCCTAACCCTAACTCACTTAAACCGCCCCTAACCCTAACATAAAACCAACCGCACACTCACCTGAACCCAATGCATGACCTAACACCACAGGGCTAACAATAGCAAAGCCACAATGATGTCATTATGTCCATTTTGTGTTTTCAGGATTTTGAGTTTCAGGATTTTGGGTTTTCGGGATTTTGAATTTTCAGGCTTTTGGTTTCAGGATTTTGATTTTCAAGCTTATAGTGTTTCAGGCTTCTGATAGGGAACCATATATATATATATATATATATATATATATATATATATATACACATACATATATATATATATATATATATATATATATGGGACTACGTTGATTTATTAAAAATATGGTTCATCGAACCGTATTTTCGATAACACACTTCCGTGAAAGTGCATTCTATAGAAAATGCACTTTCACGGAAGAAAAAAAATAAAAGGTAAATAAAAAAAATAAATAACAGAATAAACAGTATTATGCAGGGTGCAAGCCCCTCTGCACCCCCAATACCCCCTACTTTTATATTCTCAATCCAAGATCGCACTACAGTGGGGAAAAGGGAATATTGCTTATCCCCACTGTACCATGATCTCAATAAGAGTTTCCTTAGTTGCACATCAACAGTATAAGTTGATGTACAGCTAATGTTACATGCAAACTACATGTTTTTGTTTATTTTTTTTTCTTTAGCAAAAGTGCATTTTCATCAAAATGCACTTTCGTTAAAATGGGTTAGACAAAGTACGGTTCGATGAACTGCACTTTCAACTATACAACCAGAACCCATATATATATATATATATATATATATATATATATATATATATATATATTTATATATATATATATATATATATATATATATATATATGTATATATATACGCACACACACATTCAAGTGTGTGTGTGTGTAATATGCTTGCAATATCTTTGATATATAGAATCTATCTATTCTGTTTTTTTTTCTTTCTTCTTTGCATTTTTTTTTTTTTTGTATCTTGTATGTGATAGAAACTGCTGTTTTTTCTTTGTATTATATTGTATTGTATTATACTGTATGTTGCATTGCTTTGTTCATAGGTTGAGGGTGTATACTAGGCTAATGACCAATATAGAACTTAAAAGCCTTGCAGCACAACTGAAATGAAAGCCACAATTTGATTTGTACAGGGAGTGATTTTCTGACTGCCTCAGTCCATCAGAGACATAGGTGCCAGACCAGGGGTGAATTTCTGATTACCCATCCAAAGGTCCAAGCTCTACTGAAATAGGGATAGAAGGAAACTCTGCTTCCCATGGATGGATGGATGGACTGTTCCGAACAATAGGAATTCTCTAAGAAGCATCTGTCTCTCCATATCCTATTTATGTCACCAGCAACATTTGGGTCTATATTATAACATCAAAGTTTCAGAACTTCGAATGTTATAATATCAAACCCAAAACCTCGAAGACTGACAACAGCGAAGCCGCAGAACATTGAATTCTTTCCCAGGGAAAAAAATCAGTGGGCCGTTTCCATGGCTTTGCTATTTCCTCCACCGTGGTGCAATTTCGGAGTTGGCATATTTAAGTAGGGGGGTGTGGGGGACGAAGCTTCTCACATTAGAAATAGTTTGCAGTGTTTGTTTGTTTTGTGTTTTGTGCTGGAACAGTGAATTTTTTCCCAGGGGAAAAAAAACGCTGTTCTCAGTCTTCAGGAATTTAGCTTTCATGGTTTTGTGTTCGATATTATAACATTCGAAGTTTTGTAACTTTGATGTTATGATATAGACCCGCAAAATTTTGGTCTTTTAATGTAGTAGTCCTCATGCTGTTTGTTTTGTGGATGTGCAAAAAGTTCATCAAAAGAGGATCAATTGATCCCTTATATGCTAGGCAAAGATCACTTTTTAGAAGTCTGTATTATACGAAATAATGAGACAGGGCTTTGAGATGATCATCAACAGGACATTGTGTTTACTCCCTGTACTTTCAGTTATGTATGTTTGGTGATTTCTGCCTCGGCATAAATTGCCATCGGAGATCAGTACTGATCCCAGTTTCTTTTAGTGGTCTGATGAAATCCTGAGTACTTTTGGGATGAAAGCCCTTGCCTATGGTTTTAATTTTCTTGTTTTGATGTTTTAAAATAAATGAAGTTGGATTGCTGGTCTGCTGCTTGGTATACCATTTGTTCTCTGTCGCTGGTCCTTAGTTATTTATGAGTGGAGTTGAAAAATAGAATACAGCAATTCCTCTTGTAATTCTGCTTGATCCCTGTCCTCTGGCCTATTGCACACTCTCTGTCCACCTGGTTTATGTATAATGAAAATAAAGAGCAAGTTTGCTCATATAAAATGTACCTTTCATGTCCTTTCTTGCCCATCTCTTATTTTGTTCCTACCAGGGGTGGCTCGTGATATTGGACTGCCGGACTGCAGCCCTCCCACCTAGAAAAACACAAAAAATATCTTTAAAACTAAAAAACAAAACTGGAAAAAAAAAAGCACGAGTCCCAACTATTTGAAGACTTCAGACTGCCTTTATCAGCAGTCTGGATAGAGAAACACAGGTACCCAGCAATCATTGCTGCAAGTGCACCCAGGAATCAGTGCAGTGATGACCGCACAGAAGAGGAGGTCTGGACTGCTTCGGCTGCAGGCAGACCCAATGAGGAGAGAGGTGAGCTGGAAGACCCAATGAGGACTGAGAGAGGTGAGCTGCTTTCGTGGGACATATTGCGCGGGCTGGATTGCTCCATTTCACGGGTGGGTTTGGTCGCTGGATTGCTCTGTTTTGGTCACTGGCTGGATTCATTCAGGAGGTAGGTGGTCGCTTCGTTCGTTGAGACATACAGGATGTAAGTGGTGTGTGTGTGTAAGTGTGTGTGTAAAATGCCCAGTTACTATATACTGGTGGCTAGAGCGAGCAAATGGTGGTGGATAGAGATACTCAGGCTTGAACCCTGTACCTTGGATGCAGATGGCAAGGACCTGAATTCCCTCTCCACCACCATGTCTAAACAAAATTGCAGATTTTTGCCTCATATTTGTTCTGTTCCTCATAAAATCTGTGGTTTCTGTATCTACATTTTCCTTGCAAAGTCTGTAGTGTAGTGGTGGACTGGTAGCATTGCTGCCTAACAGCTACAGGTTCTCTAGTTTGATTCTTGGGGTGCCTTCTGTGTGAAATTGTTCTAGTAGTTGTCTAAGTTTATAACATGGATATTTGAAATTTGTCCCTATTTTTGGGACTGTATTCCCCCATTATTGGCTTTGTCCAGGTATTTTGTGCTAAGGTTGAGAGATATCTATGGTGGGAACTATATTCATTGAATGTTTGGGAGCCGTATCTCCCCCCCCCCCCACCATTACAGGCTTTGTCCACATGTTTTTTGCTAAGAGGTTGACAGCTATAGTGAGAACTGAATTCACTGAATATGTTTGGGGGCTGTATTCCCCCCATTATTGGCTTTGTTCAGGTATTTTGTGCCAAGAGGTTGACAGCTATGCTGAGAACTGAATTCACTAAATGGTAGCCATTTAAGTTTGTCTTCCTCTCTTTTACAAAACAGCTGATTTGGCATACTGGTATGTTTCTCTGACTGTTTTGCACAGGGTCCCCTGGGTTAAAGACGTGGCAATGAAATGTATGGTGGTAACATAGCATTTTATGCAACTTTCCAACATTATACAAGCAATGTTTAAAATGTGTCCCTGGTTTTTGGGCTTTTGCCCCCCCCCCAATAAATTTCAGCTTTTTCCAGATTTCTTGTGCTGCAAAGTTCAGAGATACAACTGCGTGTCGAGTAGATTTTACAAGGAGCTATGAGCTGCAGAGGAACAAAACTTTAGTGCTGCTTATTCTAAGTCTGCTTGCATTAATAGCACAACAGGTAGTGTACTTGCTTTTGATGCAGAAGGCTGTGGGCTCTACTCCCACAGTAGATAGATGCAATGCTGATACTGTACTGTGTTGTAAAGTGGGTGGATGCTGCAGTCCTTTTTGGCAAAGATACCTAGAGTAGTAACTATGAACCTGAACCTGTTATCAGTTTGCCATACAGTCCCTATTGCAATATTACTATTAATGCATGCAATATAGGCAATTTATTCCTCAAGGGCAACAGGCACTTTATTTGTAGATGAATAAACAGTGACATATAAAGTTGTTTGCTAGCAGCAACCTCTTCATTGTTACAGATTTCTTTAATGTGGAATTATTTAGATGACTTTTACTACTTTAGAGATTGTGCATATTTACTGATACTCGTGGACTGTAGAAGGTTGAGTAAACTTTTATGATGGAAATGTTCTGAATTGGGTAGTTTTGTCATTGGTGCATGCATTTTGTTTCATTATTTACTGGAAAAATGTTCATAACAATAAATGTAAAATGTCGTCTAACAACTGTACTGCATTGTACAAGGAATATAATTTAGTAGAATCAGGAAGGTGTATCAAAGAGCACATGTATGTTTCATGTGCAAGGGGCCTATGATTTGAAAACAGCCCAAAGTTAATCTTTATCTGCCACTCTCAAAATGTATTTTCTTTGAATGTGGGTTTCAATGCTGTTTCATTGAATGTGAGTTTCAAGGACAGAGAAGTCTTTTAATGCTAAGCCTGTTTTCATTGTGAGACTGCGTTGCTTTGTTTAGCAGATGTCTTACTGTTTGTGCTGTAAAATGCAAAATAAAACTTTCAAATGAAATCCAAATCATCATCATAGAAGTAAAGCAGTATGCACATTAGTGTTTATGGTAAATGGAGTGAAATAGCCAAGTAATGGATCATTGGAATGGCTGCAGGGGGGAGGGCTCCATTTGACCACGATTTTATGAGGGGGAAGGGCGGAAAACTCAAAGACAGCCCCAGCTGAACTATACCTCCCAACTGTCAAGATTTTCACAGAATTAATAGATTTTTGCTTCTTATTTTTGGTTTGCTCCTCATAATATTTGTGGTTTTCTCATTTAGGAATTAAGTCACTAAATAATGACACACTGAGTTTCAGACTTCATAACCTTCAGAAAAATGCATGCTAAAGTAAGACCTGTTCTATCAACTGTCTCAGTTTATACAAGAGCAATTTTTAGTACTGTTTATATGTACCCCCAATATATTTGGCCTTGTCCAGATTTATTGCATTAACAGGTTGAGAGGTACATGCAAATAAATTGCTTTATAGAATTAGGCATAGCCAAACCTCTCAACTGTCCCTGAATTTGGCTCAAAATGTTGCTCTTCCCCTAATAATCCCTCCGCAAAATAGCAATTTTGGAAGAAAACATGGAGGGTTTACAATTAAGAAATAACTGTAATAATCAGAGTTATAGATTACTTTTATTTCAGAAATGCATGTAGATTCTTTTATTTTGTCAGCTGCTCTAGTTAGCAGTACTATTATTAAAAAAATGTCCCTTCTTTGATAGGTTCCCAGCTGTATTGTGTGGCTATTTTATATTTTTGCATCACATTTTTGGTCCATTTTTCATAAAATTGTTTTTTTTTGGCAAATTAGTGGCAAATCATTAAAGACTGAAGTTAGAAAATAATGACAGACCTTTGAGTTTCAGATTTCATATCCTTCAGAAAATTCATACCAATGCAAGACCTACTATTGTATTATCTTTCTAAGTTTATAAGAGCAATATTTAAAAATTGTCCCTATTTTGGGGCCTTTGTCCCACTTCGATGTATGGCTTTGCTCTGAGGGTGAGAGGTATGACAAATGTGTCAGGGCCATCACAGTCAGCCAGAGACATTTCAAACTGTGACATACTCGTTGCGCCCCACTCCCCCATGTAGTGACTCTGGATGTGTCCAAGCAAGGCAAGGAGCAGTTATGCAGTGTAAATGTGCAGGGTATCCCCCCCATCTAAGGTAAAGTACTACAGTGGCTTATCTGTTCTTGATTTTGCAGAATGGTCTGGTTTCTGTCATATTTTTGTACTGTTGATTTATGCTTATTACTCAGAAAGTGCCTGTTTCTCTGTGTTTTAAGTAGCAATGCTTTAATGACCATCAGGTAAGCTTGTCTGAGATCATAACATACAAGTAAGCTTTAATAAGCCTGCCAACATTGAAGCCTTTATGTTGTTGCCATGCAGATAATACTTAACTAGATAATGTATAAGCATTGGGTATTGAAATGCATATGACAGTATTTGTAATAAAGGACAGGACTGCATTATTTTAAGAAGCTCATTACTCTTGTTGGAGACTTCCAGTGATCTCTGAGGGCTTTACCCGTAAGCTAAACAGAATGCCATTCATGTGTTGTCCATAACCTGTATAGTAATCCTTTAAGTAATGTATCTTGAGCTTGTTTGCTTTTCATTTTTTACTTTGATCATGTTTTCCCCATGAAACAAGTAGATAGTTGTCAGGCAGCAGATCTTTTTTGGATAAGAAACATTTTTACAAGTGGGGGCATCACAGAGATTGCTACTTTCAGCATGTTACTTGGTACTTTAATAAAGCTGAATATAAATTATAATTTGAACTGCAGTGCAAGGAGAAGTGGTTTGAGTTGAATGCTGCTTGTTTTTCTTATACTTGATTTTGACTGGTATTCCAATACTGTATTTAAAAAGTAATTTATTTTTTCATGCCTCACAGCCATTTTGTTTACATCAAGATATTAAGTAAGCTGTCAAGCTGCCTATGCACTGGAATATTTTTATTCTTTTATACTTAATTTGTCTTGATTGGACTCTCATAATGATGGTTTGGCACCCAGGGCAGCATATTTAATTAAAGTTTAGTTTTTGTGGTTTTGAGCATAGCTCCTCCCCTTTCTACTTGTCCGCACTCCCTTCCCATTGACCCCACCCATTCGGCAATCTCCTGCAGCCCCCCTTTGATTTGAAATCACCAGCCGCCACTGGTTCCTACCAAGTGGTCAATTTGATGAGTGTCATTATGGTGTCTCCTTATCTATGATTTCTGCTGGTTCTATTAGATTTTGGATAACCTTCACTCAACTGACTTGCATCTTGCACTTGAATCTGCATAATATTCACCACCTGTGATATCTTGTCATGGTAAAATGCATTTTGTGACATTATGTTCATATGTGTCTAATGCTCTTTCTTTCTGTATATACATATATATTGTATGTATGTATACATACATATATATCTATATCTATCTATATATATATATATATATATATATATATATATATATATATATATATATATATATATATATGCATACACATATATGCGACTACGTTGATTTATCAAAAATACGGTTCATCGAACCGTATTTTCGATAACCCACTTTTGCAAAAGTGCATTCTATTGAAAATGCACTTTCACGGAAGAAAAAAAATAAAAAGTAAATCAAAAAAATAAATAACAGAATAAACAGTATTATGCAGGGTGCAAGCCCCCCTGCACCCCCGATACCCCCCTACTTTTATATTCTCAATCCAAGATCGCACTATATATATATACACACACACACACATTCAAGTGAGTGTATGTGTGTGTGTGTGTGTGTGTGTGTGTGTGTGTGTGTGTGTGTGTGTGTGTGTGTGTGTGTGTATGTGTGTGTGTGTGTGCGTGTGCGTGTGTGTGTGTAATATGCTTGCAATATCTATGATATATAGGATCTATCTATTCTGTTTTTTTCTTTCTTCTTTGCATTTTATTTTTTGTTTCTTGTATGTGATAGAAACTGCTGTTTTTCTTTGTATTATATTGTATTGTATTGTACTGTATGTTGTATTGCTTTGTTCATAGGTTCAGAGGTGTATACTAGGCTAATGACCAATATAGAACTTAAAAGCCTTGCAGCACAACTGAAATGAAACCCACAATTTGATTTGTATAGGGAGCGATTATCTGACTGCCTCAGTCCATCAGTGACATAGGTGCCAGACCAGGGGTGAATTTCTGATTACCCATTCAAAAGTCCAAGCTCTACTTAAATAGGGATAGAAGGAAACTCTGCTTCACATGGATGGATGGACTGTTCCACAAAATAAGAATTCTCTAAGAAACATCTGTCTGTCCATGTCCTATTTATGTCACCATCAAAATTTAGGTCTATATCATAACATCAAAGTTTCAGAATTTCGAATGTTATAATATTGAACCCCAAACCTGGAAGACTGACAACAGCGAAGCCGCAGAACATCGAATTCTTTCCCAGGGAAAAAAATTCAGTGAGCCGTTTCTGCGGCTTCGCTATTTCCTCCACTGTGGTGCAATCTTGGAGTTGGTATATTTAAGTAGGGGGGTGTGGAGGTGTGGGGGGCGAAGCCTCCCACATTACAAATAGCTTGTAGTGTTTGTTTCGTGTTTTTTGCTGGAACAGCGATTTTTTTCCCAGGGAAAAACAAATGCTGTTCTCAGTCTTCAGGGATTTAGCTTTTGTGGTTTTGTGTTCGATATTATAACATTCGAAGTTTTGCAACTTCGATGTTATTATATAGATCCGCAAAATGTTGGTCTTTTTAATGTAGTAGTCCTCATGCTGTTTGTTTTATGGAGGTGCAAAATGTTCATCAAAAGAGGGTCAATTGATCCCTTATATGCCAGGCAAAGATCACATTTCCAAAGTCTGTATTATATGAATGAATGAGACAGGGCTTTGAGATGATCATCAATAGGGCATTGTGTTTACTCCCTGTTTTCTTTATTGTAAGGAACCTTTGTGGATGTTTCTGTTGCTGTACCATAGATGAATATTAGACTAACTGTCCTGAAGGGCCATTTTAAGCCTAGTCAATAATCCAAGGTCAGAATCAAATGATGCTATATCTTCAGTCTGTGAGTTAAGCATCTTAACCATTATGTCAGACCTACCACTCACTGTATTGTGTTGTATGACATCTTGTAAGGTTTGTTAATTCTGGAGGTTTTCTCCTCAAGCCTCCACTGAAAAGGGGCCTGCCATGACCCAGTTGGACTTTCCTGGTAAACAAATGCTAATAAATACATAAAAGCAATAAATAAATCAGAAGTTAATGAAGCAACTGTACTTAATAACAGATATGAAGTTTAATAACTGGCTTTCAATTAAGCTGATATCTCTCCATTACAAAGTAGTCGAGTGTTTTGTCTTTCATTGTAGGACTGTTGCTCCTCCTGCATTTGACTACTGTCTTCCTCTTTTATTTTATTTTATTTATTTGCTTTGGCTCCCACAACTGATCATCATTTGCTAGTGGCTACTTCCCTTATTCTTGTTTCACTCAACCTGCCTTTAGCCACCCCTGATTTCTAATCCCACAATATGGAGATCAAGGACTCCTGTGTAGTGACATATTACTGCTAGGAGTTTTTTTTTGTACCCTACCCTTTCTCTCTGCAAGTGTGCATCCAGGAGCAGACATGCAATGGAGGTGTGTTGGTGTATCATCTAGGCTCTAGGATGACTTACTTAGTGCCCCCCTAATGCTCCCATAAGTCCGACAAGTGACCTCTATGTATCGCCTCCTCTAACATTGATTGACCACATGGTGTGTATAAGTGGATGCCCTTTCACCCTAAGACAGCATTCACATCCTTTCATACCAGTACCTCAGTCACCTTAGCCACTAATCAAACCTTGGTCAGTTGATCTATTGTCAGGGACTTATGCCTTTATGCTACAACTTTCTCCTTTCATTGTAATGCATGCACCTAATTAACAGATGTCACTCTGCAATATGTGGTTTTGCTGACTGCACTGGATGATTTCAACATTCTGCGGTGGTGGTGCTGCGGTAGTGCTGTCGCCTGACAGTAACATTGTCCCGTTCGATTTTCAGTTAGAGCATCTTCCCTCTGGAGACATGCGTGAATGGGCGTACCTTCGTTGAAGGTTGTGCGTCAGAGCTGGACCGGAGTTCCGCTGTGGTGACCCCTAACCAGGAAAAGCCGAAAGACACACACACACACACACACTGCATGATTTCAACATTTTAACTGACTTTTCCTGTTCTCATCACATATTTGACACTCTCCTGTCTGCATTCCATTTTAGTATTCTCTTTTGCTGTTTATATACTGTTTGGTATTTCGCTTTGCAATTCTTTGTTATCTGGGTTGTTCTTTATACCATTTATTTTACTCATTCATTTATTAATTAAGTGCTGTAGGTGAAGAAAATGTGTCAATACAAAATAAATTGCACTGCTCATAAAAATAAACAATGATAAATGTTTTAAACCAGTAATATAAATTAACTAAAATTTGTGCTTATAAATGTCAAATCCTGAAACAACATGTGGTTTTCCTTCCAATTTTATGATGTATTGACCTAACAGTTGGTAATGTAAGTACCTTATAAAAGATGACTATACATACTTCTCAACTGTACAGATTTTCGCAGAATGTCCAGATTTTTGCCTCATATTTTGGTCCATTTTTCATAAAATTGTGTTTTTCTGACAAACGAGTGGCAAATCATTAAACACTGGCATTAGAATATAATGATGGACATTTGAGTTTCAGATGTCATACTTTTCAGAAAATTCATGCTAATGCAAAACTTGTCATTATATCAAATTTCTAAGCTTGTAAGAGAAATATTTAAAAAATGGTCCCGATTTTTGGGCCTTTGTCCCACTTTTATTTATGTGTTTGTGCAGATTTCTTGCTCTAAGAGGTTGAGGGGTATGATGACTAAGTCTCATACACAGGAAATGTATCTGCCTCCAAGTGTCTGTGGGAAAGTAACTAAAAGCCAGAGATCTACTTTTGAGTGTTATGTATAGCCAGCAACCGCTCCTTTCCAATTTGAACGTAAAGGCAGATCCAGAAACTATTACAAATAAACAGGAACCATATTGTGTAGGTCATGAAAAGTAATAAGGAGAATCTTAAAATGGGTTACATTCAACTAATTGAGAAATCAACTTTCCATACAGACAAAAAAAAATGGTACAACTGTTTGCATATACTAGCATTTTCCAGTGCAAGATGGCAGTATGGTGAGGATCAGGTAATTTACCCTCTCCCCACTGTATTGAAATCTTGAAGACAGTATAACTAATTAGGAGGTGTTGTCGGGATGCAGGGGAAAACATATTTCAACTATTTTTGCTTGTTTTTCAATCAGCAAATATCGATCAGTTGTGTTCTGTCACTTCCTATTCAATAGTTTCATTTTTTGATGTAGCATCATAAACTCTTTAAAATACATCTGTTCACAATCAGCAGCAAGAACAAATGCAGAACAGCAGTAATCTAACATATCCTGAGCACACCAGTTTAAAACTTGTTTTGAAATTTCGCAGTCAGTGCTGGCAGGCTAGATCACCATTGAAAGTTCTTGGCAAAGGTTAATGCAGTAATCCATGTGATACAATACACAAGCAAGAATAATAATCTACAGGCCAAAAAGCAAGTGTATAACATTTGATTGTTGTTGTATTCTTTGAATAGAAATATGAAGTGCTAAACACAGATGATATCTGCTCTTTCACTGTCAGTCTTTTGCCAAGGAAAAAGTAAATCACAAATCCAACAAACAAAATCAAACACCTTTCCTATATATAATCAATAGGAGGAGCAGAAGAATCTGAGATGAACAGATGGTAGTAGGTGCAAGAATGACATCAGCCTTAGCACTGTTGAGTTTCAAATGATTTATCAACATCCATTAAGAAAACAATGCTAGCAGTCTTCTTAAGATGAATACCTGGCATACACTACAGAAACAGTAAGATATCTTTGGATATCATCAACATAGCACTATTAAGAAACAGATCTCTTTACTAGCACCTCACTGAGTGCCATCATACAGGTATATGTAGTTAACAACAAGGGACCCATTGCAAATACCGGCAGATTCTATAGTGTACATTCTAGAATGTAGGCACAAGAAGAATTCATAGTAGATACCGCATGTCAAGCCATTCAAGGACAGTACACAGTAGCCCACAATGCAACCTCAAATGCTTGATCAGGATACTGTGGTCCACTGTGTTAAAGGCAACTCAGAGCTTAAGTAGGACAAAGATAACTTATGCTTATTTCTCAACATCAGTGAGTTATTAATCAGTGTAGTGAAACTAGTTTCTGCACTCTATTTTAATTTGAAATTAGGCAGACAAAGATCTACGCATGAGCCTTTAAATGGTTAATATATGAACAGTGTTCTACCTATCCAAGTAAACAAATTTAAATTAATACATAATCCAGTAACACATAGGGTTCCAAATATGAATAAAACTGTGCACATACCACCTTCTCAAGAACCTTCACAAAATAACATGTCCAAGACATAAAGATAATTATTCAAAAGGCTGGAATGCAAAGTTGGCTTGCTGAGAATCAGGGTAATCCAGTTCTCTTTTAAAATACACAGTCTCAAGGAGTAGCAAGCAATCGGAGTACTATATGTTCCAAATGAACAATTTTATCAGCATTGCATTGATGAAGTCTTAAATTCAGTAGGGCAGACATATAACTGAAACCACATTCATAACCTTATCATTGTTAACATAATTGATTGGCTCACCTCCCTCATGCAAACGGCAGTGCTGACTTGTCAAATTCTGGGGCAAGGACTATTTCAGACCTCTCAAACATACTGAATTCATTGGTATTTACTGGCTTTGAGGTAAAAATAATAGGGTGCCAAAAATTCCCGAGTGTCCCCTTTAATTTCTGAATTTCCCGTTTTTTTTTTTCAAAATTGTTTTTTTTTTTTTTTTTGTTGATGTCATCGCACACAGGGGGATCGACTGATGACGTCAGCTTTGGGAGCAGACTACTAGCCTGTCGGAATTTGGCTGTGGACTGGAGGGGGTGTGTACTACTGTTTGACTGTGTTTATTTCCATACAGCAATGTGTAAGGGGGGAGGTGAGAGGGGCAGATGGCACTTTTACAAAATAAAACTTGGTCTGGTTACATTTGTGCATACTATGCTGTCTGTTCTTCTTCCTTACTACAGTAAGTTGCTTGATTGTTCTTTTATTGCTTGTGTTTGCTGGTTCTTATTGCAAGGCAAGTGTGTGTGTGTGTGTGTGTGTGTGTGTGTGTGTGTGTGTGTGTGTGTGTGTGTGTGTGTGTGTGTGTGTGTGTGTGTGTGTGTAAATGCCCCAGTTATGTATTACTGGTAGGTAGAGTTACTCAGACTCCAAATTTGTACCTTAGATACAAGGAGCAACACCCTAAATTCTCTACCCCTACCACCACTTGTGATGAAAGGAGCTAAGTCCAAAGTTTTATAGAACATCTGGAATGTTTGGCTCGTACTTGTGGTCTATTCCTCTTAAAATTTGTGGTTTGGTGGCAAATCAGTGAGAACTGAATTTACTAAATAATGAGAGCCATTTAAGTTTAAGTCTTCCTATCTTTCAGGAAATGCATGGTAACACAAAACATGTAATTCTAGCAACTTTTCTAAGATTATACAAGCGATGTTTAAGATGTATCCCTGGTTTTGGGCCTTTGCCCCCCCCCCAATACATTTTGGCTTTTTTCAGATTTCTTGTGCTGCATATTTCTTCAGGGGGAGAGAAGTTTAGTGCTGCTTATGCCATGTCTGTGTTTGTTGTACTAAGATTATACAAGCGATGTTTAAGATGTATCCCTGGTTTTGGGCCTTTGCCCCCCCCCCAATACATTTTGGCTTTTTTCAGATTTCTTGTGCTGCATATTTCTTCAGGGGGAGAGAAGTTTAGTGCTGCTTATGCCATGTCTGTGTTTGTTGTTAGTAACGCAACAGGTAGAATGCTTGCTTTTGATGCAGAAGGCTGTGGGTTCTACTCCCACAGTATGTAGATGGATTACAGTACTGTATTGCACGTTTAAAGTGGGTTGATGTTGCAGTCCTGAGAATATCCTCTTTGGCAGAGATAGCTAGTAACTGAACCTGTTATCAGTTTCCTATCCATTCCCTATTTCAATATTACTACCTTATCATTTTTTAATGCAACATAGGCAATTTATTTCTCAAGGGCAACAGGTACTTTATTTGTAGATGAAACAATGAAATATAAAGTTTTTCTTAGCAGCAACCTCTTTGTTAGTTACAGATCTCTTTAATGTGGATTTATTTAGATGACTTTTACTTCCAGAGATGGTGCATATTTACTGATACTGGTGACTGTAGATGTTTGAGTAGACTTTTATGTTGGAAATGTTCTGAATTCCGCAGTTTGTCATTATTGGATCATGCATTTTGTTTCATTGCTTACTGGAAAAATGTTCAAAACAATAATTTAAAGCACGCTCTAACAAGTGAGCTGTATTATACAAGGAACATAATTTAATACAACCAGGAAGGTGTATCAAAGAATACATGTACTTTTGTGTGCAAGGGGCCTATGATTTGAAAACAGCCCAAAGGTAATCTTTATCTGCCATTGGCCAGTTGCATTTTCTTTGAATGTGGGTTCCAATGCTGTTTCAATTAATGTGAGTTTCCAAGAGCAGGGAAGTTTTAATGCTAAGTCTGTTTTCATTATGAGACTGTATTGCTTTGTTTAGCAGATGTTTATTAGTGTTTGTGCTATAAAATTTAAAATAAAAGTTTTAAAGTATTAGGATGTTTAAATGTATAGTCCATTAAGTCCTTACATTTGACCAGTTCAAATTTGGGAGGCCAGATGAGGGGAATGGTAAACATAATGTACCCAGCCTAATTTTCAGTCTTAAGAATCAGTCTCTCAGAAAGTCTCTCATTTCAACACAAAGCAGAAACGTTGAGTGCAATGAATATCAAAACTTAGCAGCAGAAACTAGTGTGAGGCTAAATACTAATACCATTGAAACCATGATGGTTAGCTCACAACTTTCATCATTGACTCTGATATTAAAATCTTGCCAGATCTGCAATCTAATTAATTCATGAACTAAGTGAATGAAGTTTTATGAAAACTTCTACAGAGGTATATTGGTATAGAGTACTTGAGACAGAATCTACAGCACATTCCTATACTCTTCTTATGATGGCTCAGAATACATTAGGATTCCATGTAGCTGGAGGGGCATGGCCAAGATGGTGGCCAATTAAAATCTGCTCTGCAACTTTTCAATTATTTCTGTTTGTTTGCATTTGTTTACCAGGAAATTCCGACTGGATGCAGGTCTTTTTTCAGCGGATGCCTGGGGAGAAAAGCTATGCATCGTGTACAGGATAAATAGAGATACAAAGTTGCAGCAATAGTAAACAACATTACAGGTTGCTGGCTTTAATACAATAACAAGATATTGATTATCAACAGTATATACAGTAAATGTTGCAAGTTAAGATAGATTCTTATAGTTTATAATATTAGCAATAAAGTTGTCAGACAAGATGTTAAAGTATGTAAAGACAGCTAGCTATTTCTGACTGTGGTTATTAGTGGCGGTTGTATAGTTGGGTTAAGAGTCTAGGTGGGGGGGTAAGGGTGGGGATGTCTGGAATAAAACAAGGACAAAGCCAGTGCAAACGTAAGTGGAATTTGAGTGCAGTCTTGAAAAAACTGCTGGAAGGTAGAGCAGTTATAGAGGTTGGGAGATTGTTCCAAAGTTTGGATATCGTACATGAAAATATGGCTTCCCCTGCTGAGTTTTTGGGTTTGATAACAGTGAGTTGATTTTTGTTCCTTGATCTTAGGGGCCTAGTGGGGTGATAGGGTTGGGGAAGGATTTGAAGGGAAGGGATGTTAAGGGGGTGGTTAATAAGTTTATGAGCTAAGGTGAGTTGATTAAAGTGAAGAAGTAATTTCTGACAGGAAATCACCTTCAAAAATGTCTGAGATACTAAACTAAGATGGATTATTCAGAACAGGAAAATGAAGAAGTTTATCAAGATTTTTTTTTCATTTTTTTAAAATTC
>NC_056728.1:1524810124-1524902624 GCF_019279795.1 Protopterus annectens | reverse complement strand
ATATCAACCATTATATAATCCAAGGGTTTTTGCCCTGTTTGAGTTTGTGTTATCCTGTACTTAGTATATTTAATTTCCATGGGTGTTAGTGCAGAGTCGTCACTTTTTTGATTGTGGTTGACAAAGCCCCCGCCATGTAAAAAGCTGGGTTTTTTTTTTGGTTTTACTTTTCTTGATTGTAAATGTATCCTATTGGTTTACATTTGCGATTACTTTTTTGTAATGATTTTAGTGCCAATGAATGGTAATAGCTAGTGATTTTGTTCAATGCTTTGTGTTTCGATCAAACGCACTGACAGTTATTCATTATATACTCACACACACACAAACACACACACACACAAACATATATATATATATATATATATATATATATATATATATACATATGAATGTCTGACACAAGGCATCAATATTACAGTTTATTAAAAGGGAACTGATCAAGCACAACTTGTTTGAAAAAAAAAAAAAGAACAACTGTTTGAACATGTTATTCTGTCCGTTAGTGTTGATGGAATAAATAGTGGTAATACAAGAAAATCTTTTTCACAAATTTTTAAAATGAAATAATGCTGACATAGCTTTCATTCAGGAGATATATTTATTAGAAAATGATATAAAATCAATAAATAATAAGTATTGTTATTAATATTCATTAGGTAGGTAGTAGCAGCAACACCATTTAATAAGAAAGGAAGAGTTAATGCAATTTTGTGGAAAAAAACATCAATAATATGCCAAAAGATTTAAACTAGATAACTGATAACATGGGTATGTTTTCAATTATTAATTCTTCATATGAAAATAACTTAAACACCTTGTCAAACTTATTGGATCACATAGTTTTTGTAGGTTGCATTTGGAGACGGACATGCTTACAGACGTATCATCATTTACAGATGTACTACTAATTTATACACACGTCCTACACTTGTTCTGCATCTCTAATAACTCACTAAGATTTTTTTTTTTTTTTTGCAAACCTTTTCCTACCATTGTTGTAAAGTACAGTGAAATGAATCTTACCACAGTGAGTAAAGTTAAACAAGCAAAAGAATTATCAACAATATGAACCATGATAATTTAACATCACATTTGGAATAAAATATAGCAAAACTGTCCAATACTTTTGATTTTTTCTGCACATACTGATGCCTTTTTACAATTCTGCCAGAGATGATGTTCATATGATGCAAAACTTAAATTAGTATCATTTGCTCCACATAACCAAGCTTTCTCATTTCTTTCCTTGCACTACACTGTTCAAGTAAATAAAATAGCTGGGAATTATGCAGAGCTTTCGACATTTTTGCCTGAGGTCTTTCACTCTTATTCACTTTAGTATCTAGAACATAATTCTTCTTTCAGAATGATTCTGTTTCCTGTCTCTCACACAAGGTCTGGGATTTACCTTGTCATAACTTTAAATTGTTTTATAGTAGGGTTTATTTTCTATATATTATTACTGGCTGTCCAGTGAAACCGTAATCTGTGATGGGCTCTATGTATCCTCCAATTTATTAATACAGTTAATAAATTAAAGCATACATGCATATTGAATTAACCAATGTTTCTCCTTAAAATAATCACAATTTTTCAGTTAGTGGAGTATTGATAAAAAAGACTGGCTATTAGCCCTTAAGTATATTTGAATTTCAATATGAACTGTATAAGATATCAGAGACAAGAGTTTTTTTTTTTTTTTTACTGACCTGCAGCTTGCATTTCTATATCATAAGGTTCATCACTTATTAATGTTGTTCTCCCTTTTATAGGGGAGTTTAATTTTGTCCCTTAAACAAAGATAAATCAAGAAATTTTGAAATGGTTAGATATTGATTTGTCAAGTTTTTTCTTTTCATTTCTTTCAGTAAACACAGTACAAATGGTGTCAGTGCTTTGTAATCAAACAGCATACCTTAGAAAGGATTTAAATGAGAAATGGACCAGAACAAATGTGATACATGGTGTTGCTGTAGGCATCTTTGTTTTAATGTTCAGTAAGCTAATAATAATTGATAAGCTGTCAGAGCTGTCAACTGCCATCCTTGGGGGTGAGGGATGTGAAAAAATGCAGTCCCAACAGAATGATCTCCTTTTTCCCTCCGAGCAGGTGACTTCTTTTGTAAAAACTGCAAGGTAATATTGTGAAAGACAAGACTGTTATTGATTACTGAATGCAATAAAAAAGATGCCTGCATTTATTTCTTGATTTACAACAAGGCATGCAAACAGACATAAAGGAAATACAGTCTTTCCTTTGATATTTATTTTAGGTTAGTACATTTTATTTCTACTTCAGTTAAGAACTGTGACCCTGTTTTACAGAAATCTAATGCTGCCTGGTTATGCCATATATTAAAATTATATAATCATGTCTATAATAAATGAAAGCACCATTATTGCTAGTTTAGGTAATATTAGGACCTAACTATTTCTGGTTTTCTGCATTTACTTTATATTAGTTTGAAGCTACATTTATCATGTATCTGTTACATTGTTGGAGTGGATTAAAATCTAAGCAGTAACATTTCCTTCTAATTGTAAGGTCAGGCATAGGTCACCCATTAGTAGCGCTTTTAGTCTATTTGCATAGTTTATGTTGTTTACACCCTATATTTTCTTTGTGAGGAACCTCTGAGGTCCCTCCAGCTGCTGTGTGTTCCTGGTCAAGTACACTCCAAATGATGCATTGTACTTGATTATTGGTCTAATGAGGGCTGAGTACAGCAGAACTGTCATTTCTTTGCATCTGGATGCCATACTTTAGTAATGAGCTGTGCCACATAAAAGGATTTCCTCACCACTGACCTACAAGGCACTACCAAATCCAGTCCTGATGGAGCTGCTGTACATCCACAAATGAAACAACGCAAGGACCACCCAATTTAGGGATCTAAACTTAGTCAGTGACTCAAACAAAGCATGCGAGAAACAGGTATGTGTCTCAAAGATTGCCCCTTCTTTGAAACAGGTTTCTTATTCACATTAAGCAGAGCCTTTCTCTGGCTCTCTTCAAATGCAGTTTGGATCAGTGGATGAGGAACCACAAATTCACTCCTGGGATAGTGCCTATGTCCCTTATGGACAGAGGCATTTTATAAGATACTCACTGCACTGGCACAAATCCATGCCATACTCTTATCCCTAGGGGTCATATACTGGGTAAAATTGGGTTATATTGGCTTGGCTTGTAAGAGCACTTAAGCTGTTAGCCTAATAATCTCCTATAAACCTGTGATCATAGGATTATAGGAAGTTACTATGCTATTGCAATTGAGGCCCGTACAAGCCTAGTGAAGAATTTAGCCCATGTTCCAACAAGTCAGCATCTGATGCCCCTGTCCAACAGGGACACAGGTGGAAACCCAGGGGTGTATTTTATGTTCCCCATCCAGTTATCCAGGTTGCATGTAAAAAGGTGTAATGAGTTAATCTGCTTGATCTGAAATGGGAGTATATTCCACAGAAGGGGAAGTCTCTGAGACACATATCTATCCTGCCAATAATTTATTCATAGATTTATTTATTGACATTTGTTTACCGGGAAAGTCCACCAGGCCAGAAAGAGCCCATTTTCAGTGGAGGCTCAAGGAGAAAAGCTCCAGGTCAAATAACAAACTAAATGAAATGTTTACAAAGTATTAAAACATAAAAAAAAATAGTCGAGAGTTTCATAAGAACAAATTAAAATAAGCAAGTTCCACAAGTTTCAAGGTAGTCATAAGCTACAGATTCTATGTCACTTACAGGTGATTTGAAATAGGATACAAATGAGTACAGAAGAAATTCAAAGTTGCAAAGGAAATTCAAATATACAGTAGTTTCAAAAAGAGCTGTAGTTAGTAACAGGAGGAATCAAATTAAAACATTCTCAAGTCAATAGATTGCTGTAAATTTAATCTTGTTAATTTCTAGTGAAGATATAGAGCAATAAAGGGTAGTTAGAGAGGCTAGGTAGCATAGGAACAATATTAGGTCTGAAAGGGAGAAAAGTCAAACGTAGAAGGGGCATTTGAGCAGTTACATATCCAATTAGTCATATTGATGTCGCAGACCAGTTCAGGTCGTGGGGTTCATATTAGAACACCGAAAACGCATTTTGTCTAATGCATTTTCGTCGACACATGTAGGGCAAACAGGCAGCTGTTTAGTGAATTATTTCCCTGGGAAAGAAGCCGCTTGACTGCTTCGTTGCTTTGCCTGTTCTGGAGTGTAGTGTGGTTCCTTGTCTGGTATAGCTCCTGAGCATGATTATGCACAGTTACTGACCTTAGGGTTAGGGTGCGGGTTAAGGTAAGTGTATATGTACGAAAGTGTTTACTGATTTTTATTTTGCATTAGATGTATGGTTGAGTTACGTGTGTGTGTGTTTTTAGCTGTTTACTTTTTTTTTATGGGGGGGGGAGTAGGATTAGGGTTAAGGTAAGTGTGTTTGTGTTTGGAACTGTTTATGTAAATATGCGAGAGTTACTGACCTTAGGATTAGGGTGTGGGTTAAGGTAATTGCATATGTTTTAAAATGTTTACTGTTTTTTTTTTTTGTAAAATGTATGGTTGGGTTACGTGCATATGTGTATTTAGTTGTTTACTGTTTTTTTGGGGGGGTATAATTAGGATTAGGGTATGTGTGTATGTGTTTGGAAGTGTTTAATGTTTTTTTGGGGGGGTTGGAACAGTGATTCCATTCCCTAGGAAAGAAATCGCTGTTCTGTGGTTTCGACATTTTCAGCGTTTACTGATGTGTTGATGTAAAACCTTTCGCTGTTTTCAGCATTCGGTGTTATATGAACCTGAGATCATGCATGCGGGTTACTTGAATGGAACTTGACTTGAGGATATGCAGCAGTCTCATCAAGACAGGGTCTGAGATTACTTTGTATGCCAGACATAAGTCAATTCTGAGGGGGTGGTATGAGATTGACTAGAAGGACAGGACTTTTAACCTATCTGTGTAGGGTAAGATGTCTGAGGCCCTGGATTCTCCAGGTGAGGAACCTCAGTGGTCTCTTCAGCTGCTGCATGTGCTTTGTGAGGTACATGCCAAAAGGGGCATTGCACTCAATAATGGGTCTTATAAGGGAAGAATACAGGGATGTTATAACCTCCTTTTCCCTGGATGAAATGCCCATACTAATAAGGTGGGGCATGTTGAAAGTTTTCCGTACACTGGAGGCAATATGGTGGTCAAAAGTCAGTTTGCTGTCAACCTGGGTCTCCAAGTCGCTCATGACTGATTGTATGCTTAGGACCTTGTCATTAATGTGATAGTTTGTGGGAACACACTCTCCTCAAAAAGGATGATGATGCATTTTTTGGCATTCAGTTTGAGGCCATCTTTCTGGCACCAGTCACTATGGGAATTGATGACAGCACCCAGCTTGCAGTTATCTGCAGACTTAGTCAGCCATAGCCCACTGGTTTTGGCCTGCACCTCAGAAAGGTTTATCCCTAACAACAGAGGCCCCAAGACCAATCCCTGGGGTACACCACTAATTACAGGTCTACTGCTTGAGGTGCCTTCTCCTATTTTGACTAGGTGAGTTCTATCAGTGAGCCAGTTTGCTACCCAGCTGGTAACATACAGATTGATGACAAGTTGAGAGAGTTTATCTATTATACCCTAGTGGGAAATAGTATCAAAGGCTTTGACCAGGTCAGGGTAGGTGTAGTGCACCATCTTCTCCTCATCCATGGCTTTGGTGACTGTCTCAAAGAAATGGACCAAATTTAACAGGCATGACCTCCCCTTGACAAAACCAAACTTTGTGGGACTGAGTATTTGGAGGTTGCCAAAGTCCTTGTTAATGAGGTCCATGATAATCCATTCCATGGCCTTGCAGATCAGGCAAGTTAGGCTGATGGAGGATGGAGAAATTGTAACGAATGTACACAGGACATTTTGTGATGGAAGTCAATTTTTGTGAGCTACAAGTTGTCATCCACCACGCATTTCAAAGGCATTACCCTATGGGGAAATGTTGCGAATTTTTAGGTTGTGTAATAATAAGGTAAACCTGAAAAGATAGCTGGATGAAACTAAGAAGATGTTTAAAATGAGGGGATATAACACATTGGATATACAGGAAGCTGAAAGTAGGGTATGGAAAGAATCAGAGAAGTTGAGACAAGTTAAGAAGAGTAGGTGGACGATGGATACATATATGAATGAAAATAGATACAAAAAAATAGAGCGTATATATTTTGTAACTGGTTATAATATTAAAAGTAAGGAGTTTAAAAATTTAATAGAACATTATTGGGAATATTTAATACAGGATAAAGTGCTGGCAAGTATTTTGCCATATAAACCATTTTTCTCTTATAGTAGGGGAAACAACTTGAAAGATATGGTTGTGTATGGCAATTTTGTCATGCCAGCAACAGAATTGATTACAGTGCCCTATATTAAGGGAACAATAGCTTGTGGTGGTTGCAGGGTCTGGACACATATAGTATCCAGTTTTCAGTACATTAACAATATTAAGTTTGAATCTAGGGGTGTGTTTTCATGCAGAAGTAAGGGGGTTATATATGCATTGAGGTGTCCCTGTCAAATGTATTATATAGGTGAAACAAAAAGAGAATTCTATACAAGATGTACAGAACACCTAAGGGACATGAAAAATTGTAAGGAAGAAAAAAATGGTTGCAATGCATTTTAAAATGTTTCATAATAGCAATATTGATTTCTTGGAATGTACTATTTTAGAACAAATTAATAGTATGAATATTAGTAAAGAATTGTCAAAACATAAATTAATGTATAAAGAAATTGTTTATATTTTGAAATATGGTACAATGATCCCAAAAGGCCTGAATAATGATTTGAATTGGAAGTGTCTGCTTTAAGAAATATTTTATGAGATAATTGATAAATTGGCAGTAATTAAGAAGGTGCTATATAAGGATGGCTATTTTGTATGTGTTTTATTCCATGAAGGTGTTTTTACCGAGGTGCTATAATAAAGGATTATATCAGTGGCTGTTTTCTGTGTTTGTAGTCCTACACATTGGCATCCTGTTGTATCCAGAAGGAGTGGAGAGGAGAGGTGTTGTTGAGAAGTTAGGATGATGGGTCTATAATTTCCTGGATTGAGGGACACTCCACCTTTGTGCAAAAGGATGACAGTGGCTGCCTTCTACTTAGCTGGGATGAAGCCAGTGCTCAGGCTTTAGTTGAGTAGGGTGCTTAATGGTGTTGCAAGTTCCTGCCTGAGTTCATGTAGGTTGCAGCCTGGGATGTTATTGGGTCCCATGGAGGCTGTATTTTTTGCCTTTGAGATGGCAGTGATGACTTGCTCCCTAGAGATAAGGGGACGGGGCAGAAGCTGGGGATGTCCTGATTTACTGATGGGGGACAGAGGGTGAAGTCTACATTGAACCTGTCTGCCAGCAAGTTCGCTATATCTACAGTGTTTGTGTATATGGTATTCTTGACCAACAGTTCTGAGCAGATCTGAGTGCTTCCTTTGAGATTGCGGACATATGTGAAGAAGACCTTATGATTATCTTTAGTAGATGTGGCCAATATGGACTAGAAGTTTGCTTTGGAGGATTTCACTAGTGCTCTTATTTGTTTGTTCAGACTAAGGAGAGATTGCTTCAAATTAGGCAGCTGCTCCTTCTTGGTCCTGGATAGCAGTTGTTTCCTTTATTATAGAGTTTATTTATTGCAGATGTCCATCAGACAGATTTTCTTTTGTGTCCTCTCTGGTATTCCTGATTCCATGCAGCTATATAAATTGTTGTATAGTACTTTGGTGTAGGTTTGGACATATGTGCCAGTTCCTATGGAGAGGAAGGGGGCTGTGAAGCTGTTTATATCTTCCCTCAGGAGGTTGGAATCAGCTTTGGAGAAGTTTTTTTGTTTGACCCTAGCTTGGGGGGAGGTTAGTGACTGCTTTGTGTAGGATCATACCAGGAAGGATGATACTGTAGGGATTCTGCAGTGGTTACTCATGTTGGTTATTACTAAGTCCAAGATATTATCACCTCTTGTGAGGGTGTCCACCAGCTGGACCAAGGCATTTGCACTGACGTCATTGATGAAATCAAGGAATCTCTGGGCATTTATGTTTTGGCATGAGTAGTTCTTCCAGTCTATGGTTGGATAGGTAAGGTCACCCAGGTTCAGGGTAAAGGGTTGAGTCTTGATAGATTCAAAGAGGTCCAGATAAGTACAGTGGGCATCTTGAATCAAAGTTGAGGGCCTGTAGATGAAACCTATAGTAATTAATAGAAAATGGGTTCAAATTATTAGTCTAAATAAAGCTGAAAGTATTTAAAGTAATAATATTAATAAGATGGTGTTATATTCAGTCATCTGTATTATACAAAGGATGAGATTCTTAAAACGTAACATAAATAGCTAGGGAAACTAATATAATATTTGTTTTTTTAATGAAATTCTACTTGACTGAGATGAAGTTCCATGCATTATATCCACAACTTTAAGTGCTATAATGCAATTTATGGACTTTTTAATGATTCCATTGTAACAAAATTTAAAAATAAATACATGAAATGTTGAAAGGGTGTGCAGGACTAAATGCAAAATTTCACAGAATTTCCCAGTGTGTTCTAGTACTCACTGAGTCTAGACTTCAGAATGTTCAGGCATATTTCCCAAATAAAGAGAAATCTGAAGTCACTGCCAGTGGCTGTTCTATGTGGTGGTGGCAGAAAATATAGTTATCACACTCACAATAACAAATTCTTGAGCAGGATCACTGTTGCAGTAGTGTTCATGACATATGAGAATTAACTGCAGGGCAACTTTTATCCAGCCAGCACAAATTCCGGAATTCTGCAGATGTCCCAGCTCAAGCTGGATCCATGCTAATGTTGGGAACCATGACTACATTCAGATAAAAGGGGTAATCATTCCTTGTCATCCTGAGTTCTTTTTGCTTGTGAAAAACTGTGGAACATGGCAGCTGAAAGGAAGAGAGCCCACCGACTGTGTGCTTTTCTTTTGGGACAATTATAGAGCAATGTAGAATAAAACTGGCATATCTCCTCACAGAGAGTCTCCATGATAGCACCTGCACAGCTGAGGTTTTGTTTAAAAATGATAAGGAACTATGCTCATGAGACCTAATGTTCCGGAGAATAAAAAAGGAGAAAGGAATTGGAATAGAAGAATAGTGGATAATTGTAACAAACAGAAACCTACCTACACTTTATAAGTTTCCCTGAGAGTTTTGTTGGGTTTTTACAGAATTAAGAAGTTATTGCTAATACACTGAATGCATAAGCTGCTGAGATTTTTAGGAAGCATCCCTTTGTTACACCTCTTAAAACAAATAAATTACAATTTAGCACCAAATTATTTTTTATCCTATAGGTTTTAGTAAGGTAAGCTGCATACAAGGCATGATAAAATTATTAGTCTGATATGTTAATGTTAAAAGGTGAATTATGGATCAGCCTAGCTACACTGATGTAAAGGTCACTGCAGCTGTGTCAACATTCAGTTCTTCCACAGTCAGATGTGACATTCCTTACTTAGTCTTCAGAGTAAACTTTATCTTGTATTTTTTGAGGTGGGAAAAAAGTTCTGCTTTTATAATTATTTGTTTTGATGGTAATGTTACTAAATAAATGGGCTTGAAGGTTACCAGAACATGGCAGTGTCTTCTTCAAGATCGTGTATAACTCTTGTAAGGTGCTGGGGTTTTATGGATATTCCAACTGAATGTGACTGAGGAATGGGCTTATTAATTGATCATTCTCACTGTAATATTCAGTAATATACTGATTTTGTGCTATTAAGCCTTATATGTCCTCTGGTTGTATTTCCTGAGATTTTAAGAAAATGTGTTTTATTTATGTTTTCTAGTAATTCTTTAAATTTTGTAAAAGTAGACACACATTCATTTCAGTTTTGGCTTAATTTCACTTTCTTTTTTTTTTTTTGCACCTGCAATAAGAAAGGATGCACCAGATTTATAGTTTCAATCGGAAGCTGCTAAATCATTAGTACATTATGGTTTGGTTAATATTACAGCACATGTAATAAGCTAGTCCTGGTCAACCAAAAGAGTTGGCCACAGATCTTTGATTTTTACCAAACCCTGTCATCCCCCATTCCAGGTACATATACTTATACAGGTAGTTATTTTGAGATAAACAAAAAATGACACATTATATTTTATTCTGTGGTGTGTTGCTATGAAACTGAACATCAAAGAAAAAAGTCTGTGTGCTTATTCTGTTAATGTATCAGTAAGTCAACATTTGTTCAGTCACTGATCCAGCACTGGGTAAAATGAGTTGGAAAGGAGTAATAAGGTGACTTTATGTTTGCTTTACAATGTTTCTATTTACTCTGAGTTTATGCAACCTCTCAGTAGATGTACATGTTTAGATCAGGATATGGGACACAGTCCCCACATTGATCGTCCCTACAATAATTATTGTTAAGGAGTATTGGACAATCATATTATTACTGCTTATGTGGAAAGTTGATTTTACCAGGGCTTTGATGTTTTAGTTGTAGTGTTAGAATCAGAAACACATTTATTGACCAAGTATGTGCGTATACAAGGAATTTGACTCTGGTTTCAGTGACTCTCCAGTTATGAATTACATAAAAGACATGCATGCAACTATTAAGAACAAGACAAAAAAGTAAATATGCATATACAAAGAAGGTGCAAAGTGCAACTCAGTGCAAGAAATACTGAAATAAACTGTAAAAGAAGCAAGTACTAACAATATGTAAACAATATTGTAAAATCCTCGGAGGCTTGGGAAAAAGAATACCCCAAACTAATAAGTTGAGCTAACTATTTATGAACTTGATGGCCTGTGGAAAACAAAATTTCTTATATCTGCTTGTTTTGGTGCATATTAATATATAACACCTGGCTGATGGTAATAGTTCAGAAAGATGGTGGTCTGGATGTGAAGGGTCGGTGATCATCTTCCCTGCCCTTTTCATGACTCTGGAATAGTGCAGCTCCTGTAAGGAGGGCAAACTAGTACCAATGATATTTTTGGCAGACCTAACTATCCGATGTAACCTTTTTTTGTCATGATTAGACAGAGATCCAAACCACACTGTTATGGATGAGCTGAGAACGCACTCAACGACTGCTGTACAGAACTGAATCAACAGTTCCTGTGGGAGGTTGAACTTCCTCAGCTGTCGCAATCACTGTTGTGCATTTTTTATGATGAACACTGCATTGGTCTCCCACTTCAAGTCCCGGGAGATTATAGATCCCAAAAACTTAAAGGATTCCACACTGACACAGCAGTATTACATATAAAGAGGGGGAAAATATTGTAGTACCACTCCTGAAGTCTGCTATCATCTCCACAGTTTTAAGAGTGTTTAGTTCCAGATTATTCTGACTACACCAAAGGGCAAGCTGCTCAACCTCCCATCTGTATGCAGACTCTTCACCATTCCTGTTGAGCCTGATGACAGTTGTCTTTCCAGGCTTGATAGTTGTTGCTGAAGCACATACCAAGAGGAGAAAATGCTGAGAGAAGAAAGGAGCCACTTTTGAGATTTTAAGTATTTTCTTCTGATTTATTTCTTAGATAAACTGCATTGCTGCCTACTTTTCGGCATTTTCTTGCTTGCAGAAGTTGATATCTGTGCTAGAAACAGTATTTAGAACATACCTAGAGCCTGTTTATTGCATTTTTTTTGTGTTGCACTTAATTTAAAATCGTTTTTTCTTAAAATTGCATTTTACCTGCCTCTGACCTAGCACACACGTGCTGGGGTCATTTATTGCACTGTTCTGACTAGTTTGCTACTTGTGTGTCTCTGCTATCCTTAAACAAAAACAAAAAAACAAAAAAATCTTGCTAAAAGTTCAGTTACAGAGTTGCTGTTCTGAACTGTTTGTAAGTTTCTTGGAAGCCAGTGCTTACTTGGGCTAAAGGGAAGTCTCTGTGTTCACCGGTGGCAGTGGTTAACACTGAGCAGCCTGCCTGTCCCTGTAGGAGTGGTTACTGCCTGGAAACTGTAGTTTTATAGGCCATTTTGGGTCAATTCCAAACTCCTTGATCTCTCTCTCTTAAAACCCTGCAACTCTCTTTTTGCGCGGTCTTGCGCACAGAGCAGCATTGAACAGCACCGGGTAGCTGGGGTATACTATTCCTGGCTCCACAAAGTCTGTGCTGCAAATTTTCTCTTAGAACTAGGCAAGCCTCAACTCAAGTGCTTCAGATCAACTGCTCTTATTGCAGCACTTGCATAACCCAAATCAGCACTTGTCCAAATCTCCTAGACAGCACTATTATTTTCCATATCTCCTAGACAGCACTATTATAATACAGCATAAGACCCACGATTGTCCGCAAGACAAGTGAAATTTACTTTTCCAAGCATGTCCAGAGGTCAGCTTCAGGTGTAGTCTCCAGTTCATCTGGTGGAATTGGGCATCCTGAGGCAATGTCACAACTGCGTCATGTCTACAGACAACCCTCTCCTCTTACATCTAGACACGAACACTTGTGAGAGATGCAAATACACAGCCAGACTGGAGGCAAAGCGCTCTCAACCCATGACTGTAACAGACAGTCAAGAGGAGAAGAGACACACTAGCATCACACCACCAGACACACATGGATCTACAAAACAAGCACCGGCAAAACATCACACATAAATACACAAAAACATATTCGGAGGCACTAGGTACCAATCTGAAAAAGAAACAGGGCCCTCCAAAGCAGACAAGCAAGCAACCTGCACCTCCAAACACAAGCCAGAAAACACATAATTCACCTCAGCAGTGTGCCTCATGACAGCCCTTAAGGCAAAACACCATACCCAACACACTAGTAATAGGAGCCTCTATAGTAAGGCACACAGATGTTCCCCTCACCAGGCTGAACAAGGAGAAGGTTACTGTCAGCTGCCTGTCGAGTGCTAGGATCCGCCACATAACACAGGCACTTAGGTCATTCCAGAACAAGTACAAGTATGATGCTGTCATTGTACATGTTGGTGTGAATGCTCTAAGACGTACCTCCCTGGACTACATGAAAAGAGACATTGAGGAGCTCTCTGATTATGTAGCCCAAGCTGGTATGACCCTGACCTTGAGTAGCATACTACCTTCACCTAGAATTATACCACAATACAAAGACAAAATGATCAATTTCAACAATTGGCTAAGCTTCTGGTGTAATTCTAAGGGGATCCAGTGTTTGTCTGCCTAGGATGACATGATAGGCAAGCCTCACTGTTTCACCAGAGATGGTTTGCACCTGTCACCCCTAGGCTTTCAAATACTGGCCAAGGCTCTTGCCATCCCTATAGTGCCTTTTTTAGGCAAGGCTCAAAGGACAAGCCAACCACTGTAAACAGCACAGGTAACCAAAAACTAAGGGTAATGCTACTCAACGCCAGAAGTCTCAACCTCAAAATGTATGCACTCGAGGCACTCCTCAGTATGGAGAAAATCGATGTTTGTGCAGTGACTGAAACCTGGTTCAAGGCTCCAGAGAGCACCCCAGCACTACCAGGTTACAATTCATATCATACCTTCCGGCCTCAGTTACCGGATCGCAGTATAAAGGGCGGAGGTGTATCCATATTCATCAAGGATACCCACATCTCCAAGTTAGTGGCACAGCATGATGCCCTAGAGATCATCCATGCTCAACTATCAGCAGGCAAAACCACATTTCAAGTCGTAGCCTGTTATAGATCGCCCACCATGTCCCAAGATGCTCACTCAGCATTCCTTGAGGCATTGGAAAATATAAAGGTCCTACCCAACACCATAATTTTGGGTGATTTCAACTACCCTGGTATAGACTGGGCAAACTACCAAAGTTCTAACTCCAATGCTCAGTGGTTCATAGGACTTATAAATTCAAATGCCCTTGAACAACTGGTATGTTCTCCCACTAGAGGGGACAGCATATTGGATTTAGTCGTCACAAATATGGGCGCCCATTGTACCACACCCTTTATCTCTCCCTCTCTGGTCAGATCAGACCACAAACTGATAACCATGGACATCCTCCCCCCTCCACCTCCCCCAGTCAAAGAAACTATCGTAGAAAACCTTTCCAAAGCAAACTTCAAACTACTTGCGTCAGAAGTGGAAAGCTTCACTATTCCCTTGCAGAAGGATAATGATATCCAGGATGCAGAATCCTACACCAAGGCACTTTATATACATCTTCAGGATTGCATGGACCATGCAATCCCAAATAAAACCATGACTCCTTTGTCAAGCAAGAAGAAACCAGTCTGGTGGACCCCGGCCATAAGCAAACTATACAATAAAAGGAGGAGACTTATACAAAAAAGGCCAAATCTCAAGTAGAAAAATCATCCCTGATCAGCATTAGTAAGAAATTGAGAGCCCTCATCATGTCAACTAAAGCCAAGTTCAAAAAGAAAGTTGCCAAGGATGCCAAGGATAACCATAAAGCCTTCTATGGCTATGTCAAAAACCTAAATGGCAATGCTCAGGTCTGTTCTGAGCTAGTACAAAATGGAACAAAATACACTGACCCTTCTGACATTGTCAACATCTTGGCTGACAGGTTCAGTGCAAATCCCCCCCAACACCACCTGCGGGACCTATTACTATTCCAGGGGATTGTGCAACTCCAATTATTACTGATACATTGGTTAGTAAGGCTCTATCTAAAGCTAAAAACACTGCCTCCATGGGACCAGATGGTGTCCCGGGCTGTGTCATACGCGAGCTCCAAAATGAATTAACCCTGCATCTGAATACCCTGTTCAGTCTCAGCCTCTCGACAGGATATGTTCCCATAGAATGGCGCACAGCAACAGTGGTTCCACTGCACAAGGGTGGGCCCACAACTAACCTTGGGAACTACCGACCAATAAGCCTGACCAGTCTGATCTGTAAGGCAATGGAGTGAATCATTATGGAACTCATAAATGGAGAGATTGGGAACCTACAAACATTTGACCCCACACAGTTCGGCTTCATCAAGGGCAGATTATGCCTCCTGAACCTGGTGGACTTCTTTGAGACAGTTACTCAGGCTAAAGATAAGGGAAAGGAGGTACACATGGCTTACCTTGACCTTGCTAAAGCATTTGACACCATTCCCCATTCGGGTATTATTGATAAACTCACCAACCTGGGCATAAACCCTTACATCACAAGATGGATTGCAAACTGGCTCTCAGACAGATCCCACAAAGTAAGAGTAGCGGGATCTATGTCTGAATCCAGACCAGTAACGAGTGGTGTGCCTCAGGGCTCTGTCCTGGGGCCCCTCCTGTTTGGCATATACTTCTCAGAAGTACAGGCAAGCACTGAAGGGCTGTGGCTGACCAAGTTTGCGGATGACTGTAAACTGGGTGCTATAATAGAGTCTCTGGCTGACATGGATATCTTCCAGAAGGGCCTTAATGACACTGATGCATGGTGTCAAAACCATGGTCTCAAGCTAAATGCTAAAAAATGTGTAGTAATCCCCTTTGGGAAAAAAAGAGTACCCGCGAACTACCACATAGGAGGTAACCCCCCTGAAATCTGAAGAAGTAATAAGGGATCTAGGGACCCAAGTAGATAGTCAGCTTTCCTTTGATAACCATGTTGCCAAGGTGGTTAGAAAATCCTTCTATGTGATCCATCTGATCACAAAAGGGATCGCATCAAGATCTAAGGATGTAGTGGTGCCCCTCTACTCTTTCCTCATCAGACCCATTATTGAGTACAATGCACCAATTGGAATGTACCTGGCCAGGCATCTCCAGCAGCTGGAGAGACCACATAGGTAACTCACTAAGAGGATTACTGGGCTCAAACAGTTGCCCTATGCAGCGCGATTGAAAAAACTAAGGCTTTTCTCTGTTGCATACTGCCTTCTCAGAGGTGATCTCTGTCTAACATACAGAGCCATGTCCAACCCAGAACTGTTGAACATGCTCCATCTTAGCAAAACCAAATCTACTCAAACTACATGCTCTAGGGATATAAACCTCAGCACAACAATGAATAGAACATGCTGGAATGATAGATTCCCTTCGCAAAGACTTCCCTTGCTATGGAACAAGGTCCTGATCTACATAAGACAGAGCCCCTCACTATCACTCTTCAAGAGGAACCTTGACTAGTGGATGAGTAACAGAAAGTTCACACCAGGGATCATATCAACAGCTCTACTAGATAGGGGCCAAGGGTACTAGCTGCTAGATCAAGGGCCTAGGGAACCAACCAAAGGAGCAGTGAATACTGCACAACGTGGCTGGGCTAATATATGCCTTCGGGCAGATAGCCCAGTACCTACCTATGAAGCTACCCATGATCCTATTGTCTGGGTATTTAACAGAGGGGTCCTTAGATGTGCAGTCATTAGTGTAGAGAGAGAATAGCAATGGGGAAGCACACATCCCTGGGGGGCACCTGTATTGTCGTGTGATAGCTAGGTGTAAATTTCCCCAGTTTTACCTGCTGCTTCCTGTTGGTTAGAAAATTGGTGATCCATTGACAGGTGGAAGCGGGAATGGAAAGTTGTATGGTTTAAACAGCATGTGATTCTTCATATCTATAAGTTAGCTGGTAAGGGGAGGGGATGCAGCTGCCTTAGGAACAAGCTGCTAGAGGGCACTACTGTGCAAAGAATAACCTCACTCCAATTCTACTATCAGAGTAACCACCAAACTAACCGAAAACTGCAAAAAACACCTGGAAGACAGCAGAAACATTATATGTTAAGCGCTTTCATTCTTTTAATGCATATAACTTTGTCTACATATTAAAGAATGAAAGCGCTTAACATATAACATTTCTGCTATCTTCAAGGTGTTGATTTGTTTTACTTTCCGTTTTTCTTACACTTTGCACACTGTGGTGCACTCCTCAATGGACTGCATTTTCCACTGAATATTAAATGTTTTATTTAAGAAAGGAACCAAAGTTGAGTCTCTTGGTGAATCAGAAATTAGAACAGGTCACCTGAGGGTACTCACCTATGAACTAATGGAGGAGCTACAGATTGGCCTGTTTATTTATAGGGGAAAAAAAATATTTCAATGTGCTATGGAATAAGCTCATTCACACTATGCCATAAACTGCTTTGTGAATAGGAATTCATAGACATTATAAGATTTTTCCCCACCAGTATGTCTTTAGCTGCTTGACCTTATATATATTTGGCCATTAAATTTGTTCCGTTTCCTGTTCCATTGCTTATCAGTAAGCACAAGAGTACCATTTTATGAAGTCACACCACTTAGGCTACTTAATTAGCTTCCCACTGTATTTCTTTGTGCCAGAATATCAAGAGGCCACCCACCATCTAATCTGTGTTGTTCTTTTACACTTATTGATCTAAAGGTCTCTGTTCTTACCATAAACTTGTGTTTGAAGCACCTTCTACTCTCACCTCATCTACACATAGTAGCGAGCAAAAGAAGTTCAAACTAAGAAGACACTTCCACTCACTGCTAAAACATAAGTTATCTTTTCTTTCCCATCTTTTTACCTGCATACTGCTTCAAGATATATGTGTTAACCACTTTTTTCATTTTACTTTTAAAGGCTGCAACAATTGAGGGGTTCCTATCAGTTTGCTGAAACTTCAGCAGTTCGAACACCATATGTTCGAACTGTGAAATTCGAAAACTGTTTACCGTGAAGCTGCGGAACACTGAATTCTTTCCCAGGGAAAGAATTCAGTGGGCCATTTCTGTGGCTTCGTGATTTTCAGCACTGTGGTGGAAAGTTACGGGTCGGGTTCAGGTAAGTGTGCGATTATGTGGACATTAGGGTTAGGGCGCGGGTTAGGTGAGTTAGGGTTAGGGCGCTGGTGAGGGGAGTGTGTGATAGTGACAGACCTTAGGGCTAGGGTTTGGGTTAAGGTAAGTGGATAGATGGTAGTGTATGTACAGTTTAGTGTAGGATTAGATGTAGGATTTTAAGTGTATGTGTGTGGATTGCTGTTTTTTTGGTGTGCTTGTGTTGTGTGTGTGTTTCTTGGAAGAGCGATTTTTCTTTTTCCCTGGGAAAAAAATCGCTCTTCTAAGCCTTCAATGGTTTTGCGCTTTGAGGTTAGAAGTTCGAACATATGGTGTTCGAAGTTATGCCATTTCGACGAAGTGATATAGACCCCAACTGAGATGAGACCTCATTTACTGCAATGACTACAAAAACACTTCTCATGAATCACCTTGGGTTTACTGCTTCGGGTTTATTGCTGGTGGGAGAATGAGCAGAAGGGCATTATTTCCTAGAATTCTTATACATTACCAATCACTGGAAAGCTAATAACTGCTTCTTAGAAGCCAGCTTGAGATTAGTGTTACTGCTTTGCTCCTGGTGAGAAAAGTAGTAAACTGTTTTGATTTCTTCTGCTCTAACCGGCCAGTGTGACTGATACTTTCTTAAATGGTCTGTTTTCTGCTTTTGTTGAAACCACATATTAATTCTGAATAGTTTTGCAGCTTGTCTTGGTCTTGTAGCAAGATGCTGAAAGTGCTGGCATGGGCATTTAACAGGAGAAAGTTACAACAAGCCTATAGATCCCTGCAACATCTGGGGCAACACTACTGGTCAATAAAGATCCTATTAATCACTTCTCAGGAAGCAGCTTGGGATTACTGCTACACTTATGCTTCTGGTCAGAGTGAGAGAGAGAGTGGTTCATATGTTCATGGGTGATTACTAGGCAAATATTCCTAGGAAACCTTTTTAAGCCAAGCCATGTTTTCTCATTTGCAAATGGCAGGGTAAATTACTCAGGGACATCTAGCTGGGTTTAGGTGGCACAGCATTTACAAGATGCTTCTATACAATGGGAGCATGGGTGCCAGTCCAGGGGTACATTTTTGTTTCCCTGTCCATTGGTCTATCTTGCCTTTGAATAAATTAGGAGCCTACTCCAGAGTTTGGAATAAGAAATGAGGTTTTGGTTCCTATCTGTGTGAAGCTATGGTGAGACCAGCACTAGTAATAACCAGGAATACTGATAGGATAATTCTGCCTTTTCTCTAAGTACTGAATAGATTAGCTACCCTACAAATTAACTTTAGATTATCACCCTAAATTTTTCATTCATAAATCTTTGGGGTTTACTATAGCAATTTTTTTCAACTCCAAGTACTATGCAATCCCCCAGTACTCCACACTCTGGCAAGATGGCTGCTTTCACCCCATCTGTGGCCAGTTTGATTACATTAAGTGTTTTAAAGCAGTGTAGCAACTGCCTTGCACTTTCCAAATTTCACCGATGCAAACAATTGATAATACAACCAGAAAGAGATGCAAATCTTTAAGAAACATGGAGGTACAGTTTTCACATCACTCCACTATCAGTAAAAATTATACCTACACAACACCACATCAGTCACAACACACTATTAAACTCACAACCTATGCTGAGGCTGTAAAGAAAAATTTGCACAGCCTCAAAGAACAGAGTCTAAAACATCCAATTCTCCAGCATACAAGACAATAACTACTCCTCCACTTATGTATCACAACTCCACACAGCTCACCCAAGAGTCATCAGGACAACAGGCTTAAGCCCACAAGTCCCACTAAGTCTGTTTCCACATGAGGAACTCCACACTCAACACATTTAAAAAGAACAGGGTGACTGTAAGCTGTTTGTCTAGTGCCAGTATCTATGATGTTACAAGTGCCCTGAGGATCCTTAAGACTACCTAGTGGAGGCCCCTTAGGGAGTCAATTACCAAAGTTGCTTCACCTAGCGGAACAAGCAGATTGATACAATGGAACTTATTATGCATATGTTAGAGGCAGGAACAGCACTGATCTTGAGGAGTCTCTTGCTTTCACCAAGAATGGTGCTTAGATACCAAGACAACATAACTGGGTTTAACAAGTTGCTACACAATTGCTGTCATTCTAAGGGACGCAGTATGTGTCCGTTTGGGATGAGGTGGTTGATAAGACTTCCTGTTTTGATAGAGATGGCTTACGACTCTCATACTAGTGTTTCTAAACACTGGCTAAAGCCTTTGCTGCCCCTATAGTGCCTTTTCTAGGCAGGTTCACCCTACTGGGCATTCCTACATAACTGAATTAAAGTCATATTTGACAACACTACAGTGACACGACTAAATGTTGGTAATCTAAATAGAAAGATTCTAGAAGGCTTTCTATGGACACCTACAGGAATGCATGGATCGTTCTATCCCAAGTAAAGCCAAGACTCATTCCTCCAAAGGCAGGAGACCTGTCTGGTGGACCCCAGCCATAAATAAGCTATACAACAGAAGGAGGAAGCTACTACATGATAGAGCAAAATCCCAAAAAGGGGAGGCATCTCTGATCAGTACTAGCAAGAAACTACGATCCCTCATAAAATCATCTAAGGCCAGCTTCGAAAGAAAAATTGCACAAGATGCTAAAGATAATCACAAGGCCTTCTTTAGTTATGTCAGGAACCTGGGTGGCAACTCCCAGATATGCTCTGAGTTAGTTCAAAATGACAAAACATACACTGAACCCACAAACATTGCCAACATCCTGGCAGACAGGTTCAGTGCAAACTTCTCCCCCCTTCCCCCCCAAAAGAACAAATGTCTATCCCAACAGTGTGTAGCCTCCCTGACATCACAGATGCACAGGTGAGAGCTGCCCTCTCCAAAGCAAAAAACACAGCATCAATGGGACCGGACGGTGTCCCGGGCTGCGTCTTACACGAACTCCAAGAAGAACTGAACCCTCACATAAAGTCACTGTTCAATCTCAGCCTTACTACAGGATATGTACCCAAGGAATGGTGTACAGCAACAGTGGTCCCACTCCACAAAGGTGGTGCCACAATGGACCCCGGAAACTATCGCCCTATAAGCCTGACTAGCCTGGTCTGCAAAGCTATGGAGCATATCATCATGAAACTCATAAACAAAGACATTGGGAACCTCCAAACACTGGATCCTACCCAATTCGGCTTTGCTAAGGGCAGATTTTGCCTCTTGAACCTGGTCGACTTCTTTGAAACAGTCACCAAGGCCATAGATGAAGGGAAGGTAGTCCACACAGCCTACCTGGACCTCGCAAAAGCCTTTGACACAATACCCCACTTGGGCATCATAAATAAGCTCACCAGCTTAAATATCAATCCCTATGTCACAAGATGGGTTGCAAACTGGCTCAGGGATAGAACCCACATGGTCAGAATTGCAGGTGCCATGTCAGACACTAAACCAGTTACAAGTGGCATCCCACATGGCTCAGTCCTGGGACCTCTCTTGTTCGGTATATATTTCTCTGAGGTACAGGCTAACATGGGAGGACTATGGCTGACCAAGTTCACAGATGACTGCAAACTGGGTGCCATAATCGACTCGCCATCTGACACAAGCATTCTCCAAAAGGGTCTCACAGAGACAGATAACTGGTGCCAGAGCAATGGCCTAAAGCTAAATGCCAAAAGGTGCATAGTCATCCTCTTTGGGAAAAACAAAGTGCCCACAAATTACCACATAGGTGGTAATCCATTAAGTACGGAAGAAGTAATTAGGGATTTGGGGACCCAAGTAGATAGCAATCTCTCCTTTGACAATCACATTGCCAAAGTGGTTAGAAAGACCTTCTATATAGCCCACCTTATCACGAAAGGGTTCACATCTAGATCAAGAGAGGTCATTGTGCTCCTCTACTCATCACTCATCAGGCCCATAATTGAATAAAATGCCCCATTTGGGATGTACCTTACCCGACACCTGCAGCAACTGGAAAGACCCCAAAAGTATTTCACCAAGAGGATCAAGGGACTCAAACAGATGCACTATGCAGTTAGGCTAAAGAAACTCTAGCTCTACTCAGTTGCTTACCGCCTACTCAGAGGTGATCTGTGCCTGACGTATAAAGCCATGTCCAACCCAAAATTAATGGGCATGCTCCACCTCAGGAAATCCAAATCCCTTAGAGCTGCATGCTCCAGGGACTTAAACCTCAGCACAGAAATAAATAGTACATTCTGGAGGGACAGATTCATATCCCAGAGGCTCCCCTCACTCTGGAACAAAATCCCAATCCATGTTAGGCAGAGTCCCTCAATGACCCTCTTCAAGAGAAATCTTGACAAGTGGATGGGAGATCGTAGGTTTACCCCTGGGATCTCTTCTGTGTCCCTACTAGACAGAGGCACAGTCAACTAATCTAAAAGGGTGACGAAAGCCAGACACACTCTGGCTAGGCTTATAAATGCCCTAGGGCAGATAGCCTAGTATCAACCTATGAACCTATGAACGTATGAACTTGAAGCCCTCTTGCAGCTTGAACACTTTCATATTTGTTTAGCAACTGAGTCATGGCATCATGTGCAGTGATAGCACTCCCTCTATACCAGGGTTTAGCCATTTAAACCCCTGAGCAACTGTGGGAGATTATATTTGTTAGAAACACCATTACCTCACATAAAATCACCCATGACCCAGCTTGGAGTTCCTGGTGATCGAAATCACCCTTAACAAATCCAACTGTTACTTCATTTGTAGCTGCAGATCCCCATCTTTGGCCCCCAAAGATTATGTTTTACCTTAATACTTGCTTTGAGGCTTTAGATATCAGATCAAATACCTTCTTGATAGGGGACTTCAATGACCTAAACATTGAGTGTCACCCTTACACCTCAAAAAATAGTTAAGCTCAGAATTTAGTTTCCTCTAGAATTATGTTGGAAAAAGTCTCAGAATCACTGACAAAGGCTAAAAAGAACACTAAAAAGAACACTTCCATGCAGCCAGACAGCATAACACACTACATTCTCATCAGTTCTGAATATACGCTATCCAAGCCCTGGGTTAATTGGTTCATCCTCTGCTTGTCTATATTGCTTCTACCTGATGCTTGGAAAACAGCCACTGTGAATCACCTGCATAAGGGTTACCCCTCTACAGACCTGAGCAATTATAGGCCTATCTGCTTTACCAGTCTTATAAGCAAAGCTATGGAACATATAGCACAAATCATGTATGCAGACATAGGCACCTTAACTGAACTAGACCCCACTCTGAACATGTTAAACTTCCTTGAAAAAGTTACAAAGGCTATGGACAGTGGTCACTCTGTGCACACTGTTTATCTTGACCTGGTTAAGGCTATTGATACAATTCCTCATGCTGGAGTTATTGAAAATGAGGCTAACAATGTAAATCCCTACATTGTATGCTGGATTTCAAATTAGCTGTTTTAGAGATCTCAGGTTATGAAAGTTGATGGCATAATTTATAAGTATAAACCTGTAATGATTGATGTGCCAAGATGATCCATGCTAGACCCTCTCCTGGTTGGCATTTATTTTGCAGACATCCAAGTTGCTCCCACCTCTGCTATAAATGGCATTCCTCTTCACACAGAGACAGTTGTAAGAGACTTGGACACTTATGTGAGAAATTATCTCTGTCTCTCTTTCTCTCTCGCTCCATCTCATTCAATCATCACAGTTCCACAAATGTCAGGAAATCCTTCCAACTAGCCAGTTAATTTCCAAGGACATATCTCCAAGAGCCAAATAAGACACTCTAGCCTTGCATTCTTTCTTTATCAGACCCATCACCAACACAATGCCTACTTTTATATGTACTAATCCGAGTACTTCATTCAACTAGAAAAACCTCAAAGATTTCTAACAAAGAAAATTAAAGGTCTTAAACCTTCTTCTGTCCTGAAAGATTACCACAATTAGCCTATCATTTGCTATGTGGTGACCACTGTCTGTCTTTTTGAGCCATGGAAGTTCCAATGCTATTTAAGCTGCTATTTCTGCACAAAACCAGTGCTTCTACAAACACCCACACAAGTACCTAAACCCAAAACATAAAAAGGATTATTTGGGGGGTTGGTTCCTAACACAGTATAACCTCCAGCTATGGAATAAGTTATCCATTACAGGTCAAACAAAGTACTACTTTGGTTATCTTTAAGGCTGATCTTGATGACTGGATGTATATATGCCAATTTAAATCATTGTTATCATATAAGGACCTGCTCAGTATTGGATTACACAGTACCAAATGCTTGACAAGAGTGACAAGAACGTTTATGTTTGTCTACTTAAAGGCCTATAAAGCTAGGCATTTTATGTAGTATCATGTTCCTCTGTTCTGAAGAGTTGATGATTGGGTGAGGCCACAGTAACAGGATTCAGTTAAGGATTATGATTGTTATCATAGCTAATTAAACAAATGCATTAATTTGTTTGCAGTGTGTTTATTTTTATCTGTATGTATTTAGTCCTCTGCTTTGGATAGAAGATGACACGTGTGCCAATCTTGGGATTGCACAGGTATTCAGTTGATCTAGTTATGGCTGTGATTCATAATAAAGCCAATAAAAAGTTTATTACAGTTTAATTTAGGTTACAGCATTCTTGAACTGTTTATATGGGACTGGAAACCTTAGAGTACCAACTATAGCTTTTAGAGCAAATACTTTCTTTTACTGCTTTCTTGTGTTTGATATTATCTTACATGCTTCTCTTGAAGTCTCTGCTCACACTGAAGAAGGATCAGAAATGTGTTAAAAAATCACAAAAAGCTTCAACATAGTCTGATCAACTGTGTGTATGGTTGTAAAGAGTAAGGTCTGCTTGTAATGAAGTGTTTGCATCCAAAAGAAGGAAAATTTTGGAGTTACTGAATGTGCAGAATATTAGTTAGGCCATAAACTCTGGTCATACCTATTGGATTGTGGGAAGGTATTTATAACCTAGCATGGAAAAGAAGCAGAGAAACAAAAAATATAATAATAATATTGCAAACTATATTCTAAATGGAATGGTGACCTTGAGAAAGTTGGAAAGACTCTCTTTGTGCTCCATTCAAACATAGAGTCAGCTGTGCCATGCAAAATTTCCCTGTGATAAACTGATTCTTCCAGTAGAAGAGGGCAGATTGGGATTACCCAATTTAAAGGGGTATTTCAGAGCTACACAGTTAAGGCTCCTATAAATAGCACAAGGAGAAAAATATAATTCAAAGTGGCAAGGGATGATGTTGAAACAGGGGTGAAGCTCAAGAAACAAGGACAGACTGGGAATTTGGATGCAGGCCTTTAAGGAGAACAACAATAATCATACAGAATATTATATCCAAAAAGTAGCAGAACATATTCTAAGAACTAAGCCAATACAGGAATGGAGAAAGGAGATTCTGCCAATAGGGATGACTGCAGTTAGGGATGCAGACAACAGGCAGGAGGGGGCTGTAATTTACTGGAGAAAACTGGCAAAGGAACTAAGGTATTCAGAGCAAATAACTAGAGAAGGAAAGGTAATAAAATGTGGAGGTCAAAAATTTATTTGGACTGCATATTAAAGATTGCCTTCCCTATCAAGGATTGTTACCAGAGTATAGGCAAAGAGAAAGAAATGGGGGGGGGGGGCTAAACGAAAGTCCAGCACCGGTAGACTTTTTAGTAGAATCTAGAACAGAAGCTACCATTAAAAAAAGAATAATTAGTAGAGCATATAAAATTCTGCATAATAACTATAAGAATCAATCAGAAGAGGTTAGAAAGGATTGTGGAGAGAGATTAGATAAGCAATTCACCAAGAAACAATGGGAGGATATATGTATGTCTCTCAAATATGTAACAAAATCTAGAAGATTTAGGATTTTTTCTTGGAAATATTTACATAGATATTTTTCTACCCCAAGTAGACTCCAGAGAATGTTTCCTCAGGTAGACAGCAAATGTTGGAGGTGTGACGGAGAAGTATACTTGGGAATATATTTTCTAGGATTGTGGTGGGTTGGGGGACTTTAATTCTCTGAGGGATGCACTGTTGGAGATGCTGTGTGGGCAGATTGGTATGACAAGGGAGACTATTTTTCTGAGGTGTGATACAGATTCAGAATTGCATAGACATGGTAAGGCCTTGTTGTGTCTAATTATGATGGCTGCCAAAAAGCAATTACTAGAAAATGGAATTCTCAAAGAATAAAATGTAATCTCCAAGGTCAAAGAAGTATAATGCCTGTATAAAATTATATGCCTATTAGTAAACAATGTGCATCATAACATGCAACAAAATGCCTCTTTATCTGTAAACCGAAAATATGATTTTTGATGGGAAGACTAACCTCTGGAATTTAGATGGGGGATTTCAAATCCTTTTATATGATATTTTTCTGAAACAAATGTGTGTGAAATACTATTAAGTAATATGTGGTTATGTATTTAAAAAAATAATTCTGTGCTAATGTTTTATATATATATATATATATATATATATATATATATATATATATATATATATATATATATATATGTGTGTATATATATTATATATATATATATATATATATATATATTTGCATTTATACTGAAAGTAGACCCTCATGAGTGACTGCTTAATTTACTGAGTTACAAATAGCCATTTGCAGCCTAGTAATCACTAAAAGATTCTATGAAAAGAAAGCTATTTTGAGAGGCAGACTGATGTCTCTTGAACACCTGAAGTCACTATGAGAGATAAGTAACCATTCCAAGTTAATAACATAGTGCTTTTCAACATTCTGCTTTGGGGTGACATCTCCTATTACAAAAAAAAAAGTTGTAAAGGAAATTTTAATTTTGTTCAGCCAGAAGTTTAAAGACTAGCACTTTCATCTGTAACAGTCATATTGAAATGTAAACTTCCTCAGATCTAATGAAAATGAATGTAGGATGCAGCGATATAAAATGCTTGGGTATGCAATTAATTATTCAACTGCCCTAGTAATCTGTCATTGGTGGATAATGTTGTGGGGGTGGTCTGTTAATCAAATGAGCAGTGCATATAAATAAGTATAAGAGCAGATTATGTGTATAGCTGTGAGATGAGAGGAGATAATGTCTACTTAGTTTAGTACTGGGTTTGAGGTTGAATGAACAGTGGGTTGTCAGGTGTGATTGGATAAAAATAAATTGGATGTCGGTGAACCTGGGTCTGGATTATGTGCATTTTTATGTGTCTCTGGGAAACAACATGAAAATATATATGGGAAGTGACACATGTTTGGAAGTGTGTTGTTGACTCTTTCTAATATTGGAAGAAATGGTGGAATGTGGTGTGTACAATAGTGTGTGTGTGCATGTGTGTGTGTGGAAGGCTCTGTATAGTGACAGGGTAGAGAAGGACTGGACATAAGGACAATCAGAAGGTCTTTGTTGAAACTGTTGGAACTAACAGATAGTAGAGTGTTTGAATTAACAGGTAACCCATAGTAGTAGGTAGAGCTCTAGGAGCTTTTGCCCCATGGTGGAGATTTCCAGACTCAATATGCAGGACTTCAGAGTAGCACTCCAGCTGTCAGTACACATTGACTTGAAAAACCCAGTTTGTAAGGCCGTACTATCATGGGGAAGGTCATCATAGCTCAACAGGCACTCATGGTTACCTAGTGCTGAAATGATGCCCTTTAAATGAAAATACTAAACAAAAATATCTAAACACAATATGCTTATAGGAATGAAATAAATAATAAATTAAAACAAAGGAAATGAAAAAGTAATATATGTATTCAAAGACCAATTAAAAATGTGAATGGAAATGCTATGAAAAAATGCAGTAATTCAGGCAAAAATAAAATAACATGAAATAAATTGGATAAATCTAAATAAAACAAAAATGGAAACACCTGTGAACAATCTAACCATTACTGTTAGTCCAAAAGATACTTGTATCCAACTATACATGGGAGTGCTTTAAGAATATTTATTTATTTATTTCCAGTTTGATTACCGGGGAAGTCCACTGGGCCCATAGAACCTGTTTTCAGTGGAGGCCCAGGAAGAAAAGCTCCAATAAACATAATACAATACAAATATCAGAGATACAGTGATACATAGTATAGGTCATACTGAAAGATGCATATTATAGGACAGTTACACAATATGCACAGAGTAACACATGTTCAAACAAAATAGCTTAAGGTTGATCTGAGGATTATGCAGATACATTTAAGCAAACACTCTAATTAACACAGCAATAGAATTGGGGTAGAAAACACTTTACAAACACTCATTTTTGTTTCTATTTACAATATTTACATAGTTTTTTGTGTTGTGTAGCTCTTGGAAGTGTGGAGAGCTTAGACACACTCAGGGTGCAGTAAATATAGAAGATTTAGAGAGGCTAGGAACCTGTGAGGAGTCCTCAAGAGGGCAAATACTTAGAAATTAGCTAGGGTGATGGCAGGTGCATTTCCATTTAGTGGACAGGAGTTTGAAAAGCTGGGATTTAAAATTATCTGAGTTTGGTATAGTTCTTGGTGTGGGAGGAAGGGAATTCTATGTCTTGCCTATGGAGAAAGAGAGGTGTAATTGGCCAGCAGGACATTTAGGCTTGTAGATGGCTATTAAGTTTTGATGGTCAGATCTGAGATTTCTGCTGGGGATGTATGGGGAAAGGATATTTGCTAGAGCAGGTCATTTAGTAGGGTGAAATATAATTCTGTGTGCAGTTGTGAGTTGGAGGTAGTTTAGGTAGTTTGGGAGTTCTAGCCAGTACAGAGATTGTAGGGTAAGGCAATGATGGGTGGAATTCCTGGATTTGGTGGCAAATTTAGAGATTTTATTATAGCAGTTTTCTAGTTTAGAGGAGATAGAAGTGGATAGATTGGTTAGCAGATGGACTATGTATAGTAAGGTGGGAAGAAGATAAGTAGTGGCCAGAGTTTGCCTAGTGACGTTTGAAAGAAAGTGACTATTCCTACACAGCATGCCTAGTTTTTGGTGGGTTTTCTTAATATTTTGTTGGATGTGGATGTCATATTTGAGGTACTCATCAATAATAATGCCGAGCAGTTTAGCATAAGGCACCACTTCTATAGGTGAATTGGATTGACTAAGGATTTTGAAAGTACTTTTGTTGTAGGAGTAAGTCTTGGTGGGGGGGGGGGGGTAAAATTTTTGATTTGTTAGCATTGAGAGAGAGGAGGTTTTGACACATCCAGTCTTCGGGTATTGAAAAAGCAGTTTGGGTTTTACTGAGCAGTTCAGAGAGGTTAGAGGCAGAGCAGACTAAGGTTGAGTCGTCAGCGTATTGAGAAATAGCATCAGGAATGGCAGTGTGGAAGTTATTGATGAAGATGTTAAAAAGCATGGGCCCAAGAATGGATCCCTGTGGTAGACCAGTTGGAGTAGGTAAGAAGCCATGAAGATTGAGTTATTCAATTTTACTGCTTGAGATCTGTCATGTAACTGGAGAACCAGGATAAAGAGTTTGGAGAGAGATGGAGATCTGAGAGGTGAGAGAGATGGTGTTTGTGGGAAACAGTATCAAATGCTTTAGACAGATCAAGCAAAACTGCAGACACCAAGTGTCTGGAGTCTCGGGCTTGATTGACAGTTTCTAGGAAAGACAATAGAGTGGTTATAGTGATATGGCCTGGGCGGAAGCCGTGTTGGGTAGGAGTTAAAAGATGGTTTTGGGTAAGGAAAGGCATGAGTTGATTGTGGATACACTTTTCTAAGATTTTGGAGATTGGTGAGAGCAGAGCAATAGGGTGGACATTTGAGATACAGGCATTTTTGCCATCTTTATGAAGAGGAAGGATATAAGCTGAGCGCCAGAGTTTGGGGACGTATGATTCCTTTATAGATCTGTTAATAAGGATGTTAATTGGGAGAGCTATTCCATCAGCAGCACTTTTTAAGAAGGAGGAGGGAATATTGTTTGGAGCATTGGAGCAGGGCCTAAGTTTGGAAAGCAGTTTTTTTTTTATGTAGGTAGTGGAAACAGGTTTAAGCTCAAACATGAGGGGATGGCAGTTAGGAGAACTGGATGGAGAAGAGTGAGGGATTGGAGGGTTGTTGTTGGGGAATGTCTTGGTCAGTGCAGAGATGGATTCTATGAAAAATTAGTTAAATTCAGAACTTAGTTCAAGGTCGGATTTACTAGGGTCAGGACAGGGGTTATTCTTGGAATCGGGATTAAGAAGTGAGTGTACTGAATTCCAAAATTTCCTGGGGGTTTTATTATTATTAGACTGGAGCTTGATATAGTAGGATTTTTTGTCCTTAATGATTACCTGTATTACAAGGTTGCGGAGTTGTTTGTATTGGATCAGGGTATTAGGCAATTTGTTATTTTGGTAAAGCTTCAGTAATTTGTCCCTTTGGACCATGATTTGTTTTGTATGCTTGGTTAACCAGGGAGCTGTATTAATTTTTATCCTTTTGTTTCGCAGCAGAGCAAGAGAGTTTAGAGTGTCTAGGAAGACAGAGTTGAAGTAGCCAATGGCTTTGTCAAGAGGAAGAATGTTTAGAATTTTCCAATGCATTTGTTTAAACATGTTAGAGAAAGCTATGGGGTTAAAGTTACTGAGGTTACGAGTGAGAATGTATAGATTCATAGGTTCATAGGTTCATACCAGGCTATCTGCCCTAGGGCATTTATAAGCCTAGCCAGAGTGTGTTTGGCTTTCGCCACCCATTTTAAATTAATTTTGTTGTGCCTTTTTTTGAGGTTAGTATACTGTGCCTCTCTCTAACAGTGACACAGAAGTGATAGCCGGGGTAAACCTACGATCTCCCATCCACTCATCAAGATTCCTCTTGAAGAGAGTCAATGTGGGACTCTGCCTAACCTGGACTGGGATTTTATTCCAGAGTGAAGGGAGCCTCTGGGTTATGAATCTGTCCCTCCAGCATGTCCTATTTATTTCAGTGCTGAGGTTCAAGTCTCTCGAGCGCGTAGCTCAATGGGATTTGGATTTTCTGAGGTGCAGCATGTCCATTAATTCCGGGTTGGACATGGCTTTATACGTCAGGCACAGATCGCCTCTGAGCAGGCGGTATACCACTGAGTAGAGCTGGAGTTTCTTTAACCGGGCAGCATATGGCATCTGTTTGAGCCCTTTGATCCTCTTGGTGAGGTACTTTTGGGGACTTTCCAGTTGCTGCAGGTGTCTGGTAAGGTACATCCCAAAAGGGGCATTGTACTCAATTATGGGCCTGGTGAGGGATGAGTAAAGAGGCACGATGACCTCTCCTGATCTAGATGTGAATCCCTTCATGATTAGGTGGGCTATATAAAATGTTTTTCTAACCACTTTGGCCACGTGGTTGTCAAATGAGAGATTGCTATCAACTTGGGTCCCCAGGTCCCTAATGACTTCTTCTGTACTTAATGGATTACCACCTATGTGGTAATTTGTGGGCACTGTTTTTGCCAAAGGGATGACTATACACTTTTTGGCGTTTAGCTTGAGGCCATGGCTCTGGCACCAGTTGTCTGTTTCTATGAGGCCCTTTTGGAGGATGCTTGTGTCGGCTGGAGAGTTGATTATGGTGCCCAATTTGCAGTCATCTGCAAACTTGGTCAGCCACAGTCTTTCCGTGTTGGCCTGTACCACCGAGAAATATATACCGAACAAGAGAGGTCCCAGGACTGAGCCTTGTGGGACGCTACTTGTAACTGGTTTGGAGTCTGACATGGCTCCAGCAATTCTAACCATGTGGGTTCTGTCCTTGAGCCAGTTTGCAACCCATCTAGTGACATAGGGGTTTATATTTAAGCTGGTGAGCTTATCTATAATGCCCGAGTGGGGTATTGTATCGAAGGCTTTTGCGAGGTCCAGGTAGGCTGTGTGGACCACCTTCCCCTCGTCAATGGCCTTGGTGACTGTTTCAAAGAAATCAACCAGGTTTAAGAGGCAGGATCTGCCCTTAACAAAGCCAAACTGGGTAGGATCCAGTGTCTGTAGGTCCCCAATATCTTTATTTATGAGGTCCATGATGATCCTTTCCATAGCTTTGCAGACCAAGCTAGTCAGGCTTATGGGGCGATAGTTTCCAGGATCCGTTGAGGCACCACCTTTGTGGAGAGGGACCACTGTTGCTGTACGCCGCTCTTTGGGTACATATCCTGTAGTAAGGCTAAGATTGAACAGTAGTTTTATGTTTGGGTTTAGCTCTTCTTGGAGTTCATATAGGATGCAGCCCGGGACACCATCTGGTCCCATTATGCTGTGTTTTTTGCTTTGGAGAGGGCAGCTCTTACCTGAGCATCTGAGATGTCAGGGGGGCAGCACTCTGTTGGGATAGATATTTGCCCTTTTGGTGGGGGGGGGAGTTTGCACTGAACCTGTCAGCTAGGATGTTGGCAATGTCTGTGGGCTCGGTGTATTTTTTGTCATTTTGGACTAATTCTGAGCATATCTGGGAATTCCCACCCAGGTTCCTAACATAACTAAAGAAAGCCTTGTGATTATCCTTAGTGTCCTGTGCAATTTTTCTCTCGAAGCTGGCCTTAGACGATTTTATGAGTGCCCGTAGTTTTTTGCTAATACTGATCAGAGATGCCTTCCCTTTTTGGGATTTTGCTCTATCATGTAGTAGCTTCCTCCTTCTATTGTATAGTTTGTTTATGGCTGGGGTCCACCAGACAGGACGTCTGCCTTTGGAGGATTGGGTCTTGGTTTTATTTGGGATTGCATGATCCATGCATTCCTGAAGGTGTTCATAGAATGCGTTTATAAAGGATTCTGCGGTCTGGGCCGTATTTTCCACAGGCCTGGGGGCTTTGAAGGATTTCGCCTCCATTTTGAGGCGTGTGAAATTTGCTTTAGAGAAGCTTTTCACTGTGGTTTTCTGGGCAGGGGGTGGGGTCGGGATGTGAATATCCAGTGAGATTAGTTTATGGTCTGATCTTACCGGTGAGGGATACACTTCTGGTCTGGAGCATAGTGTCCCCATGTTGGTGATGATCAGGTCCAGTATGTTTTCCCCTCTTGTGGGAGTGGTAACAAGTTGTTCCATAGCATTTGAGTTTATAAATTCTAGGAACCTTTGGGCTAGGGTGTTGGAGCTATAGTAATGCTCCCAGTCTATGTTTGGGTAGTTGAAGTCGCCCAATATAACGGTGTTTGGAGAGACCTTCATATTTTCCAGTATTCTCAGGAAGGCCAAGTGGGTTTCCTGTGTTTGGGAGTGTGGTCTGTAGCAGGCTATAAACTGGAAGGCAGTTTTACCCACAGTTAGTTGCACATGGATAGTCTCTGATGCTTCGTGCTGTGCCACCAACCTGGAGGTGTGGGTATCTTTGACGAATATTGATACTCCCCCTCCTTTTGTGGTTCGGTCCAAGTTTTGGGGCCGAAAAGCATGGTATGAGGTATAACCTGCTAGTGCTGGGGTGCTCTCGGGAGCCTTGAACCAGGTTTCTATTACTGCACAGATATCGATGTTCTCCATGCTAAGGAGAGTTTCGAGTGTGTGCATCTTGAGGTTTAGACTTCTGGCATTGAGTAGCATTACTCTTACTTTCTTATCCCTTGTGATACCTATGGAGGTGGGTTTGTCTTTTGAGCCTTGCCTAAAAAAGGCACTATGGGGGTAGCAAGAGCCTTTGCCAATATCCGAAAGCCCAGGGGTGACAGGTGCAAGCCATCCCTAGCGAAGCATCGTGGCTTGTCGAGCATGTCATCCCAGGCTGACAGGCATTGGATCCCCTTTGAATGACACCAACACTTAAGCCAATTGTTGAAATATATCATCTTGTCTTCATATTGTGGCATCATTCTTGGTGAGGGTAAGATGCTACTCAAGGTCAGGGTCATACCGGCCTGGGCTACATGCTCAGAGAACTCCTCTATGTCTCTTTTCATGTAGTCCAGGGAGGTACGTCTCAGGTCATTCACACCAGCATGGACAATGACTGAGTCATATTTGTACTTGCCTTGGAGTGACCTGAGTGCTTGTGTTATGTGGCGGATCCTAGCACCCGACAGGCAGCTCACCGTGACCTTCTCCTTGTTCAGCCTGGTGAGTGGTACGTCAGTATGCCTGACGATAGAGTCACCTATTACAAGTGTTTCAGGTGTGTTGTTTAGCCTTAAGGGCTGTGACTGTTCGGCACACTGGCTTTGTGAGCTATGTGTTGCACGTGTTTTGTTTTGGGGTAGCGGTTGCTTGGGTGTCTGCTTTGAAGGTCTCTGCTGCTTAGGCAGATTTTTATTTAGAGCCTCCAAGTATGTTTTTGTGTGTTTATGTGTTTGGTTTGTTGTCGTGGTAGGTCTGTATGAGAATGGAATTGTAGTGAGTGTGGTTTCCTTCTCCTCCTGACTGGTTACGCCAGTACTGAGTTGAGAGAGCTTAGCCTCCAGTTTGGCTATATGGTTGCATCTCTCACATGTGTTGGAATTTGTTGGGAGGAGGAGAGGGTTGTCTGTGTACATGAGGCAGTTGTAACATTGCCTCAAGATTCCCAGATTCAGCAGCTGGACCGGAGAGGAGATTGACAACTGACCTTTGGACATGCTAGAATAGTATTGGCAATTCCTTTATAATTGAAAAAAAGGGCCAATGAGGAACAAGGTACTCAAGGGGAGTTTGTGAGGGTGTAGTGCTTTTAATTTTTTAGAGCTGACTTATATAATTGCTTTAGTGAGCAAGTGCCAGGTAACTTAAATGCAATGTGTTACAGGTAACTTAAATGCAGAAATGACAAACAGTAACTTTCTTTCAAGTGAAACGAGGAAATAAGTACAGTAAGCAATGCAGATATCACTAGGGATCCACAGAAGTGCTAAAAGGCCACGTTTTAGGTGGAATTAGCATTTCAGCGAAATAAACAAACAACAAGCATACAAATAAAGCTAGATTCAGCAGGCCTGGATCTAGTCTATGCTACAGCAAACAAGGTTTACCAATTTCAGTAAGAAACAGTTAGAATATGCAGGCACTATAAGCCTTTAACCAGAAATTCCCTGCTCAGAAAGGCAGAGTCCAGCCTCTCCTCCCACAAGAGTGCAGACTGCAATCCTTCTTTACATAAAATAACTGGCCTGAAGCCCAAGTGCTTAAACCAGAACTAATACACTTTTAGAATAACAGACACTGAGCTCTCAATCAGCAGTTCCCAACTTAGAAGGATGTAAGCTAGCTGTCCTGCCACCACAGTGCAGGCCACAAACCTTCCTAATGTAAAACAACTGGTCTGAAGCCCAAGTCCTTAATCCAAAAGACTTAGAAATCATAGCTACACTTTAATCAAGTTACTACCAGCAGTAATAAATACAACTGAATACTTTAAAGAATGCCTGGATTAGTACTCAAGTTATACAAACAAAGCTAGATTCAGCAGGCCTGGATCTAGTCTATGCTACAGCAAACAAGGTGTACCAATTTCAGTAAGAAGCAGTTCAAATATGCAGGCACTATAAGCTTTAACCAGAAATTCCCAGCTCAGAAGGACAGAGTCCAGCCTCTCCTCCCACAAGAGTGCAGAACACGGACCCTCTTAATGTAAAATAACTGGCCTCAAGCCCAAGTGCTTAAATTTTTTGTGCTGATGAGGTGAAGAGGTAGTTGCACGATGAATGAAAGCTGGGAGGTGGTCACTGATGGAGTCAGGAATAGTGCCAAAGTTCATTATTTTGTTAAGGTCAGAGACTAGGATCCAGTCAATAGTGGATCCGGGGGGGGGGGGGGTTAGATTTGTAGGTCGGGTGATAGGAAGAATAATCTGAGTGAAATTATAGAGGTTAATGAATAGGTAGGGAGAGGGACTATTAACTTTATTCCACTCAATATTTACATTGCCTAGAATGTATGTTTCATAGTTAATGTTAGTAGATGCCCATAGGAGTATGTCTTCAAGGGTACAGATATTGTTACCAGGAGAGATATAAAAAGCAATAATACAGATATTTTGTGTCTATTAAGTTTTAGTAATCCAGCTGTAAGTTTGGTGTTATTGACTTGATGGATTGGAATTTGAAGTGGTATCATGGTTAAAAGGTTAGAGTAGACTAAGGCAGTGCCGCCACCTTTTTTGTGTGATCGGTCATGTCTGGGAGAATGGAATCCAGGGGGCAGGATCTTGGAATCGGAGATATGGGGTTTGAGCCATGTTTTGGAGATGGCTAGGATGTCTGGTTGGTTATGGTTTAGCCAAGTTTGAAACTGGTGAGCTTTGTTGTTGAGACTCTGGGTATTGATAGTGAATATTTTAGGAAGTGGTGAGGGGAGGAAGGAGGTAAGGGGGAAGCATTGTAAATAGAGGGTCTGGGACCAGGGTTGGGTGGATGTCCCCAGCAGCTAAGATTAGGTTGTAGAAAGAGGTAAATTGTAATTGTTTAGGTTTACAGAGTAATAGTTTGGGTAGAACTAAGATAAGGTTATTTTTCAGTTTATTAGCAGAGGTGGAGAAGATTTTTGGGTGGAATAGTTGTAGAGGGTTGAGCTGAATGAGTGAAGGTGAGATAGAAAGGAAATAAGAAAAAGGGTGTGGGAGGGGGTAGGTTTGTATAGTGGTTATTTTAGAAGGTAATATTGGACAGGTATTAGAGGAGTATGATGGTGGTATAGAATAATGGAATTAGGAGCAGAAGGAGGGAACAGGGGATCAGGAGAGTGTGAAGCATTATAGTAGACATGTGAGTTCTGTGAGAGAATGATAGTAGTAGTTTTGGAGAAGAAGGATGGTTATGCAGAAGAGAGGTCTTAGAATGAGATATAATGTGTTTTAATAGAACTAAATGAAAGAAGAGGAGGAGAAGAAGAGGTAGGAGAAGAGGGATGGTTAAGCAGAAGAGATGTCTTGGAATGAGATGTAATTTGTTTCCATAGATCTAAATGAAAGAAGTGGAGACTTCAATTTTTAGGGAGGTAGAGTGATGTAAGTATGAGGGAAGGACATGAATGGATGGAGTAATAGGGGATGGGTGTCTATTGGATAATTAGTCTGACTGGGAGTGGAGAGGGAAGAATAAAAGTAGGAGTGCTTGGGGCGGGTGGAAGTTGGGGGCAGGGTAGGAGAGCGGAGTGAGCCTGCAGGGCGAACGGAATAGGAAGAGTCAGGTAGGTGTGAGAGTACAGAGCAGCCAGAAACAATCAGTTAGTAGGGCTCTGTAGTTGGGACTGAGTGTAGGCTAGAGGGAGGTAGGCTGTAGAGATTTAGTGATAAGTAGACGTTAAGGGCAGAGGTGTTGAGAAACAAGGAGTGGTATACAGCATAAAACTAGTTGGCCTTGGGGAAGAGAGACAAGGGTACGAAGTAGCTTGAGAGAGGTATGGGTCTGCGGTAGGCTGCTAATATGCTCACTATGGGAAGGTTATTGTTAGTATTGTAAACATTCCAGGAGCTAGTCTTGATACATACATACACGCTAATCTAAGCAGGTTGGAGGGAGTAACACAAAGAAAGGCAGTCCAAGGCAAGCACCCTTTGCAGAGGATTTTCCAGTTAGGTTTAAGTTTGATGAGGGGAGGCACATGAGGACCAAGCTGTAATGAGAGAGAGAGAGAGGTGGTTAGCATTTGCAGGACAGGTTGGCAAAGTAGACACTGTTGGGGGCTCTAGAAAAAAGTTAAAGAGTGAGTGAGTGAAAGTAGGTGAAGCTGAGTAGAGAGTGAGTGGAAGTTAGGAGGTACAGCTAGGAGATCATAAAAAGAGAAAAAAATTAGCATTCATTTAAGAAGACCTCAGTCAATATATAGTTTACAACACATGAAAAGCAAGGCAGAGGCAACTAAGCAGCTAATTTATAAACAGGAAAAAATAAAATACTAGCTAAAATACTAAAAAATAAAATACTAAATGCAGCTAATGCAAAAACAGTTAGTATAATATAAAATACTAATGCAGCTAATGCAAAGACAGGAAATAATAAAATACAAGGAGTAACAATCATTCATTGAGCAGACTTCAGTCAATTGTACTTTGCAGCACCAAAACAGTTATGGCAGAAGCAAAAAAACGGCTATTGTCTGATATATTAGGCACAGTAGTTAGCATTCAGTCCCAATACCACAATACAGGCAGCTTACCATATCAGAAAACAATCCATATTAGCTAACTGCCCTAATAACACAATCTGAGCTACTTTCAGTGGAAAACAGCAAATGAAGACACAGTTGTTAGAGTGTCTAGCCCCAGGGGCTCAAATCGAGCTAATTACAGTGTTTAAAGGCCAGTGTTTATAGCATTCAGCCCAAGTAGCTCAATCCAGGTAAATTATGAGACTTTTAATGTAATACTGTGAGCTTACAGCCCTAGGAGCTCATTCCAAGCTAAAGCGCCACATAGTCAATTGTATAGAACTATCTGTGGTAGCGTTTGGCCTCAGTAGCTCAAGCTGAAGCTAGTTTGTTTGTTAAACAAGCAGCTTTTGGCCCTGAGCTAAGTCTTGAATATAAGACAGTTAAGGGAGCGACTACAGTAGCTTTTGGAATTATTTTTAGTGCTATTACTGCTAGGGTTCTGCTATGATAGCATCTGGCCCCTAAAAACTCAAACCAAGCTATTTGTATCGTGAATATAAGCAACTATAATAACTGCCGTAGTAACTCAATCCGAGCTATTTGTGACAAAATAATATCAAATATTAAACCTGTCAGCCCCAGTAGATCAGACCGAACTGAAATGCTATGCATGGAATACAGTATAGATGGGGCTGTACTGGCGTTCAGCCCTAGGATCTCAATCTGAGCTAATTACAATGACAGGGGCAAGGGCAGGAAGCGATTGATCTAGCATTCAGCCCCAGAAGCTCAAACCAATCCAGCTACAGTGTTTAAATCAGTTGGGTATAGCGTTCAGCCTCAAAACCCAACTCTGAGTTCACTACCGTTCTTCAGGAGCAGCAATTTCAGCTTCCAGCCCCAAGGGCACATACCTGAAAATAGGGCAAAATAGAAGGAGTGAACAATTGTAGCATTCAGCCCCAATAGCACTCTAGTGAATCACTACTATACAATAAACAAAATTAGGCTAAAAACATCAATATGGTAACCCTGCCTTCCTTCACGTGGCTGTTAGGCATCCCGTATTTGAAGTTATTCAGTACAATTGCGTATTGCCTCACAGAATATAAATGCAGTAATTTACATGCAAGTTAATGCAGCAGATACTGCATTTAAATATTTGTTTGCATTTAGCAGCAGAGCATGACCTACCAGGAATGATACGAGCAGCCAACCGCAGGGAATTGGAGCAGGGGAAGTGGACAGACTTTCCCTTCACTATCAAAGTTTTTAAAGATGGTGCCAATGATAGCACCACCAGCAAATAGGTTCAGGGAGGATGTGCACCTTAGGGGAGGGGATAAGGAGGAAAGAGGAAAAGGTAGTATTAGAAGAGGGGGAGGGGGAGCCTGGTAGGAGTGAGAGTACAGAGCAGCCAGAAACAATCAGTTAGTAGGGCTCTGTAGTTGGGACTGAGTGTAGGCTAGAGGGAGGTAGACTGCAGAGATTTAATAATAAGTAGAGGTTAAGGGCAGAGGTGTTGAAAAACAAGGGGTGGGATACAGCATAAAACTAGTTGACCTTGGGAAAGAGAGACAAGGGTACAAAGTAGCTTGAAGGGGGTAAGGGTCTGTGGTAGGCTGCTAATGTGCTCATTATGGGTAGGTTATTGTTAGTATTGTAAACATTCCAGGAGCTAGTCTTGATACATACACGCTAGTCTTAGCAGGTTGAAGGGGTAACACTAAGAAAGGCAGTCCAAGGCATGCATCCTTTGCAGGGGGTTTTCCAGTTAGGTTTAAGTTTGATGAGGGAAAGCACCCGAAGAACAAGGCGCTAGTCTAAGCAGGTTGGAGGGGTAACACTAAGAAAGGCAGTCCAAGGCAGGCGTTCTTTGCAGGGGGATTTCCAGTTAGGTTTAAGTTTGATGATGGGAGGCACCCGAGGAGCAAGCAGGAGTGATATGAGCAGCCAACCACAGGAAATTGGAGCAGGGGATGAGGAGAGACTTTCCCTTCACTATCAAAGTTTTTAAAGGTTAGAAATAGGAGTAGGTTAGAAACGTGGGAAACTAGATGGCAGATCAAATTTCAGGCAGGTAAATTCCTAGGATTAAATGAAACTGTGAATATAAAATGTTAAAAAATAACTGGGAAGACTGTTTTGAGACTTTTTCAGTAGTTTATTTCGAAAAGCTATTGAGGTGGTCTTTAGTGTTTTTTTATTACATTTAATTGTTGACTATCAGCATCTATTCCTGGAATCTTTTTCTGTTTTGATACATGAAGAGTCATACAGCTGTATGGTAACCCAACCAACAATGACAAACACTGGATAATTCATTGAATAGGAAATAAATTTAATAAATATATACAGACAGATTTAATAAATCCTACACAGCCTGTTTACACCATGTGTGTGTCGGGGAGGGCAGGAAGCCTAGGCTGACACAAAAGGTCAGTGAGTGTGTGTGAGTAAGAAAGAGAAACAGGCAGACATTTAAATAAAGTAACAAATGGCCATTGAGACAAAATGAACTTTAAGCTTCACAGCTGAAACATGTACTTTAGCTGTTGTGTGTGTGTGTCTGTATGGGTCCTCTAGGTGAAACTGCTGTGTGAGAGTCTGGATGGACACAGCCAAGCTCTGTGTTGGTTCTAAGTTTTGGTATGTCGGACAGGTGTGAGCTGTGCATGGTAGAGATGGTAGTTCATCGTTGTCATATGCAACCATAAGAACTGGCTCTGCTAGGAGTTGCACTGGCATGCTCACACCCATGTTCAGATGTACTGCTGTTACCTGAATGTGACTGATGTCTGCGGGACAAGCTGTCCTCATGAGGAAGCCCAGGACCATGACCCCATGGCCTGCCATATCTGGATGTGGAGATCTCAACCACTGATGGAGCAGTGGAAGTAGTGCCACTATGGGAGCATGACTGGGCACAGCTATCTTGGCTAACAGCAGATGATGTGGCTGACCTATACCCACCAAGATGCCGTCCTCCTCCCAGCAGATATTTCATCACAGACACTGACCATTCCAATGTGTCATTCATCCAATCCATTGAATTAGCAACACAGTGGAGGCAGTCACTTATGTCAGCCTGTGCCACATCTACAACCCTAAGCATTTCTCTGAAGGACCAATGCGAACATTCCTGTGCCTCCATGACAGTCCTAAACATACATTGAGTGGCAGAGGAAGACACGCCTGGATCAGATGAAGGATGGACAGCAGTCCTCCTCTGAGCACCCCTAACAACCCTCCTGCATGGCACCACACCCACACTTTGGCTACACCCAGAGTCAACTGATACTAAAGCCACTGCAACTACACTTTCCTGATTGAGTGTCTCACCCTCCACCTGTCCAATATCTGAGGCTCACTAGAATGAGTTGGCATAGGCCTACTGGCTGTGTCAGATGGAATTACAGGGGATGGCTGAATGTTAACCTCATTGTCAGATTCAACCTTTGTACCACACTAATGTGCCTCTGTTTGGCCACCATCATCATCAGAGTCTGCTGATCCTCTGCCATTAGGTAGTAAGAGTCCTGTACTTCCACTGTCAGGATCACCTGTGATAAGCAACAAACACAAGAAAACAAATTAATAGCTACACTATTATAGTCAAATATATTATATCAAAATAACAGTGGTGCTACTTCTACAGACAGTACAGCAATGCACACAACAGTCCTCACACCCATATTGCACATATGGATAAAATTAGATATTTCTTTGAACTGGTCTTCACTACTGACTAAGAATTTATTTGGCTTACCATGTACAGTTGATATTATACTTCCTATGGACTATGGTCCTGGAGGAAGTTAAGCAAAAGTTAAGGATAACATTATCACAATTAACAGTAGCTTAGTGAGTTAAAACATTTTGCCTTTTATAAGTCCAATAACTATACTTTCAACAAGAACTTGGATGACAAGTCCAACCTAAGCTCATGTGTAATCAATGAGAATGTGTTGTTAACTGTAGCAATCTACAAGCCCCCCCCCCACACACACAAACAAATTTATTGTTAAACAGAATGAATGTATTGCTGTCAATATTTTACTGTACAAGGGTATTTAACAATTGGGATACATAAGCCTACCTGGAAGCTCCTCCTGGGACATACTTCTTCTCCCTGAAACTGTAGCACCAATGTCAAGGACATGCTGTTCTGTACTGTCCTGGGAGCTGTCTGATTCCCTGATAGTAGACAGGAACTTTTCATTTGCTAGCAGTTCTGGCTCTGTTCCTATCCGATCATGGGCCACTGCAGCTGCTCTCCTCCATGCAGATGAAGTCATGTCAGTGGACCTATGGTGCACCTGCTCATATGTCCTGATGTTGTCACTTACTGCATTCACATCAGCAACTATCTGCTGCCAAATCTGCATTCTGCATGACAAATCTCCATGTCCCTCTCAGGAAGAAAGGCAGCACGTGACATAAACTCTTCCACAATGATTGGATTCTCAGGGTCACTGACGAGTGATTATCAGGGATTGAGATGCCTGGGTGCCATAGTCCTAGGTGACTTAAAACACAACAGAAGGATAGTACACATAAGTAACTAAAAAAGCCCTGTTTCCAGATAAAACATAAAAAGGTAGCATTTCACTATTACCCACTGGAAAAACATAAATCAGACAAGCTACTGAAATATAAATTCAGGAATTGTGTGGTTGTAATATATTACGTTCACACAGAAAGCAAGGCAGGATGTAAAACAAGGAGAGTAATGATAGCAACATACCCTTGTTTGTGCTAAAATGCAACTTTGCTCCCCCATCCCCAAAAGAACAGGCAAATGACACATTTTGCTAACAAACCATCAGTGAAATGCTAAAAGTGTTATCAAATGAACTGTCCCTGAAACATGTCTACAGATTTAATACAGAACTTTCCATTTTAAGCTATTGTCAATTATGTCTACCTGTGGTTAGCACTCCCCTAGAGGTGTGTGTGGTCCATCCTAGAAGGCTAACACCCCTGTGTCATTGACAATATAGGAAATTTACCATTTCACAGAAATAACAATAAAAGAGCATACACAGAAACACTGTTGTAACATTAGCACTTGTGATGACAGTTAATAAGGCTGTGCATCTGAGAAAGTGAAATGCCCTGACAAACATGCTCATGCCGTCAGTAAATTCTATGTAATGCATACAGATAAAAGTAGCATTTGCTAATTTATATATATATATATATATATATATATATATATATATATATATATATATATATATAATGTGTGTGTGTGTGTGTGTGTGTGGGTGTGTGTGTGTGTGTGTGTGTGTGTGTGTGTGTGTGTGTGTGTGTGTGTGTGTGTGTGTGTGTGTGTGTGTGTGTGTGTGTAAACAGATTTTTCTTAATGGCATTCCAGCATATGCAGTATATAGCTGTTAAAATGCAAGCATACCTTCTCAAAGTCAGCAGTTTTCTGTGTCGATATATCCTAAAGTAATAGCATCTTCTGTGTTTTCCACATAAACAGGTCTCTTCACCTTCAGGTTCCCTAGCTACATAAACCTGTCTCCTCACCTTCAGGTTCCATAGCTATGTGGTTGCCTTTTTATAGGATCATAGGAAGTTACTAAGCTATTGGCCTTGAAGCCCTTAGAAGCCTAGCCAAGAATTAACCCATGTTCCAACAAGTTTTTATGGTGTAGGATTCAAGGCTGTGAGCATGGTTAAGATGCAGATCAGATGTGAATTCATTAGAATTGCTGAATCCCAAATACTTGGCTCCATGTTGCACATATAAACATGTTGTAGTCACTCCCTCAGTGTTTATTGCTAATGTATTGCAACTGTGAATGATTACTGATAGGGAAAAGGAAACACAACAGCAATGTAACCTGCCCTAACCCCAGTGGATGTGTCAGCCAGGTTAGACTTACAAAGTGTAAAAGTAATTTTATCAAGGTGTGAAATGTAAGTAAGCAGCACAACTGTAGCTTTATTAGAAAGGCTCACCCAGACCCTGCTATACTTTGCTGTGAGGGAAAGGTTCGTTTGCTTTTTATTTGTTTTATTACTTTATTGCCTTTTTCTATTTCATATACTGTGATTTGTTTTATTTACCTTGTGTTTTACTTGTATTCTGCTTTTAACTGCATATTAAAACTTGAAAAGAGACCACAGCTCTGTCTGTTGTGATTCAGGCAGAAATTAGTATAGGTCAATAGAACAGGTCAGTTAAGGTTAATCATCTGTGAACTGAGGGGGTGGAGCTAAGAACTAAACCTTCTATTTAAGGGGTAAAAATAAAACATTTCAGAGCTTTATTAGAAAGGCTCACCCAGACTCTGCTACACTTTGCTGTGAGGGAAAGGTTAGTTTGCTTTTTATTTGCTGTATTACTTCATTGCCTTTTTCTATTTTAAATACTGTGATTTGTTTTATTTACCTTGTGTTGAACTTGTATTCGGCTTTTAACTGCGTATTAAAACTTGAAAAGAGATGACAGCTCTGTCTCTTGTGAGTTAGGCAGAATTTTTTTCCCACTCTCCCACCCGGTTACTGTAGTGTTCTTAAACTCCACTGTCTTTCTAGTTGCCTTCCCCTTATTTTAATTTGACCGCATATATCATTTCCACTGTTTTTACTGGCTTCTGTAAGCACAAAAATTATCATTTTGTGAAATCACTCCCATTCAACTATTTAAATTTATTGGCCATCTTACTTTATGGAGCAAACCAAATCCTGTGCAAGGGGGAATGCACGGTCCAAACCAAATGTCAAAATCACCAAATAGACCAGCAAGGCAGAACGGAGTTCAAAATTCATTTATTTTGTACTAAAACAAACTAGTTTTGGCAAGAATTGCCTTCTTCAGTGTAGGACGTACAGTCAAGTTCCTTGTCCTCATCCATTTAAATACACATCATCAGCCAATAAGGCAGAAAAGCTCATCAATATTAATGAGATAAAAAATATTTTTTCTTTATCACAATATACAGAGTGTGAAACTACAGTGAAAAACAGTAATAATAAGACATAATAACCAAAAATAAAAGGTATGAAACAAACTTAAAATAATGTGAAGTGGCATATATATGTAAGAACAAATATGGTTTTTTAACCATAAGCAATATCTATTGCACAAATATTTCTCCATATGGACCATAATAATTACATATATCGACTGCCAATATAAGTATAATTCAGCAACTCAGATCCACCATAATAACATTACTATTGATTAACAAAATTATGGTAATCATAGGATACAAGTGTAACACCTCTTGAAACACAATATAAATAGAAAGCCTGACAACCATAAATAAATGTAAGGGAATAGAGTAAACTGGAATAACGTGATGTGAATACATATATGGTTTAGGGACCATACACAACATCCGCTAAACAAATATTTGTCCATTTGAACAATAACAGTTTCACATGTCAACCACCTATATTATATTAATTCAGCAACCCAAAGCCCCCATACCAAGGTTGTTGCTAGTTAACAAACCCATATGAGTGGGTGTCAAAAATAGGAATCAAGCTAAGCTAAACTAGATTACATATGTCAAATTGGATGCTCATATATAGTACTACTTGAGATCAAAATAATCCCAACCTGGATAACAGAATCAGTCAGCAGGATTGTTAAGACATAGACATAATATCCTATAGGTGATCATTTAGACCTGGATGGAATAAGCCCCCCAGGGTTGTAATCCAATACTTTTCTTTTGATCCAATAAACCATGCCAACCTTGTTTGTTAGTTCTGTCTCCTGAAATACGATCAATGACCATGAAACTGAATTTGGCCTGTGGATGTTTGCATGTATGTTGATATAGGGCACTGGTCTCCTTATGGTTCCTGACATCACTGCGATGTTCATTCATTCTGTATCTTAATGCTCTGGAAGTTTGGCCCACATAAAATGCCCCACAATAACAAGAGGCAAGGTACACCACCCAATCGCTACTGCAATTACCAAAGATCTTAATGTTGAAAATCCTGCTGGTATTACGACTGGAGAACTCCTTAGATCTAGGCATGAATGGACAGGAGCCACAGTGACCACAGGGAAACGACCCAAAAAGTTCATCACCATGCAGTGTGAGTTGTTTATAAATAGTACCCCCACTTGCCATATGTTTATAATGTGACAGGTAAGAGCCTAGGGTTTTTCCCCGCTTATATGAAAATTGGCATCGTGGTCCCAAAATGGTTCACAGCCTGTCATTGGCCAGTAAGATATTCCAATGTTTGTTAATAATGTTCCTGACCATATTAATATTTCTCCCATAAGTTGTAATAAACCTTACACAGGTATTCTGAGATGATTGATTTTTATCTCTATTTTGGTATTGTAACAACTCTTCCCTCTTTATGCAATTAGCTCTACTTTGGGCAGACCCAATATCATATCGATCATATCCTCTATTAGCAAACCTCAGACTAAGATCCCTGCTGGCTAGTTGGTATTCCTCTTCGTTGGAACTAAGACGTTTAATACATATAAATTGAGATATCGGAATACTTTTGATGGTATGACGGGGATGTAAGCTGGAAGCATGTAACAAGGTATTGTATTGTGGGTACTTGCGGAAAACTTTAGTAGACAAGGTATGGTCTGGATTCCTGTAAACAGTGACATCCAAAAAGTTGATAGTATTTTTATCATAGGTCACAGAAAATTCAAGTCCCCATACATTGTCATTGAGATATTCCACAAATTGCAAGAACAAAACTGAATGGATGTTGCGATACCCTCTGAATAGTATAAACTCCAATATATCACCAGCACTCCGACATAGACCAAAAATAGACTTTTTATTGTAAAAAACAGATAAAAAACATTCGGTTAAACGCTTTCATCAATAAGACTTCCTCAGAACTGTTCTGAGGAAGTCTTATTGATGAAAGCGTTTAACCGAATGGTTTTTATCTGTTTTTTACAATAAAAAGTCTATTTTTGGTCTATGTCGGAGTGCTGGTGATATATTGGAGTTTATACTATTCAGAGGGTATCGCAACATCCATACAGTTTTATTCTTGCAACTGTTTGACTGTTTATACCTTATTGATATTCCACAAATTCCTGCAAGTAGCCCACATCCGCACGCCACACCAGCCAACAGTCGTCCAGATAACGTCTCCAGATGTCCATCTCAACCTGAAAGATGTTATGTGATGTATCATATATCATGTATTGTTCAACATAGGCCATGAAAAGGTCAGCATATATGGGAGCAAAGGATGCTCCCATAGCTGTTCCTTGTAATTGCCAATAACATTGGCCTTGGAAGTACAGAACATTCTTATTGAGAACATGTTCAGACATACAGATTAGTAGGGTATTAAACCCTGGAGAGTATAAGTTTGCCCTTTCTAACCAATATTGGATAGATTGCAACCCTGCCCAATGTGGTATGCTCGTATATAATGATTTTACATCTAATGTGCATAAATACCAATCAGGTTCCAATTGGGTATCCCTGATTAGCTGTAAGAATTGTGTGGTGTCCTGCAATCTAGATCTTATAAGGCCTAATAATGGTTTAAGATATTTGGTCAGGAAGGCCGATAAGGGTTCTGTCAAAGAGCCTATTCCAGAGACAATTGGTCTACCAGGTGGTTTTGTTAAAGACTTATGAATTTTGGGTAAGAGATACAATATCTGTTTGGAGGGTTCAGGAACCATAAGCGAGGCCAAACACTTCTTAGTGATTATACCCTCCTCACATGCTAGTTGCAAAAAAGAATCAATTTCGTCCTTGAAAACAGGCGTAGGGTCTATGGACATATACATATAACACTTAGCATCAGACAATTGAGTTAGTCCTTCCTGTATATAATCAGCAGTGTCCCAAACCACAACTGCACCTCCCTTATCAGCAGGGACAATGACTATATCTTTATTGTTACATAAATTGTCCAGCGCTGTCCTGTCATCCAGAGTTAAATTGCTTGCTAACATAATATGTCCTAAGTTCTCAAAATGTATATCCCTCAGAATGGTATCCATGAATATAGAAACATGTTTATTCATGGGTGGTTGAAATGAGGACTTGCCAAAGCAAAAATCCTCCGAAGGTTTAGACTTATCATCATCAAAAAACAATTTTAAATTTAAAATCCGACAAAACGCCTGTAAATCTTGTACAATGTGATATTCCTGACTAAAGAAGGACGGAATGTAATTAAGGCCCTTATTCAAAAGAGCAATCTGTTCACTTGTTAGTATAGCTTTGGACAAATTCAACACATTCTGATTATACTCTGGCATAACCCCTATTTCAGGAAGTTGTCCAGTAGTCCCTGTAAGGAGACCTGAGTGGTTTGTCTTTCTGTGCTTTCTGCCCCCCCGGTGTCCCTTACCCCCTCTAAAGGGGAGATTCTGTTTGTTTTCTTCCTATTAGGTGAAACCCTCTCATAGGATCCCTCACCATCCGTAAGGGAAGATTCCTCCCCGGAAGTACTACATGAAGTGTCGCCCTTGTTCTTCAAAATTGAACGTGGTCTCTTTTTGGTGCGACTAGGCCCTGTCCTAACCTGATTAGTATCGGCAAATCGAACTGATCTGCTGAAATCAAAAGGTTTGCCCCGTTGATAGTCAGAATAGTCCCGATGGAACTTCTTAATTTTGCGTTCCTTGATGGTTTTCTCATGTTCCATCAGATCTTTGGAAAGTTTTTTAATATTATCCTGATATTTGGGGGACGATTCAAACTTTTGAACATCCAAACACAAATTTTTGATTTCTTGTATATTAGAATCTACTGTCCTTTCATAGTATTGTAACAAAATGTTCACAAATGTCATGGATCCCGTCTGTAGAGCCTCCTGCCAATCTTGGTTTAATTTGTCATCAGGTCTCCCTACTAGGGGTTGAGTACGTATACGTAGTCCCCTGGGAGCCATATTCTGCGACGAGTATGCTCTAAATAACTTAAGATGCCAAATATTGGATCTAAGGATTTTGAATGCTTTGGTGATTGAATGGAAAAACATATCACAATCAACCACAGATGATTGTGCCGAATTGACCGGATCATTGCTTGGCAGGTTATCAATGCCAAATACACCTATATCCTGCCGATCAGCACATAATCCAGACAGAATAGTATTGAGATCCATGCTGTGAACAATGTTGGAATATATTATCAATAATGAATGGGACACAAGAAAACCACAATATACGCAGTAATTTGCCAATTAGTGGAAGACAATGCTCCGAAGGCCCAATCGCACCAAAAACCTAGAATTAGTCCAAACCCAATATAAAGCTATCTTGGACCACTAGGGGAGCAGAAAGCATTGATCTACACAGGAAAAGTTTATTCCGGTATTCAATATAAAGCTATTGAATAATAATTCCCAATTTAACATGAAACACCATCCAAAATTAGATATTAACTGATCTAATGATCTCATCAATTTCTAAGTGATATTCAGTAATAGCACCACTTACTACTGAAACAAGCCTGCTGATATAATAAATGCAATTATTAGTTGCTGATCTCAACCATATCAAACAAGTGTAATTTAAATTGCCCACCCAATAGTGGGTTAAAACACAGAAGAGCCAAAAGTCACTAAACACCACTCCAAATATCCAGACGCACCAATAAACAGTAGATTTAATCCAAAGCCAATACTCCAGATACTGGAATTATCAGAGAAACAAATAACATCAGTCCACCCAAGGGGGATTTATTGTTTGGTATACAACTATTAAGTATTAATTAGTGCTAATATGTTATAACCTCTCCGAAGTTAAATGTTGAGTAATCTAGCAATAATCAAAATATTCTGCTTAGCATTAGAAAATGTACCACTCAATGCTGGTACAAACCCGCTAATATAGGTGAAAACAAAAATTAGTTGTAAGACTCAACCATGCAAGACATTAGTAAAATAAAACACAAAGAAATAATGGTGAAAGTGAACTATATTTTTATTGTAAACGGGGGACCGAGCAGTGATTCGTTTCACCAGAATCAAGTGATAGTTAACATGCAAAAATATAATTATAATTACTGTAAATACAACCTAGAAGACCATATTGAGGTTAGATATGCACTATCCATAAGATATCTTAGTCCCTAGCAAACACGATGAAACATCTTGTTAATAATGTCTGAACAATAAAAGTCCTTCACAGACCAAAATAGCAGTAGATTTAGAAATCTAGATCAACACAAGTAAGCATCCAACATATCCTGTTAGATTTTGTAATCTGTATATGTGTCAAATGTTGAATACAATATATATGTATAACACTAGAGAACCCTAGATACTTATACCTAAATGTGTTATATAGATATAGGATTAGCCTCCAGTATTTCAATATATTATGTTTGCCTAGATGTCAGTACATATACCCGACTAACATTATAGGAGAAACAACTCCCTTAACAAAAAATTATATATATGGGTATATTTAAAGACCTCCAACCACATATATTAGACCTGACTCAACCCCAATATATGGTTTGATGGACCATCAAGCACATAATGCCCCCAACTATACCAAAGCCTAATACCATTAGGCTCAATACAGTATGTTAATCATCACTCATAAAAGCCAAAAGACTTAGTATAACAATACTATGTCAAAGGGTTTAGTATAATCGTAAAGGTCCTAAACCATTAGACACTCCCAGAAGGCTAACCATATGTAGCATAAACATCAACTGTAATGGGACTTCGCCCATATAATAATATCACATTCAAAAATGTGAGGCTAGTGAGTAACCACCAGCCACATAAGTTGTATCAAATACCTTGTTGGGCAGAAATATTGTTTAGAATAACTGCCAGGGAGGTATTAACCAATAGACAAAAGTACCATACAGCAATATAATTGTTTGCCGAAACTGGTATTAGACTGTGGGTACAATTATTATACTTGCTATTGCCCTTACCTATCTATGGTTATATTTGTTAAATCTAATAGCTTCAGGTTACACAAAAAGACATACAATAGTTCAAAAATTGCCAGTAGTTTGTATATAGTGAAAATACTATCCACGTAATGTTTGAGTCCAACAATTACTGTGGTAAAAAAGACCAATGTCCTGGTCTCAAACCGACCATGAACAATAATTGTCCTGTGGTCATATTGCAAATATAAAATTATTGAGATGTAGCAACATAATAGTACCGTAATATGTTCCCACGAAGCCAACAGTGATTCAGTGCCCAGTTCAAATGTATTACAACTCACCACAAACCAAATAATGTCGGGTATTGTAATCACACATGTCGAAACAAAAAGGCCTCCAATGTAGAAAACATCTGAAACACACTTAGATCACTGTGGTAATTATGAGTCATTCAGTAATATAACCACTCATACACACATTGGTTAAGACTCAAAACATACAAAATATACGAACATACAAATCTACAAACTTATTGTGTTGTCCCAATTTCAGGCCCTGGTCAAACATTTAACACCACCAGAACCCTCAAATGCACAAACGATAGTATTTACCAGTATAACTAATCACATGAACATACAATGGCATATCATATAAAACCATAATATTTGTATAGTCCCCAAAATTTCTTGTTTGTCCTTCGCGCCTGAACAGCGTCGCTGAAATAGCAAAACAGTTCAATATAATTCGACCATCAATAGATGCCCACCGATGCTCAAAACAGTCTCAAAGTACAAAAAAGATATGGTTCACCGTAGCGACACAATTTTAGGTTTGTCCTCAATCGCAAAATTATAGTTCCAAACCTCAAAAAATATGCAAGCACCTCGTAAGGAAATCTAAATTAGTTCAATATCCATACAGGTCCGGACACTAGCTGTCGTTGTAAGTATAAACGATAGAAGTACGCCTTCCGATATCCGTGAGGCCAGCAAAAACAAAACTGCAGTCCAGGAATTCAGCAACTTACAGTAAAGACGCCAGGTTGATACCAAACGGTCAGGGCGCTTCCAAAATACGACAACACGTCACGGCTCCTTAGCCTAGATGAAGAACTAAAAAATCAAGCCCAAAAGTAGGAACTGGAATGGGTGTCCAAATACAACCCAATGTGAGATAACACACAAATGGGTATAAAAAATAATAACGTTCATAAATCACCCTGAAACAGGATGAAACGACTCCACTGCTCAGTCCCCCAGCACAGAGTGAACATAGAGCAAACCAAATCCTGTGCAAGGGGGAATGCACGGTCCAAACCAAATGTCAAAATCACCAAATAGACCAGCAAGGCAGAACGGAGTTCAATATTCATTTATTTTGTACTAAAACAAACTAGTTTTGGCAAGAATTGCCTTCTTCAGTGTAGGACGTACAGTCAAGTTCCTTGTCCTCATCCATTTAAATACACATCATCAGCCAATAAGGCAGAAAAGCTCATCAATATTAATGAGATAAAAAATATTTTTTCTTTATCACAATATACAGAGTGTGAAACTACAGTGAAAAACAGTAATAATAAGACATAATAACCAAAAATAAAAGGTATGAAACAAACTTAAAATAATGTGAAGTGGCATATATATGTAAGAACAAATATGGTTTTTTTAGCCATAAGCAATATCTATTGCACAAATATTTCTCCATATGGACCATAATAATTACATATATCGACTGCCAATATAAGTATAATTCAGCAACTCAGATCCACCATAATAACATTACTATTGATTAACAAAATTATGGTAATCATAGGATACAAGTGTAACACCTCTTGAAACACAATATAAATAGAAAGCCTGACAACCATAAATAAATGTAAGGGAATAGAGTAAACTGGAATAACGTGATGTGAATACATATATGGTTTAGGGACCATACACAACATTCGCTAAACAAATATTTGTCCATTTGAACAATAACAGTTTCACATGTTAACCACCTATATTATATTAATTCAGCAACCCAAAGCCCCCATACCAAGGTTGTTGCTAGTTAACAAACCCATATGAGTGGGTGTCAAAAATAGGAATCAAGCTAAGCTAAACTAGATTACATATGTCAAATTGGATGCTCATATATAGTACTACTTGAGATCAAAATAATCCCAACCTGGATAACAGAATCAGTCAGCAGGATTGTTAAGACATAGACATAATATCCTATAGGTGATCATTTAGACCTGGATGGAATAAGCCCCCCAGGGTTGTAATCCAATACTTTTCTTTTTGATCCAATAAACCATGCCAACCTTGTTTGTTAGTTCTGTCTCCTGAAATACGATCAATGACCATGAAACTGAATTTGGCCTGTGGATGTTTGCATGTATGTTGATATAGGGCACTGGTCTCCTTATGGTTCCTGACATCACTGCGATGTTCATTCATTCTGTATCTTAATGCTCTGGAAGTTTGGCCCACATAAAATGCCCCACAATAACAAGAGGCAAGGTACACCACCCAATCGCTACTGCAATTACCAAAGATCTTAATGTTGAAAATCCTGCTGGTATTATGACTGGAGAACTCCTTAGATCTAGGCATACTAATCTGTATGTCTGAACATGTTCTCAATAAGAATGTTCTGTACTTCCAAGGCCAATGTTATTGGCAATTACAAGGAACAGCTATGGGAGCATCCTTTGCTCCCATATATGCTGACCTTTTCATGGCCTATGTTGAACAATACATGATATATGATACATCACATAACATCTTTCAGGTTGAGATGGACATCTGGAGACGTTATCTGGACGACTGTTGGCTGGTGTGGCGTGCGGATGTGGGCTACTTGCAGGAATTTGTGGAATATCTCAATGACAATGTATGGGGACTTGAATTTTCTGTGACCTATGATAAAAATACTATCAACTTTTTGGATGTCACTGTTTACAGGAATCCAGACCATACCTTGTCTACTAAAGTTTTCCGCAAGTACCCACAATACAATACCTTGTTACATGCTTCCAGCTTACATCCCCGTCATACCATCAAAAGTATTCCGATATCTCAATTTATACGTATTAAACGTCTTAGTTCCAACGAAGAGGAATACCAACTAGCCAGCAGGGATCTTAGTCTGAGGTTTGCTAATAGAGGATATGATCGATATGATATTGGGTCTGCCCAAAGTAGAGCTAATTGCATAAAGAGGGAAGAGTTGTTACAATACCAAAATAGAGATAAAAATCAATCATCTCAGAATACCTGTGTAAGGTTTATTACAACTTATGGGAGAAATATTAATATGGTCAGGAACATTATTAACAAACATTGGAATATTTTACTGGCCAATGACAGGCTGCGAACCATTTTGGGACCACGATGCCAATTTTCATATAAGCGGGGAAAAACCCTAGGCTCTTACCTGTCACATTATAAACATATGGCAAGTGGGGGTACTATTTATAAACAACTCACACTGCATGGTGATGAACTTTTTGGGTCGTTTCCCTGTGGTCACTGTGGCTCCTGTCCATTCATGCCTAGATCTAAGGAGTTCTCCAGTCATAATACCAGCAGGATTTTCAACATTAAGATCTTTGGTAATTGCAGTAGCGATTGGGTGGTGTACCTTGCCTCTTGTTATTGTGGGGCATTTTATGTGGGCCAAACTTCCAGAGCATTAAGATACAGAATGAATGAACATCGCAGTGATGTCAGGAACCATAAGGAGACCAGTGCCCTATATCAACATACATGCAAACATCCACAGGCCAAATTCAGTTTCATGGTCATTGATCGTATTTCAGGAGACAGAACTAACAAACAAGGTTGGCATGGTTTATTGGATCAAAAGAAAAGTATTGGATTACAACCCTGGGGGGCTTATTCCATCCAGGTCTAAATGATCACCTATAGGATATTATGTCTATGTCTTAACAATCCTGCTGACTGATTCTGTTATCCAGGTTGGGATTATTTTGATCTCAAGTAGTACTATATATGAGCATCCAATTTGACATATGTAATCTAGTTTAGCTTAGCTTGATTCCTATTTTTGACACCCACTCATATGGGTTTGTTAACTAGCAACAACCTTGGTATGGGGGCTTTGGGTTGCTGAATTAATATAATATAGGTGGTTGACATGTGAAACTGTTATTGTTCAAATGGACAAATATTTGTTTAGCGGATGTTGTGTATGGTCCCCAAACCATATATGTATTCACATCACGTTATTCCAGTTTACTCTATTCCCTTACATTTATTTATGGTTGTCAGGCTTTCTATTTATATTGTGTTTCAAGAGGTGTTACACTTGTATCCTATGATTACCATAATTTTTTTAATCAATAGTAATGTTATTATGGTGGATCTGAGTTGCTGAATTATACTTATATTGGCAGTCGATATATGTAATTATTATGGTCCATATGGAGAAATATTTGTGCAATAGATATTGCTTATGGCTAAAAAAAACATATTTGTTCTTACATATATATGCCACTTCACATTATTTTAAGTTTGTTTCATACCTTTTATTTTTGGTTATTATGTCTTATTATTACTGTTTTTCACTGTAGTTTCACACTCTGTATATTGTGATAAAGAAAAAATATTTTTTATCTCATTAATATTGATGAGCTTTTCTGCCTTATTGGCTGATGATGTGTATTTAAATGGATGAGGACAAGGAACTTGACTGTACGTCCTACACTGAAGAAGGCAATTCTTGCCGAAACTAGTTTGTTTTAGTACAAAATAAATGAATTTTGAACTCCGTTCTGCCTTGCTGGTCTATTTGGTGATTTTGCCATCTTACTTTATTCCATATTACCAGAATACAAAAGTGGCCACCCTCTTTCAATCTATCTAGTTGTTTTGATAATAGTGATTCTCCAATAAAACTTAACTTTTTAGACAGGTATAACTTAAGTTACCTACTTTCACATCTAACTCCTGTAGTGCACACTGCAGTGTTTAGGATAAACCATTTTTTTCATCTTACCTTTAAGCATCCCCGTGACTAGCACTTGCTTTAAAACCTGCTAGAAAGCACTAGGAAGTCATAAACTGATACAAGCACTCAACTTTCCTTGCTAATAAGAAGAAATTAATTGTAGGCACTAAACAGCCTATAATTGCAAAGTACTTTGCTAAGGTAAGGGAAAACAGCTCTTGTACTTTACAAAAAAACCCCCACCAAACCAGGCATGTCCAAGGGTCAGCTTCCAGTGATTTCTCCTGTCCACCTGGTGAAACTGGGCATAATGGAGCAATGCAGCAATTGCCTCATGTACACAGACAACCCTCTACTCCTACCACTCAACACTACAACCTGTGAGAGATGCACTTACATAGCCAAACTAGAAGCAAGTCTCTCTCCACCCAAGATTGTGCTAAACAATCAAGAGGAGAAGGTTAACACCCGCACTACACCTCAAGCAACACATAGGCCTTCTAAGCCCACACCACCAACACCCACACATAGCAACACTAAACCGACATATATGGAGGCCCTTAACAGTCACCTGCCCAAGCAACAAGGACCTCTGAAGCTGAAATGCAAACATCAATCACAACCAAAGTGTCACAATACCAGTGTGCCACCCAACAACAGCCCATAAGGCAAGACAACATACCCAACACTTTAGACATATGTGACTCTGTAGTCAGGCACACTGATGTCCCACTCACCAGGCTGAAAAAGGACAAAATTACAGTCAGCTGCCTGTTGGGTGCCATGATCCACCACATAACGCATGCACTCAAGTCACTCCACAACAAGTACAAATATGACTCTGTCATTGTCCATGTCAGAGTGAATGACTTGAGATGTACCTTCCTGGACTACATGAAAAGAGACATGGAAGAGCTCTCAGATCATGTGTCCCAGGCAGGTATGACCCTAGCCCTGAGTAATATCCTGCCTTCACCCAGTCTGATACCACAGTATAAGGACAAAATGATTGAATTCAACAAATGGCTAAGCTTCTGCTGTCATTCAAAGGAGTTCCAGTATCTGTCTGCCTGAGATGACATGATTGACAGACCACAATGCTTTAACAGAGATGGTCTACACCTGTCGCCCCGGGATTCAGGTTACTGACTAAGGCTCTTGCTACCCCTATAGTGCCTTTTTTAGGCAAAGTTCAAAGGACAAAACCAACACCGTAACAGGTACAAGCATGCAAAATATGAAGGTAATGCTACTCAATGCTAGAAGTCTAAACCTCAAAATGCACTCTCTTGAGGGATGCCTAAAAATGGAGGACATTGATATCTGTGCAGTAACTGAGATCTGGTTCAAGGCTCCAGAGAGCAGCCCTGCAATACCAGGCTACAAATCTTACCACACTTTTGTGCCTCCAAACCAGGACCAAAACACTAAAGGTGGAGGAGAGTCCATAGTCACCAAGGATATTCATAACACCAGGCTAGTTGCCCAACACAATGTGTCTGAAATTTTCCATGTGCAACTAACACTAGGTAAGACTGCAATCCAAACTGTAGCTTGCTACAGATTCCCTTGCCATTCCCCAAGATTCTCACTACACCTTTCTAAACATACTGGAAAATATTAAGATACCACCAAACACCCTAATATTGGGTGATTTCAACTACCCTGCCATTAACTGGGAAAAGAACTCGTGTGCCAACACCTTTGCCCAGCGGTTCTTGGAATCCATAAATTCCAATGCCCTGAATCAACCAAATCTTAGTCCCACCAGGTGCTCTAATATCCTAGACCTGATCATTACCAACATGGGAAATCGATGCTCCACACCTATAGTCACCCCCTCATTGGTCAGGTCTGACCATAAGTTAATCACCCTTGATATCCACATCCCACCTCCACCCGCCAGTAAGGAAACCTCTGTAAAAAACTTATTCAAAGCCAACTTCATGCTACTCAAGTCAGAAGTGACAAACTTCATGACACCCATGCAGACGGGAACTGAAAGTTCAACTGCTGAATCCTACACTAAGGCACTGAATGAGCACATCCACTCATGCATGAATCGTGCCATTCCCAATAGAACCAAGATGCTCTTTTCCAAAAAAGGAAGCCAATCTGGTGGTCCCTTGCCATAAACAAACTTTACAACAAAAGGAAGAAACTGCTGCAGAAAAGAGGAAAATCCTCAGATGCAAAAAATTCCCTTACCAGCCTCAGAAAGAGGCTGAGATATCTTATAAAATCCTTCAAAGATAGTTATGAAAATAAAATTGACAAAGATTCCAGAGACAACCACAAGGCATTCTGTAGCTATGTCAAGAATCTATATGGCAATGCTCAGATCTGCTCTGAGCTATAACAGAATGACATTAAATATACTGATCCCAAGGATATTGCCAATATCCTGGCAGGTCAATTCAGTGCAAACTTCACCCCCATCTCACCCCCTAAAGGGCCATCTCAATACTGAAAGATTGCCAGATTCCACTAATAATGGCCACAGAGGTAAAAAACACACTCTCCAAAGCTACGAATATAGCACTCGTGGGACCAGATGACATCCCAAGCTGTGCACTACATGAACTACAAAATGAACTGGCACCTCACCTAAGTGTCATGTTTAATCATAGCCTCACCTTAGGCTTCATTCCCACTGAGTGGCGCACAGCTACAGCTATCTCACTCCACAAGGGGGATCCACTACTGCCCCATCAGTCTGACGAGCCTGATCTGCAAGGCCATGGAACGTATTATCATGGAACTTATAAACAAAGACACTGGCAGCCTTAAAACACTGGACCCCATGCAGTTTGGGTTTGTGAAGGGCCGATCTTGTCTCCTGAACCTGATTGACTTCTTTGAATCAGTCTCCAGAACCATGGACAAGGGTAAGGTGGTTCACACAGCCAATCTGGACCTCGCCAAGGCCTTTGACACCATGCGCCACTCTGGAATCATAGATAAACTTACTAAGCTGGGCATTAATCCCTATGTCACTCGATGGGTTGCTAACTGGCTTACTGTCAGAACCCACACTGTAAAAGTAGCCGACTCCAAATCCAGCTCCAGACAAGTGACAAGTGGAGTACCTCAGGGTTCAGTCCTGGGACCGCTCTTGTTTGGCATCTACTTCTCTGAAGTACAGGCCAACATTAAGGGACTCTGGCTAACAAAGTTCGCAGATGACTGTAAACTGGGAGCCATTATCAAATCCCCAAATTATGTGGGTATTCTACAAAAGGGCCTTACAGAAACAGATGCTTGGTGCCAGAGCCATGGGCTCAAGCTCAATGCCAAGAAATTTATAGTTATCCCCTTTGGGAAAAAACATGTACCCATGAATTACCACATAGGTGGCAGTACACTAAACACCAAACATATGATAAGAGACTTAGGGACACAGCTGGACAGTGGTCTCACCTTTGATAACCACATCACCACAACAGTTAGGAAATCCTTCTATGTGGCACACCTCATAATTAAGGACTTTTCATCCAGAAAAAAGGAGGTCATTGTCCCACTGTACTCATCCCTCATTATACCCATTATAGAATACAATGGCCTATTTGGTATGTACCTCTCAAGACATCTGCAACAACTGGAAAGACAGCAGAAATACCTCACTAAAATAATCACAGGCCTAAAGCAGATGCCCTATGCTGACCGTCTAAAAAACTCCACCTATACTCTGTCACATATCGTCTACTCAGAGGCGATCTCTGCTTAACATACAAGGCCATGTCAAACCCAGAGCTGCTGGACATGCTACACTTAAAGAAATACCAATCCCTGAGAGACACACACTCCAGGGATCTAAACCTTGTCATCACAATGAAAAAAACATGCTGGAGGGATAGGTTCCTGTCCCAGAGATTCCCCAGACTCTGGAATAGACTGCCCATACATGTCAAGCAGTGCACCTCGTTGGCCCTCTTCAAAAGGAACCTTGATGATTGGATGGGAGATAGGAAATTCACCCCAGGGATCATTGTCAGTCTCCCTGCTAGACAGGGGTCCAGGGAAGTAAATACTGTGGGAAGAAATAGACAGAGGAGTTGTTATGGCTAGGCTTGTATAGGCCCTAGGACCGATAGCCTAGTATCAACCCATGAACCTATATTATTGCCATTTATTATCCTCTCATATTTTAAAGGCAATAATACAGAATGCTTTACAGACTGCATGACTCAGATGAATGCTCAGATAAGACAATAATGAGCAACAAACATAGAGAGATAATACAGAGATGCATTTTTGCAAGCAACAGTCATAAATGGTTGTGTGATCACTCAGTACACTACAACTGAAATTAATGCATGTACAAATGACCGCTATATTGTTAGTGATGTCGATGGTGTTGCATTTGGTTGTATGCAGAATGATTTAGTTCCCTGTTGCAAAGCTTTTGGGGTGGCAAAGAGGAGTAAGACACACTTTCTTTATTCTGAAGATTCGTTGGAGTGAGAGTTCAAATCCAGACCTGTGTAAAAAAATATTTAATGTGTACCAACAACCATTTGCAGTGTTTATTTCATAGATTGCTTTTTTATTTGAACTACTTTTCCTTTTTTTTTAATTTGCAGTGTTTGCACTGTGTGGCACTTAGGACAAACAAGTGAAAAGGAGAAACAATGAATGTCAGGTTTAGCTTTGCTTATCTTGTTTGTGCTGCACTTAGCAGTGTGCAAACAAGACTAGTGGCCCTCATGGGAAGCAAACAGAACATCTGCAAACAAGGCGTCTGTAAAAGTGTAAAGGTCAAAAAGGACACATTGCTGCAATTTTTGCTTTTCATCACACACAGCCACTAAGCAACATTGAACAGTGGTTAACAAGCTTCTCCAACACGTGCATCCATGGAATACCTGCATACAAGACACAGTCAGTCAATAATTAAAATCGGATACATTCAATTAATACTGTTGGACACTGTGCAAACATGCTAAGCAATGTTGCATGGCAGTTACCACATGGAACTTAAGAACGACTAGGAAATTATGGAACTGTCATTTAACTTCTTTTGTGGCAGCAGGTGTAAGTGAAGGGCTGTAATACAGATGGTTCTGAGTTCTAAAATAGGGAGTGCAACATATTTCTAATGTTGTTACAGTCCAATTTATAACAATGAACAGAAAATATACAAGTGTTATTTCAACATTCTTATGACAATTTGTGTAAGTCTAGGGCTGCCACACACATGGTCCTGGGTTCTAATACAGGACATTCCAGAAATTCTTACTGTGTTTTCCATTTTCCATTATATTCAATCTCAACTATAACACTTTAGATAGTGGTGCTGATATGGATTATATGTATGAGGGATGAGTCACCCTTATTGTGTTTTCAGATGTATGACTGAGGGTATACTCTCTACTACATTTTTGTAAGTATAATTCTGCTATATGGACTTGGGTGGCCTTCACAATTAAATAAGACCCATACACAACTGAGTCTATATACAAGAATCATGTTAGGTCACACACATACATGTTTAACACCTCAAACTGTCAGCTGTATTTAGGAATGATTCCTGACTATGTCTGAGCATTACTTCTTCTGTGACTAAGATGGAAAATCACTGCTGTGGAATAAAATGTTTTTCCTGTATGCATAAGTTTGAATCCCACACTTTAAAAATCAAAAAATCAATTGTATTTGCATTTTAATGTGCATAACTGTAATGTATTTCTTTTCTCAGTATGCATTGTTTCATATTTTGAAAAATAAAAGAAATATTTGAAAAAAAAAAAATCAATTGTATTACTGTATAAAGCCAAAACAACTGTGTAATGTCATGAAATGTATGAGCCCAGTGCATGCCTGCAAACTTAACTCACCTAACAGTTACCTTCCAATTTTCAAAACATATTTCCAAGCTACAGCAGCAGACACCCCTCAAACTAAGGTCAAGTATCAGGTTAACCTTCCAATTTAAAACCCAGAGTATCAACATGCATCCATCTGAGTTGAGGGTGCAGCACCCGATGCATGCATGTATAAACACATCTTGACTCCCCTCATCTGTGATGTAGACCAACATGTCATCATGGACCTTTTTTAAATGGGCACTAATAAAATCCTGGTTGTGTGCAAAAGACTGTGTGAGCTGTTAATGCTACATCATATCTAGTACATCTGTTAGATGGCCTCAAAGAGGTCATTGTGGGCATATATGATAACACTATCATCCTGTTGAACTTGACAAGGCCAAGGCATTTGATACAAATCCACACTGAGGTATTCAATCAATAACTGTCAGATGTGGCCATAAACACCTATATCACCAAGTGGGTAGACCAGTGGATCACATATGTGGCAAAAAAAATGTTAAAATGTGTGAAGTGACTTATAGTTCAGGTCCAGTGATCAGGTCCATACATCAGGGCTGTCTGCAAGGCCCATTCCGGGCCCTTATTTAAGTCACAGATGTCATAAATGACATCCTGTGTCCAAACAGCTGCCTAAAGGACTACAGATTGTGGAAAATCATTGACTTCAATTACGATATTAGTATAATACAGATAATACCAACACACACCAAAGACTGCAGCCACAGCCATGACAACACCTGTAATGAAACAAAACCATTGGGGGATTTGTTACATTATGAAAACAAATGCACAACCCAAGGATAGTGTAGACATCACACCCAATAATCAGACCAATAGGTATGTGACCTGTGCTCTGGGGTAGATGGTATGTGGAACGCCCACTAGTATATGACCACAGTGCTGACTACTCCCTTATATGTAACACAACTATTGAGTATGTGAAGGACATCCACATCAAAGACCATAATAACTCCATAGTTCATAGTCTTCATCACAACAATATCTTTTTTTTTCAAAACAGGTTTATTGTTTTAACATATAAGAGAAATATCATAACAATTTTATACAAGTAATTAAAAATAGGTATTATTATAATATTCAACAAAACAACTAAAGTATTTACAAAGACATCCACTACAATCAGATCAATTAATTAAACTAAAATACCGTGCTATTGAAATTAGAATTTTTTTAACAAATTTTGTAAATTATCCCATACAATATAATATGATGTTTTTCTAGTTGTTCTCATTCTAATTGTGCTTATTTCCATATGGCACATTATATTCATAACATTTTTAAATTAATTGAATGAAGGAGGTGTATCTGAAATCCAATTTCTAGTTATTATTTTCCTGGCCACTGCTAGGATAGACCATAACAAGGGAAGCTTAATCTTTTTAACACATTGAGGTACAGGTGTGTTGAATAATATAAGAGACTTAGAAATAATGAAATTAACTGTAAAAAGAGCCTGCAAAATTCATTAATTGACTTCCAGTATTCTTTCAACTTCATACAGTCATAAAACATATGAGCCCAGTCAGCATTAATTTCTACATTACATCTCTTACATAGATTATCTTTATTATTTATTTTATTCATCATCAAAGGTGTATAAAAAGACCTATGTAAAAATTTCCATGTATAAAGTCTCCAGACAATGGAAGATGTAGTTCTATAAGCAGATTCCAATATATATTGTTTATCTTGTTGAGTTGGTGGGTCCCCATTAATAGAGGTGAAATAATTCCAGTATGAATCTACACTGTAAAAAGTTTCTTGTCTGATAATTTTATGTATATATGAAAGTTTACCTTTATCAGAAACTTTATGCTGTAAATTTAATATCTAGTAATCAATCAGTTTTGGAATAGATTCTTTAACTGTTATAGACATTAGATCTATTCTATCAATGAGATGTTGTCTAAAGATCTGAACCTCTAACCAGCAAGTTTCTCTTAGATCAAATTCTTGTTTTAAGAAATCTAGATTTTTAACTTTATTATCAGATATCAGCTGATACCAGTACTTTAGATCATTATCTATAGCTAAATGAGCTCCTTCAGAAGTAGATGACATAAGCATACCCTGAGTATACATTATAGGAATACAATAAAATTCCATTCCCTATACTTAGGGTGCATGAATATAAAGTTACGATAACTAATAATAATAATATTTAATGGGTAACAAACCATATGTTTAGGTGTAATAGGTGAAGTACAAAATTCCTTTAGCAACCACAACATGGAGTTATTTACAATCATATTTTTATGTGTTAAGGAGATTTTCATGAAGTGCATACTAATTAGCTCCCAATAATCTTTCCATTTTGCGATATATGACTGATCTATTAATAAAGTAATAACTTTTATAATAGAAGAGATAATATATAAATTAAAGTCTGGAAAAGAAATACCCCTTGAGACCAGCTATTAGTATGTTTCTTTAATGCAATCCTAGGTCTATTAGGTGCCCATAAGAAATTTAACATTAGTGTATTCAGTTTCTTGATAATTATTTTTGTAGGTGAAAGTATTATTGATTGTATTAAGTATAAAATCTTGGGGAATATTATCATTTTAATAATTGTAAGTCTCTCCTCCATAGTAAAAAACATATTATTCCAGGTATTAAAAAGATTTTGTATATTAAGAAAACAGGTATTATAGTTATTATATATAATAGATTTAATATCTTTAGATAGTATTATACCTAAATAAGTTATCTGACCTGAATTGGGTACATATTTAGTAAAATCACTAATGAGAATATTTTTTCGTGTATATATAGGTAGTATTTTAGTTTTTTCTTCATTGAATATTAAACCAGAAATACTTTTAAAATTCATCATTTTATCAAATAAAGACTGCATAGAAGAATTAGATCCTGATGATGTAATTAGAACATCATCTGCAAAAAGTTGAATTTTTGATGTTGTATTTTCGTCTATTTCAAAACCCTCTATGTCAGTACTGTTTCTAATCAAATTAGCCCAAGGCTCCATTACTAAAGTGAATAATAGTGGAGAAAGTGGACATCCTTGCTTTGTACCTTTAAGAATGGGTATTTTTTGTGAAACATATGTTCCTACCTTAATATAAGACAGCGTTCCTTTGTATAAATGCTCAATTAAATTTACAAATGCATCAGAGAAGTTTGTGCATTTCAGTAAGGTAAACAGATAGTCCCAACTTACTGAATCAAATGCTGAACCTATATCAAGACTAATAAGTGTTAAATCTTTCTTTTTCCTATTTGCAAAATCAATTAATGTTAAAGTTCTTCTTATATTATCAAAAGTATTTCTATTTACAATGAAGCCCGTCTGATCTATATCTATAATGCCGGGATGATTGTCTTCAATCTATCAGCAAAAATACTCATAAACATTTTATAATCAACATTAAGTAATGAGATGGGTCGATTTGAAGAACATCTAGTTGGATCTTTATTAGGTTTTAAAATTGGTGAAATAAATGTATATTGCCAAGATGGGGGTTATTAACTCAGTTTGGGCCAAAATAAAACCTTATGTATTAATGAATATGTAGTTTTAGAAAGGATTTTATATATCTCTGGTATAATACCATCATTACCCGGTGCTTTGTTTGATTTAAGCTTATTTATTTGTGTAATAACTTCTGTATATGAAATACTCTTGTCCAATAGTTTAATCTGTTGTTTATTAAGCTTTTTATTCATGTTTGTGGTTATAAACTCCTTTATTTTATCTTTAGGTTCCATGTTAATGTTGTTATGGTTAATCTTGTGAAAGTGATTTCTAAATTCATCCAGTATTTCTGGTATACTAGAAACATTCTTCTTTTCCTTAGAGAAAATATTTCTTTGATATGGTTTTGTTTATTCAATCTTTTGTTTTATTTTTAAGTCTATGTAAGTATTTGGGGCTTATTGAATAAGACAAAACTTGTATTTCTCTAAAGTTATTTTAACTTTATGAGTTAAAATTTCTTTGTATTTCTCATTTAGTTTGTTTATTTCTTCAATAACTTTCTTGTCCATAATATTTTCTTTATTATTATGTTTATAAGAGTCTAATTTACTTTGAATATCTAACAATTCCTTATCCCAAGACTTCCTTTTATTATTATACCATCTGATACTTTGTCCATATAGATATGATTTTAAGGCATCCCAAACATAGACAATGGAGACTTCAGGAGTATTATTTATGTCTAGAAAATGTTGTACTTCTGAAAGTATATATTCTTTATAGTCTTTTAGCTGAGTTAAGTATGCTGGTATCCTTTTGATCTGAACATTATGAGTATTTTTATCATGAATTCAAAAACAATTGAGTTATGATCAGATATAGGACATGAAATGATTTTGGAATTAATTAAATCTGTTACCATCTGGTTAGAAATAAAGACCCTATCTATTTTTGAATAAGTTTTGTATCTGTTAGAAAAAAAGGTGTATGGTAATGATTTTGAATCTATCTGATTATTAATATCATTCAAATGATAAGAATTAGCAAAATCATTTAAATGTTTTGCATTAGATGTAATTCTTCTTTTCCTTATAGTGGTAGTATCACTTTCATGTAGTATACAATTAAAATCACCAGCTAAAATAATATCCCCTATAGAGAATGATATGATCTTATCAATATGATGTTTCACTGTATTAATACCAATTCCAGGTATCCAATATACATTAATTAAAGTGTAAGTCTTCCCATTAATTTGCATTGTAACCATACAAAACATTCCTTTGTCATCCTGAAAAGACGTAATGGTTTTAGGAATGGGCATACTTTTATTCCATAAAATAGCCACTCCTCTTTTTTTCTGAGTGTGCTCTGAACTAACCAATACTGTATACTTATTAGTGGCTAGTTTATCAATATCTTTTTTCAAGAGATGGGTTTCTTGCAGGAAGACTAGATTGGCCTTGTGTAAATTAATGTATCTTATTAGGCTTGCCCTTTTACACGGATTATTCAATCCATTAATGTTTAAAGAAATTCCTTTTAAAGATGCCATTTGGCATTTTTAAAACTCAAGAATCTTATGATCGAAATAACAAATAACAAGATAAATAATGTTACATCTCCTCTTTTAGGTGTACCTTTAAATATAGCTGTATTTATTAAATCTCTTATTGGATTTTGTATAGGATTCAATTTTGTTTGTAGTGACAATGAGTGTACAAAATATATTGTGGATGTCAAAACTATATACATATTACAATGAACAAGTGAAAATAATGTAAGGATTAAACCTTGCATCCAGCCTGGAGTTGAAAACTCCAACTTAGAGTAGTATTTACTACTCAAGTTAACCCCCTACCCTAAGCAGCAGTACCTCAGCTACCACCTTATCAATTTAATACTAGTTATATTTAACTGAGGTTAACAGTTTTCAATTCAATTATCTATCAAGACAAAACTACACATTTGGTAAAACAGCATCATATAAACTAAAGTAAACTTTTTTTTTTTTTAAACTGTTCATACTACTATATAGATCTATGTAATATATAACACTTGTATTCAAATAGCATTCAAATAATCTTGATGTTAGAAATCAAGAGGAGAGAAAATTAGGTTCTAACATTCATTTAAATCAAAAACTTTGGCTAATATGATTCAGACATTACATATATTAAGATGCATCTATTTTCTGTCATGTGAATACTATTAACAGCTTCCAAAAAAAAATCTTGAATTGTTTGTATATGAGCATTTACTTAAACTCATTATTGTCAATAGAGTAAAATATTGTATTCATAAAAATTATTATAAATCATATTGCATAGTTATGCAAATTCTCAGAAACACTTGCATTATTAAAAAAAAGCTTTCACACACATACATACAGACACACACACACATGCATACACACACACATACACATACACACACACACACACACACACACACACACACACACACACACACACACACACACACACACACACACACACACACACACACATATATATATATATATATATATCTGATCTCACTGAGTTATGTCCTTGTTGAGCACTATCCTACTTGCTGTCCCTAGAATAAATCTGTCTGCTTTATAGAAAATAATGCACAGCAAACACATTTTAGTAACCAGATTTTACAATCATGCTAACCTACTGCTTTAAAATATATCACATGACATTTCTTCCAGAATAGAATTATAAAATTGTTTATGCTTGTCAATCAGATGAATTAAATGAATTATAATAAAGTATATGTTTGGAACAGAAGTTTTTAACACAGATTATTATGCTGCTGTTAAGTAGATTTTCAAAAACATTTAAATAAATGTTTCATTTTCTATGCCTTCTAAAATAAGACATTTACTTACTACAAGAAACTACATCATTTAAACTCATTATAACTGACATTTTATGAATAGAGTATTTTTCCTGAATCTGTGGTGTGTCAGTATGATAACTAGGTCAGAGGTTATACTAACTGCTTTCAGTTTCTCTGTGAGAATTCTGTGAGTTGAAGCTTTTGAAGTAGTTCATGGACACTGTGCATGAGACAGCCCACATCCCAGATTGTCGGCCTTAAAATTTTGGCGGGAAACTTATTAAAACTTGTGGCAAACATTCATTTTGTCAATAGAGTAAAATATTGTATTCATAGAAATTATTATAAATCATATTGGATAGTTATGCAGATTTTCAGAAACACTTGCATTATTATATAAAAAAAAAAAGCCATCACACTCACACACACACATACACATACATACACACACACACACACACACACACACACACACACACACACACACACACACACACACACACACACACACACACACACACATATATATATATCTGATCTCACTGAGTTGTGTCTTTGTTGAACACTATCCTACTTGCTGTCCCTAGAATAAATCTGTCTGCTTTATACAAAATAATGCACAGCAAACACATTTTAGTAACCAGATTTTACAATCATGCTAACCTACTGCTTTAAAATATATCACATGACATTTCTTCCAGAATAGAGTTATAAGATTATTTATGCTTGTCAATCAGATGAATTAAACGAGTTATAGTAAAGTATATGTTTGGAACACAAATTTTTAACACAGATTATTATGCTGCTGTTAAGTAGATTTTCAAAACATTTAAATAAATGTTTCATTTTCTATGCCTTCTAAAATAAGACATTTACTTACTACAAGAAACTACATCATTTAGACTCATTATAACTGGCATATTTTATGAATAGAGTATTTTTCCTGAATCTGTGGTGTGTCAGTGTGATAACTATGTCAAAGGTTATACTAACTGCTTTCAGTTTCTCTGTGAGAATTCTGTGAGTTGAAGCTTTTGAAGTAGTTCATGGACACTGTGCATGAGACAGCCCACATCTCAGATTGTCTCTCAACATTTTGGCGGAAACTTATTAAAAACTAGTGACAAACATTCATTTAGTAGTGTAAATGCATGTAAACATGACAAAACCTTCACAATGTATTCCACAGACCATTACAGCCTCTTACTTCTTTTCAGAAAGAGAAACAAATTGAATCACAGCTTGCCATTAAATCTTCAGATATTTTGACTGGTTATGAAACAAAACATTATAACTGACATATTTTATGAATAGAGTATTTTCCTGAATCTGTGGTGTGTCAGTGTGATAACTATGTCAAAGGTTATACTAACTGCTTTCAGTTTCTCTGTGAGAATTCTGTGAGCTGAAGCTTCTGAAGTAACTCATGAACACTGTGCATGAGACAGCCCACATCTCAGATTGTCTCTCTTAACATTTTGGCGGAAACTTATTAAAACTAGTGACAAACATTCATTTAGCAGTGTAAATGCATCTAAACATGACAAAACCTTCACAATGTATTCCACAGATCATTACAGCCTCTATGTAAGTGAAATTAAGCCCAAAATTACCAACAAGCAATAAAACTCAACATTCTTCTCCCAACTCAATTTTCACACAAATCCTATTATTCACTGTGCCCACACAATCAAAAGCATTTCTATATATTAATAAAGAAAAGAAAAAGAGAGTAGAAAATAAAAGGGAGTGAGGCAGAAATAAAAAATGTAAGAGAAAGCTGTAAGAAGTATATACAATGGAATGTTACTTACTGTTTATATTAACAGAGTTAAAAATAAAACATATTATTTACTCTTATTTAGTTCTGATTATTATTAGTTAAAGCATAACAGATTATTTACAAACAGGCATACGCAGTATAATCAAGAAAGTATAATTAGAAATAGCATTTGAAGAACTTATAAAAACTTTTACAAGGAATAAATATGTTATTATTCTATTAATGATATTTTTATTACTGTTCTCTCCCTGCCCTCCCCCACCCTTTACCCACTACATAATCTAAATAGAATGTCATTGTTTAAACAAAGAAAATAATAAAAGGAGAAGGAAAAAAAGGTAAAGATAAAAAAATGTATCAAATTACTAACCTTACTTCTTTTCAGAAAGAGAAACAAATTGAATCACAGCTTGCCATTAAATCTTCAGGTATTTTGTCTGGTTATGAAACAAAACATTTCTTTGCACATAGAGAATAACTTTGATTAAATCTTTTCCAAAATATTTGTGGCTTTCTGGAAATGCAGGAACTATATTCAAAAGATTAATAATGAACTAAAATGATGAGAGAGAAAAAACATATAACAAATAATTTGTTTTAGTCTCTTCTTCTTCTCTGAAGTCTTCCACGAAGCTTCAGTTGCCAATCTCTTTAATGAAGAACTAGCCCATTCCATTTCTTCTATTTTATCCAAAATCCTTTTTCTTTGACAAACAGTAAAGCAGAGTCTAAATCATCGAAAACCTTAGGACCATCAGGAAGGAAGATTTTAAGCTTGGCAGGAAACAGAAGGTATGTTTTAAACTGTGCTTTTAAGCTCCCTTATTAGTGGCAGAAAAACTTTTCTTTTAGCTATTACCATGGAAGAATAGTCATTGTCAAAACGCACAGTTGTCTCATTAATCTTAACAGGAGCTTTAGCCCAAGCAGATTTAAGAACCATCTCTTTATCAAAAGATGATAGAAATCTAACTATAACTGATCTAGGATATTTTTGTTAGAGTTAGTATTAGCTATAGATCTATGTGCTCTTTCGATACCAAAAGAGAATGCTTCTGGTAAGTCTAAAGTTTTAGGGAGCCAAGTTGTTAAAAAAGAAGTAATATTGTTACCTTCAATATTTTCTGGCAGTCCAAAAATCCTAATGTTATTGCGCCTAGATCTATTTTCCAGGTCATCCAGCTTTGTTTGTAAATGTGTATTTTGTTTCAGCAGAAACTCAATGTTGATTTCCTCTTCTTGGATTCTATTTTCCATGTCATTCACAGCTTCTTCTATGCCTGTCATCTGGTTCTTTTGTTGTTGCAGGTCTGTATGTAACAGGTCTATTTGTTTTGTAGTTTTTTCTATGAAGGTGTCTATTTTAGTATCCATTTTATCCATTTTATCAGTAAGTTGCTGGATTATAATTATCAGAGACTGAAGTTCTTTCTTGATGCTGGAGTCTTGAGAATTTGTCTTACTGGAACTCATTTCAGACTGATAAACTGACAGGAAAATTTCCACAGTGATTTCTGACAGGAATATTGTTAAGATTTCCTTTCTTTTTTAGATATAGTTCAAGAACTATATAAAACAAACGTATTTAGAAAGAAAATTACTTCAAAAATTAATTTTTTAAGTAATTAATTCCTGTCAGTGTAATGAAATTGGTGGAGCTGAAGAAATCTGCTGCTAACCTGTGTTCATCCTAGGCCACGCCCCAGAAATCCATCACAACAATATCTGAGTACAATGCACCCTTATTCATGTACTTCCCTACCCATCTTCCAGTGATGTGTAATTAAAGTGTACCGCCTTTGTCACAGTGAACTGTATCACATCCTATTGGCCATACCTAGGTATTATTTTTGTGGCATAAAAATTACTGTCAAATGGTGCAGAACCCGCATCAAGGTGTTACATCAGATGCATTGTGTGATACTTTTTCTGGTGGTGCACACTGTATATACATAACTGTTTGACAAATACATATATGCCATGCACACCAGTCAATTAGCTTTTATTGATCATTATGTCACATACAGTTATAGCAGTGTCCCTCCTAACAGCTCCAGCAGATGTTACAGTGTCAGGATGGTGTGCAAGATTACCCTCATAGATTGCTGACATGTCATAACAGTTGTACAAGTGTGTTTGTGTAGAACCATCTCTGATCTTTCAGAATCACATATGCTAGGTCAGAGACATGGAATTACTGGTGGTATTATTCTGATATTGTCCATGACTTTGCATGCTTCTTTTAGTGTTGTTTATGAGCCTGTACCCATGACCTACTTGTTGGAGGCCTTTGCTGACATTACAGTCATATTCAGACAAATTAGTTTGCAGAGCTTCACCATATCCACCCTACCCAACTGTCTATAACATCCCGAAAAGATGTCCTCTGCATTGTTCATGTAAGGATGCTTATCTCACAAAGACATCTTCCTCATTGTTATGTCACATTGTGTTCCAGTCACATAATATATATTTTCACTGTTCAGTCTATACTGTACCATAGTGATAAGTGATTGGTGTTCCTGCTACAACTGTCTTCTATTGACATGCCCTTATCTGCTGTACATTAGGTTGTTTCACCTGTCCTCTTTCCCCTGTGTTCATTCCTACAATTCATCTGTGTGTCCCTATTCAGTACACACACTTACACTGGGTGTTTAATTTACAAAGCAGTCCAAGTACCCTTACAGATCATTTACACAACTTCTGTACAGAATGCCTATAATGGGAATTCACAGTATTCTGCACTGTATTCCCTGTCCTGTACTGTGTTTGCAACATATACATAACTTATATGTTAAGCTCTGGTAATTATCATGGCATTCCGCTCAATCCCACTAACCTACTTTGCTCTGAGGTACCCAGGTTTTCTGTCCATGTTGCTTTACATGGTTTCTTGGGTGGCAACACTATTGCCAGCCACAAAACTGTGCTTGTTTGCATTTAAATGTGGTGCACGGCATGAATATGTAATTAGTGCTGCTGCTTGCAGTGCATCACTGTACAGACACATAAACTCCATGTATGCTTCACATGAAGCCTACATGGAGATTATTGAATCCCAGAGATAGTTATACAAATGTGACATTTAGAGTGTGATACACAACAGAATCTCACTATACATCTACTGTGTAGAATGCCAAAGAGTCATATCTATGTGAATAGTGTTTTCCTCTGATAGGGCTGTGCTTGGTTCATTGTGTGAAATGTAGGTTTGCACCTGCTGGTACTCTGTTATAATAGTGTAATTTGTTCTTTTATTCTTGTTGATAATGCAATGAACTATTACCATACCCTTCAGAACTTTTGGAAAGGATGCGTTTAAGAACACCATGTTCTAGATTCAGTCATGTGTGCCTACACTTTAAAGAGGTGGTGGTATTATCAATAAATGGACATGGAGATATTACAAGCAAATAACAATAGAACATGGAATTATTATGAACATTTCATTGCTTATTGATAAAGATACTCATTTCTTTTAGCCAAAAGCATACCCGTATGAATCACTTCCCCCTTTTCCCCAAAGGCACACAGTGCTCTCGAATGCATCTTTGGCAGAAGAAGAAATTTCAATGACAATCTACTTTCCTAATTATATATATATATATATATATATATATATATATATATATATATATATATATATATACACACACATACATATACATGTATATATATATATATATATATATATATATATATATATATATATATATAGGTTTACTATCATAATGCCGAAATTTAAAAGAAAATGTGTACGTATTTGCGAATTGTTTCGCCGAACGTACACATTTTTGTATAGCCCTAATGTCGAAAACAAGTGTTAATTGTCGAAAATGTCGCTTGCGACATTTCCAACAAACAACAGCACTCCCACCCATCCCATAACTCCCTACCTAACTAGCCTAAACTCACATTTATGCAGGGAGGCAAGCCCCTCTGCACCCCCTGTGGGGGGCTGTGCCCCCCACACCCCCCTAACTTAATATTCCAACTCCGAGATCGCACTACAGTGAGGAAAGGGATGTATTTCCCTAACCACACTGTACCGCGATCCTCTTACATGAGCGACCATTATAATTGCAAATGCACAGTCCATTCGCAATAATAACGTTCACTCACATAACCTGCCGAACTATGAGGTATTCGAACATATGTTGTTCGAATACTTCATAGCCGTGCAATTGCACGGCGGCATTTATAGTAAACCATATATTTATATATATATATATATATATATATATATATATATATATATATATATATAAATATTTATATTTGCGTGTGTGTGTGTGTGTTTACATACAGAGAGAAGGATACCCATGAATACCCATCCTTTCCCTCCTCCTAAATTGCAAATCTTATGCTGTCCTCTTGGGTTTTACTGGTCTGCTTTCTCCCCTATTTTTTACTTTCATTTCTTAACCCTTTATACTCACAAATGCCCAAACTAGTGTGTATAAAAGGACAACTTTACAGTATAATAACTCTCTCGAATGTTGCTATATGCTGCTAGCCATCAGCACTAAGCTGTAGTATGGTAGACTCTTTAATTAAATTCCAGTGTTAACTCAACTTGATGCTAGCTACAAATTTCCAGTAGCATACAAGGTTGTTTGTAAACTTCCAGAATGTGCACTAGTTTACACATTTGTGAAAGATGTGGACATTTTTGCATTGCTCATAGGCAACTTCACAAACTTTCAGCACCGCACATTTTATATGTGTCTTTCTTTGCAGGCTTATGAAATGTAAAAAAGATGGCCAATCATTTACAATTAAAGCACGTGCACAGAGGCATAGTACTGTGTTTCACACACCTGATACAAACATTGTGTGTAGACCGTGACCATCAATACCGCTCATTAACCCTAGAGAGAGAATAAAATTGCTGCTGCAGCTATTAACAGATTCAGTATTAGAAATAAGTTTCAATAGTGAGTTTTATTCCCCAACAGTCCATATTATACTTGTTATTATACACTTTTTCATCTGAAGTTCAAAAGTCACAGATGGACACAAACCAGGAACATCAACTGTTAAGTATTGCTAAATCAATTTACCTGATTATGCAGAGTTCACTATTAACACATTAGTGGCAAGTATTTTCATTTTCCACAGAAAGCACTCAGTTCAGTAGCCTGGACAACAATCTTCAAAATGTACTTACCTCATTCTTTGTAGTTCCATGTGAAGTTTTCAGTTACACAGTAATTAGCATTGTTGACTTTTGGCACTGTGCTATCCAGAGAGTTTGTCAGCTGGGGTGCCAGTAGTTTACAGGATATATCACCACTCACTGTCCATTTTGTTCCTCTCTGGATAGTTTTTCTATCACACTTCTTGTAGGTGGAGATTATTTTAACTTTCATGGATATGCATGCTATGGCCAAGTGTGTGTGCTTATGTGCGAGCACATGCATGTGTTTTTGCATTTCTGCATGCATTGTGTGTGTGTGTGTCTGTGTGTGTGTGTGTGTGTGTGTGTGTGTGTGTGTGTGTGTGTGTGTGTGTGTGTGTGTGTGTGTGTGTGTGTGTGTGTGAACCCTCTAATTACTAGACTGGAGTACTTTTGAGTATTGCTTTCATTGCTTTTTGGTCAATGAACCTTGATAAATCAATATCAGAAATGAACGAATATTACACAGTGAATAGCTTTTTATGAGAGCACAGGTCTCGTTGAGTGGAAAAATAAGATTATAAGAAATATTTGTACGATTAACTGCTTTAACAAGCTAAGGAATGATTGTTTCTTATCCTGTTCATAAGAAAAATCATTACAGTCTTTATATCTTTAACTGCAAAAGTTGCATCCTAATTAGTATAATAATTCATTTTAACAGTTTTAAATTATATTAACTTAAACACATTCTTCTTTATGTTCGTTTCATTCTTCATGAACAAATATGCAGGCTACAAAGAATCCCTTTCCTTTACAACAGCATAATATACACAGGTAGCTATAGATCATAATAAGCAAGATGGAAAAACAATGGCTTTAGGTGCAAGCATGCATGTGTGTGGGGGGTATACATGTGGGTGCATGTATTTCTTTGTGCATGTGTGTGTGTGTGTGTGTGTGTGCATGTATGTGTGTGTGTGTGTGTGCATGTATGTGTGTGTGTGTGTCTGTGTGTGTGTGTGTGTGTGTGTGTGTGTGTGTGTGTGTGTGTGTGTGTGTGTGCGTGTGTGTGTGCTGTGTGCGTGCATGTGTGTTCCTGTATGTGCATGTGTGCATGCATGTGTGGTGTGCATGTGTTGCATGTGTGTGCTTGTGGTGTGTGCGTGTGGTGTGTGTGTGTGTGTGTGTGTGTGTGTGTGCGTGTGTGTGTGTGCGTGTGTGTGCGTGCGTGTGTGTGCGTGTGTGTATGTGCGTGTGTGTGCGTGTGTGTGTGTGTGCATGTATGTGCATGTGTGCGTGTGTGTGTGTATGTGTGTTTGTGTGTGTGTGTGTGTGTGCATGTGTAAGGGGGAGGTGTGTGTGTGTGTGTGTGTGTGTGTGTGTGTGTGTGTGTGTGTGTGTGTGTGTGTGTGTGTGCATGTGGTGTGTGCATGTGTGTGCGTGTGTGTGTGTGTGTGTGTGTGTGTGTGTGTGTGTGTGTGTGTGTGTGTGTGTGTGTGTGTGTGTGTGTGTGTGTGTGTGTGTGTGTGTGTGTGTGTGTGTGTGTGTGTGTGTGTGTGTAGGGAAGGAGGTGGTGAATACATTCTTCATGTATTTTAACACCTTTAGAAAATGATAAAATGATCCATACTACTGTTTCCAGTTTAATATGTCACCTCCCTTAATGGTATTCATGTATGGGCATAAATTTAATCAAACAAAACAAAAGGGGACAAAGAAAGAAATAAACGCAAGTCAGTATAGTTTCCCTGTTAGTAAAAAGACTAGTCTGGAAATGTGCTAACATAAAAAATAATAGCACCATTTTCCTGCATTTAATGAAAGTCTTAAATACCCATTTGAGCAGCAGCATTTTATAACAAACAGTTTACTGCATGCTGTCCAAAAATATAACTATTTATGCAGGCCTCAGACGTATGTAAGGTTAAAAGGACTCATTTTCTTTGCCGAAGTGTGTCATGCATGCTAACTCTTGCATGCATCTTTATACTCTGTTTGCTATTTGTGTCACATCTTTTCATTAGAGATTGCATTATTACAAATATAATGTTCCCACAGCACTTCTGATTCAAAGACCTAGGCTGCAGCTTTTAAAAAATTCTAACCCATTAAGGTGCAAAGGGACACTATTCAAAAGTGTTATTCCTCTGAGCTTTTTCTCCCCCACATAGTATGGATACAGACTGTGAATGCATTACTTTGTGAGCACAGTTCAATGAATCCAGACTGAAGAAAAAGGTTTTTATACTCCTCTGTGACTAAAGTAATTGAAAATGCATGTACCAGAAAAGCTAGCTTATGGTTCTTAAAGTAGAATTTGATAAAATGCATGGCTAACAAATCTACAGTTATATCATAACTACAGCAAAGAAGTAACAGTAAACATTTTTTCTATTGAATAAAGGAACCTAAATATTCAATCTATATTTCATATTTTTCTCATACTGTTGCCACAGCTGACAAATCCTCACCCCTTCTGTTGGTCAGTACCTAACATTATTTTCCCTGCAATACTAGTCAATATTTTATAATCACAGGTAAAAGGTAATGTATGTTCCACCTTCAGACTTACGTTTTCCTAGTCATTAACCTTAAACATATTAGGGATATTTAATATTCTTCACCCTCTCCCTTCCCTGTTATAAAGATCAAAATACACTATTTTGTAAGAAACCACATACAAGATAAGCACTCTCTATTTAAAATAACATAAATGTATATAGTGATCAGAGGTGTCTTACCAGAAACCTGTAGTAATATTTTTGATCTGCTCAAACCTTCCAATATAGCAGGGTTGAGGTTGGCATAGAAGGAGTAGATTTGCATAATGGTTAAAGCCTTCACTTCATAGACGCATGGTATAGGGTTTGATTCTAACTTTTGGGTTATTGACAAAACTTAAAAAAGTCCTTCAGGACACTTAGCCTAGTATTCACCTATAAACCTAAATGCATTAACTCAGAATGGTGGTAATTCTTACCTGTAATTAATAAATGCTTTCTGAAAAAAAGTTATACATTTTATGCGTAACAAATGATCTGAAAAAAAAATTATAGACAACTACATCTAATGTCAGATGTATGTAAGGATTGCAAAAAACGACTAAAGAAATCTCTTTCATTTTGGTTATACATTCAGTGTTTAACTTTCAATAACTGAGGCAAGTCATGAAAGGTGCCAAGTATAATGGTTGCACAAGCAAGATGTTTTTTTTCTGTCCAAAGGTTTATAGCTTTTTTTTTTTTTAATTTAAGATAATGTTTTCAGAGTTCTGGCAAGGAATTCTGACTCATAAGTAGATATATTGTGATTGGTCCAGAGTGCTTATCAAGTGGAGGATAAACTTAATTGCATACTAGGCTAGCTCTTGTGAGGGCCCAGCTACAAAATGACTGCCCTATGCTTGGAAGTATGGTATGCACAAAAACATAGTGTTAACATACAAAAAGCTGATGATGGGTTGTTTGGAAAGATGAAAAAAAATTACGAGAAAAGATAAAGTGGCTAGATGAAGAATTAAGCTATTAAAGAAACGGTGTTGAGGCATTAATTGAAAAGCGTGTGGATTCAGAATGTAGGTCAAAGCAGGAAAATATCAGAGTAATTGGGCTAAGAAAAGTAGTGATGTAAAACGATCAGTCCTTTATGTAGAAAATGCCAGACTGGATGATCAAACAGATAGACTTCACAGACTGGACAGGATCCTGAAAGTAAAGGACAAACCAGGACACTTTAGTGTCACAGCTATCATTGTAAGAGTGGCTGATTAAAACAACAGCATTTTGAAGGGTTGCCAATGTGGGCAGATGAGATGTTAAACTTCCTGATAGCTTTGCCCCTCAAGTGTATGACAGCAGGAAAAAGATGAGCCCAGTAAGCCAACACATCAGATGCATGGTGGTTGTTCACATAATGACCCTCTATGTTAGAAACAATATGAAGAGGAAAATATGGTGATGAAGTCTACAGAGGGCACTGTGTAAATTTATTCTGATGTTATGCAGGGTAGGAACAGGTGGTTGACATAAAGAGAAGTAATGCTCAGCAAATGCTGGAGGAGAGGGAAAAGCCTACAGTTCTCATGGAAACACAAAACAGCGAGCAGAAGAGAGAATGATGAGCAACTTCAAGAGCGTGTGACAGTGAGATGCAAATTATCAAGGAGGAGTAACCATGGGGCTATGGCTGACATACATGTGAAGGACAAACAGATGAGTGAAGTTAAAAGGAAGGGGCAAAGAGAAAAGCAAAGAAAGCAGGGAAATGGAAGCAGAGAATCAAAGAGAGTTGAGAGTTGTTAAGTGGAGCTAAAAGAGAAAGGCCACCATTACATAACAGAAAAATACAATTATGTGACAGGAGGGTCCTATTGTGTTTGATTTTCTTGAGGAGGAAGTAGAGGAGAACAGACTAGAAGCTTCTTGAAGAGGAAGTAGAGGAGTACAGACTGGGAGCTTCTTGAGGAAGTAGAGGAGTACAGACTGGGAGCTTCTTGAGGAAGTAGAGGAGTACAGACTGGGAGCTTCTTAAGGAGGAAGGAGAGGAGTACAGACTTGGAGCTTCTTGAGGAAGTAGAGGAGAACAGACTGGAAGTTTCTTAAGGAGGAAAGAGAGGAGTACAGACTGGGAGCTTCTTGAGGAGGAAGTAGAGGAGTATAGACTCGGAGCTAGAGCAAAGCAAGGTGATGACTTCAGACAGGAAGCGAGTGGTGCAGCTATGTTGGAAAGAAACATATATGACAGATCACCCAGGGATAACTGGATCAGGACTATACTGAAAAGGTCAAAGAAGAGAAGAGGTTGTATGATCCAAATAGAATGAAGATCATCAGATATAAAAGGCTTTGGTACAGAGGTCTGATGGCCCGTGGTTAGTTTATTAGATAGCAGATCAGTTAATAAGGTATGCAATGTTTGTTATGGACTACATAAAGTGCATACTGTAAAGTATGTAGAATGTTGACTTGGGCTATGATTATTGTTCTTTTCTTTAATTGATGTACTAGCAATGAATGTTATGCAACTCCTTTGATTTGTGCTGTATTATCAGTAAGTAAATTAATATTTAGTGGTAGTTATATGGGTGTTTTAAAAGGGGATTCGCTTTATGATGAAGATTTGTTTGCTAAGTGCTGTAGCTTTATGTCCTTTATGCAATGAATTGTTTCTGATAAGTTTCTGTTTAGCAAAGTATAGCTTTTCTTAATTTTGGGAGATAAATGATGGGGGTATAGTTGTGTATAGTGTCATGTAATACATAAGTAAACATTTTAATATTGTATGATTTTATAGAGATGTATTTTGCAAATTTTGTATGTATTATTTAATACATGCTTGTTTTTCTTGAAAGTACACATAATAGTAAATTAGTGTACAAGTGTAATATACTGTTGGTAAGAAAAGACAAGGGTAATCACATCAAGTGGAAGAGACATTAATGGGAGTTAGTTGCAGAAGGAGTAGGTAACACTTGGACATTAGGGATAAAAGCATGTAAGTTAGTACAGGACCAAGGTTAAAGACATAATATTCATGTTTTAATACAGATGCATTCTCTACAGGTAGAAGAGAAGGGTGTAAGACAGAACAAGAGTTTGGTAAAATGAAGGTGGATGAGGCAGGAGGGTTGATTGTGACTTAGAAAGGGGAGTTGAGACATGAGTGAAGGCAGTCAATATGAAGAATGTGTGTGAGGATGATCAGTGTGTTTCCCTGTAGGGTGAATTTTGGTCACTGTTTTAAAGTAACCCAAGGGCCACTTGGGCCTAAATCTTAAGGAGTGACAAAGGGGTGTAGTTGGTAAGTAAAGGGTGTGAATGCGAGGGTTGGGACCTGGGATGTAGTAGAAGCATGCCACGCTGTTAAGAGAAAAAGAATTTTCATGAAAGTTGCCTGGAAAGATATTGATATCTTGTTTGTTCAGGAATTTTAAGCAAAAAATATATAGATAAAGACATTTGGAAAAAAAGAGTATGCCTGGAAATGTTTCAATTGTATGTGGGTGTAGACAATGGAGAATGGGCAAACAACTGAAAAATTAGGAGATATGGTCAGAAGTTGTTTTAGAGATGGATAGGAGATGGGTAATAGGTAGATGTCTTAGGGAAGGTCAAGGAGTGGCCTTAACTCATTCTATGGGCCAAATAGTGATATTCCAACAGTTTTAAAGACGTGATTAGACTAGATTGATAAAGCTAGAGGTGACTGTGTAACAGTCAGAAGAGATGTTAATGTGGTACTAAACTTAGAAAGATGGAATTTAAGGAGCATCAGAGATTCATAAAGGGTTCCAGAATAAAATAAGTAAGGAATGGGCACATTTTAATTATTGGATATATGGCATGAAATAAAATTAAATGAAGGGGATAAGCAGTTTTGTTGTGAATAAAACAGGTTTTTTTGTAAATAAGGAAATTATAGTAGACGTTTTGGGTATAAGATGTTCGAAACATTGCATTCAGGACCATGCTATGGTTAGGGTTTTTGGAGACAGGGTAAGAGAAATAAAAGGAAGAGGAGGTGGAGGTAGAATATGGTGCATTGGAGGTGAGAGAAAGTGAAGGTGGGAAAGGGGAAGCAGTCTAGAGAAAATAAAATGGAGGTAAAATGGTATGGAGAGGAATGTTCATGGGGAAGAAAAAAAAGATTAGAAGAGACAGGGAAGTGGTAATGAAAATTCTGCAAATAAAGCTTATGTGATTCCTTAAAAGAATATTGGTGAGGTGAAGAGAATAGTGAGGATGACAGGTTAACACTGGAGTAAAAGCAGATATTCAAAGACATGGATAAGAGTGAGACCAAGACAAAGGTTGTGGTGGCTGGTTGGTAAAGGGGGGCATGGTTATAGAGAATAAAGGATCAGAAGCAAAGCAAGTGTGGATACTTAATGTAAAAAAGCAGGTTGCGAATGAAAATGTCAAATAAGGAGCTTAGTGAAGTTTATAGGACTTATTTTGATATTTTATATACATGGATAGACAGCATAGGTGGGATATAATGATTGTGGCAGAGAAGAATTTGAATGATGCCAAATAGAGGAAAGCTACAAGATGACATGAAAAAGCAAGATAGTTCAGGTAATATGACATTTAAAAGAATGAAAGCCAAGAAGAGCATTTGGGTTACTAAAATATGTCTATAAAACATTGAGAATTCAGTTGAGAGGCAAGTTTAAAAAAAAATTGTAATGGAGTATTAGAAAGGAGCAGCTCTGTATAATTTAATGCAAGAGACTTTAGTTATGATTTTATTTAATCTGATGAGCACAAAGGGAATGTCAAGAACTCCAGATCAATATAATCATTAAATGCTATTGCAAAATTATTTGGAGGGATGTGATAGACAGAGAAAGTACTGCCCATAATAATTTGGAAAGAGCAGGTGGGCTGTCTATTTGCAAAGTCTTTTGCAGGCCAGTAGAGAATATTAATAAACGTTATAGACCAGACAGAAAGACAATGGTATTACTTAGAGACATGCAAAATGAGTTTGACTGTGTATCACTAGATTATATCAAGAAAGTGATAAAAATGATTATTAATGAGGGAAAGTAGATATAAGGAGTGAGAATACCTTATAGCGTACCAAGTATGAGGAGATTTCTCAATGAGGCCTCTCAGACAAAGCAATAGTAGAGCAGTGAATGACAAAACTATCTCTTACCAGGGTTCTTTCCTATGGTAACTGAATAAGCACTACAGATGATAAGAAAAGTGGTGAAGGCAGTTGTGGGGTGAGGAAGGAGCAGACTCCTTCTTTTTATGTTTGTTTGTATCTTGGAAGACATTAGAAAACAGTTTCCAGTGATATTAGAACTTATTTTTCCCAAACTTAGGGGTGGATATGGCTAGTGCTTAAAGCTGAGTAAATCACTAGTGCTACAAATTGGGAAAGAAAAAAGTGAAAATTTAGGATTACCATTTTTTTGGGGGGGTGATACTTGCAGTTGACAGTGTACATATTGGTAAACAAAAGATCACAAAGAAAATAATAGATGATGCAGGGCTAGTGGTGGACACTGGAAGCTGGATGTTTTGTATCAGCTATTAATGTCACACAGTGAATGTGAGGGCCAGAGCAATAAAGTTTCTAATTGTGTTGCAGGAAGTGGGAAGGAAGCTATGAAATGTTAGAAAGTGATATAGACCAATGCTGCAGAACTATATTCGGAGAAAGGTTTATAGATAAGAAGGACTCTAGGAGTTTAAGGAATATATGGTATAGCAAACCAGACTGATTTGAGAAGACTGTGTAAACAGGGATGTCTTGAGATAAATACATTAAGGAAGTCAGGGTATAACAGAGAAGAGTGGGAATGAATGGAATATAAGCAGGTACTGGAGAATGCCGCAGTGGTGCAGCGGTAGCATTGTCGCCTCACAGCAAGAGGTTCTCCCATTCGATTCTCGGCTGGACCGCCTTCTGTGTGGAGTCTGCATGTCCTCCCCGTGGTCAAGTGGTGTTCGAAAGACATGCATGAATGGTTGTGCCTTCATTGAAGGTTGGGCATTGGGCTGGCACCTCGGCACCATAAAAATTGACTGCCAATCATTAGCGGACCGGAGTTCCGCTGTGGTGACCCCTAACCGGGAAAAACAGCAACTGAATACATATGGGATTGCTATAAGAGGTTTGCTTTTTATAGATATTTGATTACTCAGATTTCAAAAGAAGATAATGTAGGGAACAATGATGATGGTGAATCTGAGTATGAGGAAGGCATGGGGTGGATTATATACTGCAGGGATGCCATAAGATGAGAAAATGGATATTAGAGATATTTACACACAGCAATGAAATATGGTAGCAATGGAATCTATGATTAGGTTAGGAAGTCAGTGGATAATGAAGGACATAATTTGGGAGAAGGGACAATTATGGGATGGTGTATGGAAAAAGGAAGGGATGCTGAAGCATGTTGATCCAATAGCAGATAATTATGGGAGAATAATTCAGTGATTGTGCAGGAAATGGTTGAGAAGTTTTAGGGAGACAATGGGGGATATGATGGACTGCAGAGGTATGTTGCAGATGATGTGGATCAGATGCATTTCTGGTAGACATATACAGAAATCAAAGCAGTATAAGAGCAAGTAAGGAGGGTATAAGGGAACATTTTGGGAAGGATTGTTTTGGATGCATAGCATTTTTGAGTTTTTCAGTTAGATTAAGAAAGTGATGTCTGGAAAAAGAGAGTTGAGGGTATAAATTAAAATTGTGACAGGACAGGTGAGGATGATGGTACTGAAAATCTGAAAGTGTGAATAGAGAAAGGGGTGCATAGTGAGAGTCTGGTCCATAGCTGGATGAGGAGTGTCTTGAGGGGTGAAAAAGAATAGGTAACAAGGAAGACAGGAAGGTCACATTCAGCACTTGAGATGGGCATGGAGCCATAGTTGACTTACATTCTTAGCAGTAAAGGAGCCAATATAGCTAGAAAATTCTGCTTTTACACAACCAGTCACTAGACTGTTAGAGGAATAATGGTCTTGGCAGACACAAAGAAACAGCAATATATATTATTTAGCATTAAATACACAAAAGGCAGCAATAGACTGTTCTGAAAGTAACACAATGAAGGCTGTTGAATGAGATGTTAAGACAAAACACGAGAGGAACTCTGATGGTTAGGCTATGGGTGCGATAGATGCCAGCTGATGATGTCTCTGGTACTGAAAGAGAGGGCTATCATTTATTAATGATACTTTTGGCGCAAGAAGGTACAGCAGTATGTGCATGTTTAGGAATGCCTTTGCATGCAGCTGATTTTGAATAATGCTGACTCTTTACTATTCAAAGTTGTTTTTTTTTTCTTTTCACGCGCGTGTGTGTGTGTGTGTGTGTGTGTGTGTGCGTGTGTGCGTGTGTGCGTGTGTGCGTGTGTGTGTGTGTGTGTGTGTAGATCCACACCTTTAATGGATTATTTTATTTTATTTTAGGGGTGAAGATTATAGCTTGATCCGTATCTCCCATATCTCTGTGCCCACATCCCAGTATCATGTTGCAGAATATAGCATTTAGTTTATCAATTAAGAGCAAACACCACATTTGTAGACCTCACCTAGGAACTTAGTCCTTCATTCAGTTATACATTTGTATAGCATCTCCAGACCAAATGACTGAATACTAGACTCTGTTTGGATCATTTGACTAATGTACTCATTTATTTTTATAATGTGCTAATAGCAATTCTGCTGTCATCCATAAGTTATTTATTTGTTTGCCTTTGTTTACTGGGAAAGTCTGGCTGGATTTGACACAACCCCTTTCAGCACAGGTCTGTGGATAAATGCTTCACAAAGCACAAAGCATAGATTGTGAGTACATAGTAACACACTTTCAATGTAGTTTAGCTTAACATTTGATTAAACAGACATTGCTACATAGCAACACACTTTCAATGAAATGTAGATTAATATTTCATTGTTTATTTATATTTGTTTAACAGGGTAAAGTACTGATCTCCATGAACCTTTTTTTTCATACTCAGCCCAGGATTGGTGCCTGGTTAAATGACTTGCTCAAAGTCAACCGTGAGGCAATGGAGGTTGAGGGAATCAAACCTTACACCACTGGGCCACAGGAAGAAGCTTGTTAACAGCTCCTTAATCCTCTAAGTCAGTTGCCAGACAACTATAAATCTGGCATTCTGAAGAATTGTTGGAGTACATTTGACATAGTAAATACATATACTTTGATAGGCTCTATATTATGTTATTGAAAAATAAAAATGTCGAATGGCACAACAGCGAAAGTGCCGAAATGTCCAGAGCCTGTTTTTGAGATCGCAGTACAGTGAAGATTGGGATATTTGCCCTTTCCTCACTGTAGTGTAATCTTGGAGTTGGAATATATATTTAGTGTGGGGTGTGGGGGGGTGCAGCCCCCCACAAAACCAAATTCAAATTTCGGCATTTTCGCTCTTGTGAGTGTTCCCCATTTTGCGTCTTCGATGTTATGATATAGACACCTTTGATATAAATGTTGACCTAATTCTGTCACCATACCAGTGGTATGTGTCATCCCAGAGAGCTGTTGGTGATTAATGATTTACTATACTAGCAGTAGTAGCAGACAGCATAATAGGTAGATCCAAGTATGAAAAATTCAATAGATAGTGTCATTTTGGCAGCTATGAATAGGGCTAGAGCTAATGCTAGGGATTAGTGAGAAAGAGGTAGTTTATAAGAGCATTACTTATGAAGAGTTTTAGGAGTGGAAGGGTAATTAATGATGGAGGAAATGCATATTGCTCTAGTGTGGTTGATAATATTTAGGCCTAAGTGAAGAGAGGATGAAAGATTAGGCCTAAGTGAAGAGAGGATGAAAGATAGTAACAGACATGGTTTCCACTGGTAGGATACATGGGCAAAACCATGATTCTCTTTTTCAGGTAAGGTCTAGAGTGTGACATTTTGCTTACCTGTTTCAAGGAGGAAGGCAGTTTATTCTAGAGCTTGGAGACATAGTTTGAATAAAGTGAGTCTCCAGAGCTGTTGTTTGATTTGGCGGTGGTTGTTAGATTTTTGAGGCTGGTGCATAGGTTTCAGGGAGGGGAGTAAGTTTTAGGATCTTCTTCAGCGATGGGCAACTTTCTAGTTTTTTTTTTTTTAATAAGCTTGTATGCAGTTAGTTACTGATTGTATATGAAATGTTATGGTAGTTCTAGCCAGTCTATTTTTTTAGATTCACAATAGTGCTTTCCATTGTTATTCTTCATCACAAATTTTGCAGCCTTATTGTAACATGTTTTTAATTTTAAGTTTTGAGTAGTTTGAAGGTTTACAAGTATTGAGGAGGCATAGATTAGAGTTGGTGGGAGATATGTGGATGCTATAGTCTTCCTAGCTGAAAATGTGAGGTAATGGTTGACTCTATATAGGAGGCCCAGTTTTGGGTGTTCTTTTCTTTCTTTTTTTTTTTTCTCTTTAATAGTCTTGCTCATATTTTATATTGAAATCACTGGCGATGCCAAGTAATTTTGTGTGCAGTATGATTTTGATTTGTGTATTATCAGCTGACATAATTTTGGAATCATTCATTTTGTGGGTCACTTGTTTTGAGGAGAAAATCATTAATTTACTTTTCTTTCTGTTTAGTAGTAGGTCTGAGTTTGAAAAACAGGATTCTATGCAATAGAAGGATTCTTTGATGAGTTATCTTTTCTAAGGTGGGAGCATAGCAAACGAGGGTGGAATCATCTGAACACCCAACTATGGAGGCATGTTTGGTTGGAGTATGTAAGTTGTTTATGAAAATATTAAATAGTAGGAGGGGCCAAGTATGAAGCCATGGGGCAGGGGAGCCCACAGGATTTTTTGCAGGGGGGTGCGAACCCAGAACCCAACCCCATCCCCCAACACAGCCATTCCAGTATCCCATTACTTAGCTATTTCTCCCCAGTTGCCATAAACACTGTTCAAAACTCTCAGTGTGCATACTGTTTTATAATATACTTCTGCAATGATTACAGATATTTGGATTTCATTTACAAATTTTATTTCAAATTTTATAGTACAAACACTGATAGACATTTGCTAAACCTAAACAAAACAAAGCAATAGTCTTACAATGACAACATACCTGACATTAAAACTTTTCTGCCTTTGAAACTCACATTCACTGAAACAGCATTGTAACCCACATTCAAAGAAAACACATCTGGCCAGTGGCAGGTTAAGTTTACCTTTGCGCTGTTTTCAAATCATAGACCCCTTGCACCATGCAAAAGTTCTTTGATCCATCTTCCTGATTGTATTAATTATAATATATAATAATTGAATTATATATTTTGCATAATACAGCACAACTTGTTTGAGTGTCTTTTAAACTTATCAGAGAACATTTTCCAGTGAGCAAAGAAACAGAACATATGAACCAATAAAGACAAACTGCCCAATTCAGAACATTTGAACCATAAAAGCCCACTCAAACTTCTATCATTACAATCCACCAATATCAGTCAATATGCACAATCTATGCAGAAGTGAAAGTCATCTGAATAATCCCACATTAAAGAGATCTGAAACTAATGAAGAGGTTTCTTTATATTTCAGTGTTTCATCTACAAATTCAGTGCCTGCTGCCCTTAAAGAATAAATTGCCTATGTTACATTAAAAAATGGTAAGCTGGTATATTGCAATAGTGAAATAGGTTGCAAGCTCAAAAACAGGTTCATAGTTACTAGGCATCTCATCCCAAAGGAGGACGTACTCAGGACTGCAGCACCCCACCCCTTTAAAATACAAATCTACATGCTGTGGGAGTAGAACCTACAAGCCTATCCATTAAGATACAAGCATGCTACCTGCAGTGCTACTAACTCCCCTTTAAAATGCTATACCAGAATACTGATACCATTTGGTAAACAAACCAGTAGCACATTTTAAGTAGACTTAGCATGAGCAGCAGTAAACTTCTCTTCCCTTGAAGCTCACAATTCCTTGAAAATGCAATTGAAAATAAATTCTACCTGCTAACTCTAAATAAGGCATTTCACTCTCACACACGCACACCTCAACCTCTTAGTGCAAGAAATCTGGACAAAGCCTAAAATAAAGAGGCACAGATTATAAATGTTGCTCTCATGAACTTAAAAAAAAATGTTAGAATAACAGGATTTGTGTTAGAATGCATTTTTCTAGAAGATATGACATTTAAACTCAAATGTCTGCTATTATTTAGCAACGTCAGTCCTTGTTAGGAGGAATATGGGGCAAAAGTCTGGACATTCTGCGAAAACCTGAACAGTTGAGGAGTATGCTACCTCCCTCTTACACACACACACACACACACACACACACACACACACACACACACACACACACCATATCTTTCAATCTCTTAGCACAAGAAATCTGGTCAAGCTCTGTTATAATATTGGGGACAAGGGCCCAAAACTAGGGACACATTTAGAAAGTTGCTAGAATAACAGGATTTGTGTTAGAATGCATTTTCTAAAGGCTATGAAGTCTGAAACTCAAATACGTGTCATTATTTAGTAACTTTAATCCTTGGCTCATCCCACTGATTTGTAAAAAAAACAGAATTTTTATGAGGAACAGACCAAAAATGTAAGGCAAAAATCTGGACATTCTGTAAAAAATCTGTATAATTGAGAGGTATGACAGACACATACATCCCCTAAATCCTTAGAAAGTGGATAGCAAAACAAGAAGTGCATTAGTTGCATTTTCTGAGGATATGAAGTCTAAAACTCAAATGTCTGCCATTATTTTCTGACTTCAGTAATCAATGATTTGACAGAATAAACACAGTTTTATGAGAAACCGAAAATATGAGGCAAAAATCTGGATAATTGCAAGGCATGACCCCCCCCCCCCACATCCGAGGCACCAGAAGCTGTTGAAGACTGGGGGGGGGGCGGAGGGTGACAGGGGCACTTAGTGATCTAAAAAGGGCAATTTTTTAAAACTATTTACTACCACAACATAGGTTCACTTGGAGGACATTTTAAACTTAGCCAATTTCCATTTTGGTGCTTGAATTAACATTTCCTGATTGGTCTTACCTATCCCATGGCTGATACTTGTATATTAGCCCTAGTGAGAATAAATGTGACCACACTGTAGATAATTTGAGGGGACCCATGTAAAGGGTGCAGCATTTAAGAACTACCTCTATCCATTAGTGGCACGAGGGGTAATCCTGGAGTACATTTTCTATTACCCACCCTTAGATCCAAGTTGCATTTCAATATGGACAGGGATGAGCTTTGTTTTACATGAATGGATCCATCTTTCCACAACATTCAGTTTAGATACATGGGCTGCCTATTTCTGATGTCATTTGACTTGCTGATGTTCAGTAGGCCCATCTTTATTAGGTCAGAGAATGCCTTGTATGCCAGACATGTCACCTCTAAGCACTCTGCAGGATACTGAGTATAGTGATAAATCTTTGAGGTGGTCCATGCAAGACCTACTGTTTAGGACTTGTTTCCTTTTAGTAAGGTATCTCTGTGGGCATTCCAATTGTTGCATGGGTCTGGACAGATGCATCCCAAAGTGGGCATTATACAAAATGGTTGACCTAATGAGGGCTTTGTAAAGGGGGACAATAACATCTCTAGATCTAGTCACAATCAATTTGTTTATAAGCTGTGCAATATAGAAATACTTTCTTATGACTCTGGGCACATGTTAGTCAAAAGATAGGTCACTGTACACACAAGTTCCCAAATGCCAAACAACTAGGTCACTTGTCAGAGGGCATTGTCAATTTGACAGTTCCCTGGAGTAGATGACTTCCCAAAGGATACGATAATAGATTTCGTGGAGTTTAGTTTCAATTCATGATTCTGGCACCATTTACTGTTTGGGACAAACCTTCCTGCATGATGGTTAAGCCATTTGGGGATTCAATAACTGCTCCTAGCTTGCAGTCATCTCAAATTTAGTCAGTCAAAGCCCTTTGGTATTTCCTTTTACTTTTGAGATGTATACTCCAAACCAAAAAAGTCTTAGCACCGAACCCTGGAGGACACCACTGGTGAGTGGTCTCTTCCCCTATTTTGATCTCCTACATCCTGTGAGCAAGCCTACATGTATGTTCTTTGATTCACCTTCCTGATTGTATTAACCTGATTGTATTAAATTATATTCCTTGTATAATACAGCACCACTTGTTAGAATGTGTTTTAAAGTTGTAGTTTGGAACAGTCTTCTAGTGAGCAATGAAACAAAATGTATGAACCAATAATGACAAAACCACCAATTTCAGCAAATTTCAACCATAAAAGGCCACTCAAACTTCTGTAATTACAATCCATCAATATCAGTAAATATGCAAAATCTCTGCAGAAGTAAGTCATCTAAATAATTCCACAATAAATAGCCCCTTGGCTCACAAAACAGACCATTCCAAGTAGTAATCCTCTGCAAATAGCTAATGCCTTTAACAATTACTTCATTGAAACTATTCAAACTTTAACTCAAACTCTAGTTCCCATGTCCCCCACTCCTACACAACACACAAATTGTCCCTTTCCCTCCCTTCATCTGCAACCTGTTCCCATCTCCTTTATCTGCAAACTCCTTCAAAAACTCAAACCCTGCACTCCCTCTGCTGATTGCCTCCCAGCAGAATACCTTCAAATTGCAGCCAAAGCCATAGCATACCCTGTTTCTATCCTGATAAACAGATCCATCTCTGAAGCCTACATCCCCTCTATTTGGAAATTCTCACATATAATCCCTTTGCACAAAGGAGGTAAATCTATTGAAATCTCCAACTACCGTCCTATTGCTCTACTCTCCCCACTAGCCAAAATTATGGAAAAATGTATTCACCATCAGCTACTCCAGCACCTTCTTCAAAACAACTTGCTTGCTAACTGCCAACATGGATTTAGGCCCTTTCATAGCACTACTTCTGCCCTTTTAACTTTTACTGATTGCATAAATAGGAATCGTAACAATAACTGTCTCTCTCAGCTGCTCTATTTATTGACCTTTCCAAAGCCTTTGATATGGTCAATCATGACCTACTTATCAATGTGCTAAAAGCCCAATCTCTTGACCCACAAGCAATCCTTTGGTTCAAATCTTATCTGGAAAACAGACAACAAGCAGTACTCTGGGATAATAATCTATCCACATACCTCCCAGTAAGCACTGGAGTTCCTCAAGGTTCTATCCTAGGCCCTCTTCTTTTCTCCATCTTTATTAATGATCTCCATACTGTTTTTCCACAGTCCACCTGTATACAATACGCTGATGACTCTACTCTTATCTGTACTGCTAAGTCTTCTTTCTCTCTCCACACCCTTACACAAAATGTATTTAACACAGTTGAAAACTGGTTCACACAACTCTACCTTCTTCTTAACCCTAAGAAAACTAAGCTACTACTCTTTACTCCCACCATAAAATCTCTTCAGTTCCACTTCACTATTACCTCTGAAAATGGAACCTGCATCTCCCCCAATTCTACTGCTCAACTACTTGGCATAACTATTGACCATAACCTCAACTTCGATGCCCATGTTAATAATATTATAAAAACTGTTAATAAAAAATTAGGCTCCCTGTATAGAATAAAACCCTTCCTTACACCTCTAGCTAAGAAATCCATAGCCCAGACTCACCTTACTTCCACCCTATTCTATGCTTCTGCCATTTACACCAATCTATCAAAGCATAATCTCACCAAACTTGAAACTAGCTACAATAACATAACCAGATTTGCCACGGGCTCTCCATACAGAACTCGTCACTGCCTTAACCTTAAACAACTCAGATGGTTAGAACTATAAAACCAACTACAATACAATCAACTTGTGATTGCACAAAAAATCCTGCACCATCCTTCTAATACTCCCATCCTTACTAATCTGATCTCCCCTTATAAAAATCTTTCAACACTACGCTCAGCTAATAAACTTCTTATTGCCAGCAACCCTTCTAATAACAAAGCAGGCGATTCCCTCTTCCCCAATGTTGTGGGTAGAATCTGGAACAAACTTCCTAATACACTCACCTCACTCTCATAATCTCTAATCTTTAAAAAACACCTTAGAGACCACCTTAAAATACATTGGCTTTGCCCCTGCTCAAAGCCTGATTGAATCTACTTTTCATCTCTCCCCTCCCTTGGTTCCTACTCTCTTGCTTCCTTAACAATTACCCTCCCATATCTTATGAACAACACTATAACAAGTTTCCTAATGTTCAATTGTTTTAGTTTTGATTGACTTCACATGAACCCTACTAAAGCATTAAGACTTGTTTATTTTTTACTTCTACTCTAATGAAACGTTTCATTATTTGATGAAGTATTATATGACTCTTTTCCAGAAAGTATATATCTTTTATAAATCTGCTCTCTCTTTCTATCGTTGTTTCTCTTCCTTGGTCTTACACTTTCTCTTCTTGGTTTTAAAATAGGTAATAAGCCTTAACATGTTGCTATTTACATTGTCTAGGAATTTAAAGTCCTATTCTTTTGGTAATAATGTTCATTGTCTACATCCTACCAGAATGTAATCTGTTATTTTTGCTCATG
>NC_056728.1:1524692624-1524805124 GCF_019279795.1 Protopterus annectens | reverse complement strand
TACAACAATAAACTTACATTTAGGCATAAAACAAAAGTACTATCTGTTGTACTGACCATGGGTATGTGTTGCCCTGAAATACCTGGTGTGTCCCAAATATATCCCATCCTGGCCATATGAAAAGGTGGCAAACCTACCAATGGTCAGAGCATTCACACAAGAACTGGCCAGCCTCTTAATCCCCCCTAAAACTAGTGACCTTTGGAGGAAAGGAGGTGAATTACACTGAATGAATAATGACAATATGTAAGAGTAACAGACGTGTTTTACTTCAGAAAATAAGTATTAATACATATGCTCTGATTCTGTCAATGTTTCAAGTTAATAGTACTAATATTTTAAAAGTGTCAGTGATTGTCCCTGATTTGTCCTTGCCTTGTCCCTGTTACAGTTGAAATTAGTCCCTGAGTGGTTGAGAGGTCCGTACACATATGTACACCAACCAGCTGTCACATTTGTTGCCAGTACTGTTGAATACCTGTAGTGAAGTCATATATCCTAGCTACCATCCATGTGGAATGCACCACGGATGGTGTAGTGGTCAAACCGGTGACTATGTTGCGTCTGTTTCTGGGTCCGAGCCATGCAAGGGCCACTAATTTTATGTGATGGCTAGAATAATGTCCGTCAGATATAGGGAGGTAAAGCCAGTGGGGATGCGTGGCGGACATTCAACAGCATGGGAAATGTAAATAGGTATGTATGTGTATATGTATGTGTATGTACAGACATATATATATATATATATATATATATATATATATATATATATATATATATATATATATATATAAATGAACCTGGTCACAATAAAGCAGTCATAATGAATGTGAAGGGAAAAAACAGCGGAACCCCCCCACCCCGTATTATGTAGTGCTGACATATCAAGCCTGTCAGAGGTGGGCAAACCCCTGCATCTGTAAACACAGGTAGAATGGTAACATTGGGACTAACTCTGTCCACATGCTAATTCTGACTTTCAAACGGGTATAGGGTTGTTGCGGTCTCCAGTCGGACAAGCCTAAACCCGGATGACCACATGAACACTCTGACAATCAAACACACGTATATGCCAGGACTATAAGCTTTGGAGTTCTGAATATCCTCGGAGTGAGTTAACATGCAGCATGTGTCCAAAGCAGTAGGGAATAGGGAATGGCGTATGTGTAGTACTGTGGTTTTCCCAGCAGGAGAATGGATGCCTGCTGTGTAAGTGAAGTGTTGACGTGTGTATTCGGGTAACTATGAACCATGAGTATACATATAAATGAAGCAGAACACCAATAGTGTAATGGTAAGAGCATCTGCCTAACGTAAAGGCATTCCAGGTTCAAGTTCGACTATAGCACATATCATTTTCCCTGTGGAATGAATGTCACTGTGCTGTAAAGCCAACATTTAAAAATGTAAAGTTGAGTGTGTGTTTTGCATGGGACCATTAACCGGATTCCTTCAACCAAAGTGGTACTGTCATAATGAATAAGGCACACATAAGCACAAATAAGTAGCAGTAAACATATGTAACTCACAGTAAGCATAGGTGAATGCGCCTGCACGGGTGTAAGCAGCTCCCAGCATAGCAAATGTATATTTTTATGTACAGATGTAATTTTTATATATATATATATATATATATATATATATATATATATATATATATATATATATCTATGAAGAATGAACGCTATAAGAATAAAGCATACACAAGGGCAGTGAAGGGAATCGAGAGCAGCTAAGGTATTATATAATGCTTGCAGCGTATGTCAGATAAAGCTGCCCAAGAGTGAGCAAAGCACCGCTATTCACACCACAAGCAGGGTTCTACCAGTGGGCATAACATCGTTGAACTGCTACATCTACATTACACACAGACGGAATATAGTCCATGTTAGGACCACCCACACTTGTAAACCGCAAATGGCCGTAATCCATAACACCAGGAAAGGCACGTATGTGCAAATACAAATGGCGGGAGACCCTGTGAATACACGAGGCAGGACAAAATGTGTGTAGGGCCCCAAACGCTCTGGAGAGGGCAATGTGTAAAGGTGTGTCATGGCTGTGATATCAAGTGGATAATGGCTGATACGCATGGAAACTCAACACGGGTGTGGTGGAGGAACTATGTGTATGCGATTATGGATCCAGGAGTGCCAGGGTTGGTTGGGCCAGTTCCAATGGACCACCCCGTTTAGGTCAGCTAGTACGTAATAGGTATATATGCATACGCACATGTAGACAACAATATGTTGATGCACATTCTGTGTAACACATGCACTCCATTTATTGGCAGAAATAATATGAATGTGCACAGACATACAAAGACAGTAGCTGGAATAATAGGCTGTGCAGACAAGAACAGGTCAAATGACACTGTATCACATCCCAATTACCATCGGTAATCCGTACATGAACATATTGCGACATCTGCCCGCTGTATAACATGCTAAATACTGATTACAAGATAACCGGAGTGAAGTGTCGGTCTCATAATGACTAAGGCAATAGTATGCTGGTAAAGCATATATAAAACCCAGTACGCATATGTAAGTACATATGGACGGAAAATGTATTGGTCAACGGACACACAGATGTATATATATTCATATATATATATATATATATATATATATATATATATATATATATATATATATATATACACACACACACATATATATAAATATATATACATATATATATATATATATATATATATATATATATATATATATATATATATATATATATATATATATATATATACTGTAGATATACACATGTACATACCTAGGTTACGTTACAGCAATTATGGGTAATATATGTTCAGACCGGGCATATGTTAGAGGGAGGTCCATTAAACAAACGTCTATCTCCCGCACCCCCTCCAGCTAGGCGGTGAGACATACAGACATGCAATAAAGGTAAATACACCACTGCTTTCCAGACCACCAACAGGAAACTACCTGTGGGAGAGATCTGAAAGGTCTACACTTTAAACATGGATCACGGGGTCCCTTGTGGGACACCAAAAATTTCCCTTTTAGGCAAACCTGTGATGATTGATGCAACCAGGATGTAGCTGTACATGGAACAGTAGGTTGTGCAAGTCTTATAACACATGGGTTGACAAAATGTACGACATGTCCTGACACGGGGAGAGTGGGTAGTGTGTAGGGGTGTGTTCATACCCCAGCTGCGATCACAGTAAAGATGAGTGCTGTAGAGTGGTGTCAGGTAGGGGAATCATGGGTATGCAATCATGGGCCTAAGTGTGCCGGTGTTGGTTGGCAGAGATGTATTAGGCCCACCCCGTGGAAGTAATTAATATTCCTATGTGGGTATAGTAGACGCCCATACTTCCCAAACCTTAAGAACACATCTAGTGGATAGTCCGTAACCCATTGGGGGAACACATAGGGACTATATCAGTGAACTTTACCCAATTATCATGGACGTTTGTGATTACGAATCAGAATCTAACACAGTCCCAACTAAACCCTTCCAGAACTAGTGATATTAGGTGGGCAGGTGTCTGAATACACGTAATGACTAATGACAACATGTATGAGTCATAAACAGCACGTACCTCGACAAATGTGTATGAATACATATGCTCTGGGACTGCCAATGTGTCAGGTTAATAGTACCAATCATCTAAATGTGTCCCTGAAAGTGTTATGCAGTGTCCCTGATTCAGTGTTCATTCTCCCCCATTCGTATGTGAGGTCTGTTAGTGACAGAAAGTGCTTATTCTGCTGACTACCTTAGGTAGATAATAGCATAATAGGTTGGGGTTACCACCTGTTCACCTTTACGAGGGACACTCCCCTTTGGGGAGTTGTGTCCTGCAAAAGAAATGTTAGTATGGCACATGGCCTGTGATTTATGGCAAAGAATCCATATATTGTCTGTAGTGGTTGCATAAAATGATTATGTTGTATCTGAAACACCTAGATGTTATAGGAAACAGTATTAGCAACTATAATGCTACAAGAATAACCTTTTGTTTAGGCAAACTGGTGAAGTAGTCTATTTTCTACTGGCTGTGGGCATGTGTTGGCCTGCCAAATCTGATATCTCTACTTATAGATCCTATAGGGCTGCCATTTTTCAAAATGGTCAAAGTGGGACCTGCTCCGTAGAAATGTCAGATGTACCAGGTCAGAACATACCTACAGTCATGCATAGTACAGAACTATATGTATTTGCACAAATAAAAGGTTCGTCTAGTAGCAGTCCACTTGCTTATGCTACTTCACATAACATATAGAAGTGTCATATATACAATAACTGTTACATGCAACTATTACAGAAACGTAGAATATAATATTGTCCTGTAATCAGGACATTTGCTGTGTCTTGATTATTTTCGCATGACACATCCGCCTAAGGAGGGACTGTCCCACGCAAATTGGAACAGGTGTTAATACTAAAGTCCCACCTCGGCTAATTTAAAAGGTGGCAAACCTACAATAGGTATGTGTTAGCATGACCCAGCAGACGAATGTGGGTCCCAAAACACATTTACTTGTCTGCATCGCAGAGTATCGGTTCCCATGTATCAGCCAGATGGGAGCAGATTGTATGAAGAACATGCATATAATATGATTAACTGACTGGACAGGCCGCCGATTCCGTATAGTCGAACGCCATGCTGTTGCCTAATGGTCAGCCATACCCGATACTGTAGTCATGCAGTCCGATATAATAGGCATCACAAGGGATCACGCCCACCCAGCATGAGTGACACATGCAAGCACCAATGTCGGTGCATGTGCAATTGAGGGAGCGAGTGGATGTAAGCGTGTTTGGCTACCAGTATGCGAGTATTGCACTGGTAAAGAAATGTGGAGGTTAACCATTTGTAAGAAGCTGTAACCAGAGGTCAGCAGTGCTTAACACTGTGCAAACCTATGCACAACTGCTTCAATATGCCTTATTCCCTCCATATCCAATGGGCTTGTTCTGGCCGCAAATAACCGTCCATCGCAAGTGTTGGTAGCAACACCCTGCACACACAGCTAATGTGAATTACCAATACACCATGGCAAATATACAGACAATAGACAGTATCACACACATACCATACAGTACGTGTTTACGTGTGTGAGCATGCCCAGTATGACCATTCCGCATGTTGTCGACTGACATTGGCGTCATACCTTCATGTGTTTGAGCATGCCCAGTATGGTTCATAGGTCCATAGGTTCATAGGTTCATACTAGGCTATCTGCCCGAGGGCATTTATAAGCCTAGCCCATAGTTTTGTGGCTTACACCACCCCTTTAGTTTGGAGAAACTATGCCCATTATTTTGCTGTGCCTCTGTCGAGCAGTGACACTGAGGTAACCCCTGGGGTGTATCTGCGATCTCCCATCCATTGGTCAAGATTCCTCTTGAACAAGGCCAGCGAGGTGCTCTGCCTCACTCATGGGCAACTGTATCGCATGTGTTACATGTCCAGGTAGTCTATACTGTGATGCCGACCTCTGCGTTGTACACTGACAGGTGGCATGATGTGTCTGCAGGGTATCCATTGGTCATGTGGCATTGACTGTTGCTACATTTCTGCACAGCTTGGGGGGAATCCGACTGTATCCACATTCCTACACAGCACAGGGGGGGCACACCTGACTGTTGCTATATGTTTACGTTGGAAGGGGGGCACACCTGACACTTGTACACTTTTGCTACAACTGTACTGGTATGTCAGGTACTCCATTTCAGTATGTAGACTTACATATTGTGTTGACTAGAGGCATACCAGTGTACTCCAGATCTTAACTTTAATTACCAACATATTAGATTCACACATCCTAGCCTTCACAACCTACATCCAACTGCCTGGCCTGCTGTAGTCTGTCTGTGTGGGTCTGGGGGGGGGGGGGTCATCCATAGGGCATATTAAGAGGACATAGTTCAGCATTTGTCTGTGTTGGTCTACACCTGTACAGCTGTTTGAAACTTGTGTGAGCTGTATGGACACACATGATGCTCAGCCCATTACCCGCAGTGGCAGTTGGCATGGCTGGGATTAGAACACCAGCCTAACTATATTATCACACTACAGCATTACACAGTTACAGAACATGCTACTGAGATTATGGGGACACAGCACTCCCAGAGGTGTACTTCTAGGTGGGTGACATCATCAGCATTGGCAAAGATGGCAATAGGGATTGTATGGAGTGTGAGCAGTCTAAAAGCATTATTCTGTCCCCAGGAAGATGGAGACACACACACACACACATACAGTTGGCATGGCTGGGATTAGAACACCGACCTAACTATCTTATCAAACTACAGCTTTACACAGTTACAGAACATGTTACCGAGATTACTATGACACAGCACTCCCAGAGTTGTATTTGTAGATGGGTGACATCATTGGCCTTGCTAACGCTGGGTATAAGAAATGTATGGCGTGTAAGCAGTATAAAGATATTACTCAGTCCACGGGCAAATGGGGAGAGACACACACACATGGCAAGTGTGGGAGTAGAACACCAACCTAAATACTTTATTACACTACAGCATTCCGCAGTTACAGAATGCGCTACTGAAATTACTGGGACACAACCCTCCCAGAGGTGTATTTGTAGATGGGTGACATCATCGGCCTTGCTAACAGTGGGTATAAGAAATGTATGGAGTGTGGCCAGTCTAAAAGCAATTTAGAGTCCACCGGCAAACGGGGACAGACATACACACACACGCCAGTGTCGGTACGGAACACCTGCCTATTTACAGATTGCTATTACAATACTACATATATACGAATCGCGCCACACAGAATACACATGTCAAGGCTGTTATTATGACCATCTGGGAATGTGGACATCAACAGGGATGCTGGCAGTTAAGATGTACATACCTGTGAACCTGTGTGTTTAAAGTGTGAATTTATCCTAACCTGGGGTATGCCCATCTGTGGAATGGACGACTACTACCACTATACAGGGTTACAATGGCCATGCCCATACACAGAGGCACATAACCAACACAAAGTGTCATTGGGCATGCTCACACACTTAGTAGCACAGGGCTGTTCGGAATGCACTGTGTCCATCTATACAAGGTTCTACTGGGCATGCTCACACTCTTAGTAGCACAGGGCTGGTCGGAATGCACTACTATGTGTCCATCGACACAAGGATATACTGGGCATGTTCATACTCCTAGTAGCACAGAGCTGACTGGGATGCACTCTGATGCTAAACACGGATGGCCACAGTGGCCATGCTATTACAAGTAGACATAAATAACACATTGTAATGGGCTCTGGTGTTGGTAGTTGTCATTGTTATCGGGAACGCTGCCCTACATATATTTGACACCGGTCTTTAACAAATCAGCTGTCATTTTGGGATGACATGGCTGACAGTAGGCAGGCCTTTGACACATATCACATGCATCCATGATACAAGGGAGTGTGGATATTACCCAAGTCGCATCCGCCCACACAGTGCCATTCCAAGGCAAATGTCCTAAACATAGGTTAACTCTCATACACCTACAGGACAACTGCATTGTTTTCTTATGCTAACCAGTGCTAGATGCATAGTGTCCATATTCACAGCTGGCCACTGTAGGTCCAACAATGGGGAGTACTGATATCTGCGCAGTGAGGAACACCTGGCTGATGTCTCTGTAGTGCACAATAGCACTACCACCATATACCTCAGAACCTAGCAGTACCACCATATACCTCAGAACCAGACATGTGGGCCATAACACAGGTACGGACCACTCCAGGTGGAGTACCCACATACATAAAGGCCACTCACATGTATTGACCGGTCCCCCCATGAAAGGCATCACAGATGAGCCATGTGCAGGACACAGTGTCACATGCTGCATTCTAGGATGTAAACTGCAAACACCACCATGCCCTCAGACCACCACCACGCAACCATACATGTTGTATGACAGATGGGTATGCTACCATGTGACCCTTGACCTGTGTACTGTACTAAGCTCTACATCAACTGTAGACAGCACACATGTACTGACACAGTTGCATCACGTGTTATGCAATGCAATGATACCACTGTCTGGGATCAGGTCAGCTGTACACATACCATGTGCCCTCAGTACTGTCCACCATTAGCAGATGTCTGTTGCTGTACACCAGTACGCACCCTCATGTATGGATATGACATACATGTACCTACCCTGGGTATGTACATGACACACACACAACATACCTATAAATAGCATAGATGTTGTAGTCCTTTGTGCATACAGGTGGCTACAGCCATTACACACATGCACATGGAATGTAGGTCCATGGCTGCTGAATGCTGAAAGTACATAAGGTGTGATATCAATGTTGACAGAGGTAACATCCTCTCTGTACTGATCACCAATCATATCATACAACAGTCCATGTGCCATGTATGTTATTACACATATCCACCAATTTCAATGCCTACAAGCATGACCAAATGTCAGGATTGTAGGACCTACACACCTGTACACATAGTGTTATGCATTCGGATAACATGTGTGTGCAGTTGCTGATGTATGCAGGTGGCATGTATTCTAGTACATCATGCAGCTGCACTGCAGCCACAACATTGCCAACTGTATATGGTGATATGCTGAATATACAGAAAGATGTACCACAGGTATGGACAGATGTGTTGAAATAACTAAGTGGCGGGGCATCTTTGCAGATGGATGTTTGCTGTGGACAGCTCACAGGTGTGTCACAAGCGGTCCTACAATACCCTGTGTTACTGGTAAGCAATGGTTTCATTAATTGGAGGACATAACACACAACTTAGACAGCGGTCAGGGTGATAGCGAAGGTAAATCACTTGACACCTGTTATTAGATATGATGTCCCTAGTGCATATATCAGCACTGTTGGCACAGGAAGTGTCAGTACAGTTTGTAACATGTGCAATGCTGCTGTACATCTGACATACATAACATGAGCTAGGCAGGTCTGAGATTCACAGTACTGGCATGTGCAGTTGTGTGTGTGTCCATATTTGTCACGTATTGTGGGGAATACATCTCAATTGTTACTCACTCACCTGTACACTAGTGTACACATCTGTACAGACTGCAATGTATAAAGCCGGACATAGGCAGGGGCATGTATCTCACACATGTAATGTATCTGTATGTGCACGACATAGGTGTATTAATTACTGAATGCCACAGTGTGTGTATGTAAGGCTGACTGGTCCCTGGGGTGAGGATGTATGTTACCATACTGAACTGATAGGACCCCTCCCACCATCCAGGTGATGCATTTAACTATCCGTGTTGATGTCCCCGATCTTTGGCTGTACTGACAACCTATACATGTGTATTCTCTGTGGCATGTCATGTAGGTGCACAGTACTGTAATGATGATTTGTCATGTAGGTGCACAGTACTGTAATGATGATTTGCACATAGGCAGGGGTCCTCAGCACACCAGTAGCAACTGTTTGCAAGTGTGTGTTACTGTGTCAGTGAAGCCGTGAGTGTGTGTGCGTGTGTGTGTTTGTGTGTGTGTGTGTGTGTGTGTGTGTGTGTGTGTGTGTGTGTGTGTGTGTGTGTGTGTGTGTGTGTGTTACAGTGTCCTGTGTGTATTACATGTGTGTCAATAGCTGAGTGTGTGGGTGCAGTTGCGTGTTGACATCCTGTCATGGGAATGTGTATTACTGATTCCCATTGAGGCATCACACTTCCCACTGGCCTCAACCCTTGTAATCAGCTAGACCACTCTCTTACCTCACCACTTCATGTAATTGTACCTGTGATGTCACCCTTTATGGACATCACGTCTGTGGCCATAGTAGCTTAATACACAGCTACCATGCTCTTGGAATGGTAGACGTGTTTGCAACATGGGACATTCTCACTGTTATGTGGCAGCTACACTGTGCATGCTGGTATATTCATACATACCTGTGAGTAGTCCACATTGACATATGGGACACTTAACTGCAAACATTGACATCCACCAGCACGTGCAATAAGACCTGAAGAAGGACAGCAGAACAGCATGACCAACATGCATTTACTGTTGTTACACAGTGCACATACTTTTAACAGTATTGTACACCTGTACTACATAGTATATCTGCTGACTGTCAACAGTCCTCAACATTTGTAAACTACACATATCATCCTAGTCTGTTCACCCTGTGCATCCGACCACATGAGCGTGCCCTGCACCGATGGTGTGGATGTCAGGGATGCGGCATTGGCATCATCATATGCACAGGGTGTTAATATTTGCCGGAGGCCTAGGCTGCACTGTTGTTACACAAGACACATACTGTTAGCAACATTGTACACCTGTACTACATGGTATATCTGCTGACTGTCAGCAGTCCTCAACATTTGTAAACTACACATATCATCCTAGTCTGTTCACCTTGTGCATCAGACCATATGAGCATGTCCCTGCACCGATGTTGTGGATGTCAGGGATGCGGCACAGGCATCAACATATGCACAGGGTGTTAATATTTGCCGGAGGCATAGGCTGCACCATTGGATGACATCATGTGTGTGGGTTTGGGCCTTTGATCTAATTGGGCGTCTGTGGATGTTATGCATTTGTGTGTTGTGGTGCCCTACATATGTGTCCAGTGTGTGCGTGTATGTCTGCACACAGTTCTCCCATGTGTCTGGCCTACACAGGGGTATTATTGACAGCTGCAGACTGTACAGGTGAGGTTTTACAGTTCACGGTGTCCGGCCATGGACATGTGACCTGTGCCTGCCAGGGGTTGCATGGGCACTACCAGACAGAGATGCAGATTGGGTACTGTCTGATGTCACTAGTCCACTGGAACTGTGTCCCTGTTGGGACCATCCCGGGCCACGTGCACATGGCCTGCTCTGTCATGGTGTGGACAGCACAGCACCAGATGTACTGCTGCTGCTACCGCCACTATGGGAGTAGGCATGTGAGGTAGCTCGTACACATAGACCTGACACAGGTGATATAGCAGGCCTACGTCCACATTCCTGATACCTCACTCCTACCAGATGTTCCAGCACAGACAGCTCACGCTCGTGGATTGTCATGTCATGGTCAAGGACTTCAACCATGTCACCCAACCGTCTATCCAAAGCATCAGAAATCTGCTGTTGAGCATTTACCATTGCCTGGATGCTGTTGTTTAAAGAACGGACAGCAGCCCTCTGTAGCCTCTGAACTTCTCTGTTGCACCATTCAGCACATGCCTGTACCTCAATTACAGCCTGAAACATGCATCTGGTGAAACCAGCTGCTGTGCTCTGTCGTGCAGGAGCATGTTGGCCAGAGGTCCTCCTATGAGCAGAACTGGCCATGTGCCTGTGTGAGGCACCACCAGTAGTTTGGCTGACACCATGGTGTGCAGGCATACCTTCCATAGCCCCCCCACTTTCCTGTTTCAAGCTACCACACACTAACTGTCATTCCTCTATCGCCACTAGTGATGTGGTATGTGCAGGTATGGGATCTGTGTGCGGGGATGAGGTGGATATAGATGGAATGGCAACCAATGGCACAGTTTCAGCCCCTGCCAACTCTGCCTGTGACCCAATCATATGTTCATCATCACTGCTAGAGTCTGTGGGGACACTATCATCTGATGTACCGCAGGAGGGCAATGCACCTACATCACCTGTGAGGGCAGACAAGAACTGTACATTATAGTCTATACAATAGACACACACACACACTTGTGATATGACAGAAGGCATGCAACATGCATGTGATACAGCAGACTGTATGAAGCGCAGACAATAATAGTGGTAGTTATCATACATCCCTAGGTTGCACACAGCATGCATGTGTGATAGCAGATGGCATGCAAATTATACAATCATAGTAGTGCTTAGCAGACATCCCTGTGTTACACCATGTGGACCAGTACAGGTTAACAGTACACCTGCCTGATGTGTGGCATATGGCCTTGATAATCACATGTAGTATGCCATGTGATCTGCTGATGTGTGCAATGACATGCATACATGTTTAACACAATGGTGTCCTGTCGAATATACAGTGGGGCAATGCTGTACCAATTCAGGGTTGTCTGTCCACACTACAGATATACTGCAAATTTAGCGGATGTGCATGGCCATTGCAGGGAATCATGAGGAGTCTCTAGTGCTATACAGTGTGAGTTACAGACAGGGTGCATAGCCATGACTGTGTTCAGATACAATACATATATACTGTGGAATGTGACCCATGTCACTGAGGTGTCTACACACTAAACCATGATGTGGATGTTGTGACATAGGTCACTGATGGGTATACGGATGACACCCCTGCACATCTGCAACCATATTGCTGCAGCCTGGCAACTATGGGCAGAAATGGCCAACACTTTGGTACACCATGTCCCACATGACATCTGTGTACAACACACACACACACACACACACACACACACACACACACACACACACACACACACACACAAGGAGCTAGTATGGCATATATGTCCATCACCAGCAATGGGAATGTACTGTATCTGTGGCCTGCTGTGGATACTGTACTGGTAACTGCTGTCATGTTGCAACACCCTCAAGATGTTCAACAAATGCTATGTGGTGGATTGATGTTATGCTTACACACGATGTGCACAGGCCTGTAGGATGTCTAGCGTTCCACATCTACATTATGACCATTATATAAAGGCCATGGCCGAACCATGTGTAGCCATTGTACGACAGGGTGTACACACAAGCACAACACTTCTAGTGTGTGTGTTTCTCCATGTCTCTGGCCATCTTCCATGGCCATGTGTGTGCATGTGTTGTCCAAATTATAGTGATGGGCATCTATTTCACATGTCTGTGTTGTCCCATATGACATATATGCTCCACTAACAACAGGGTTATGCAGATAAAGGGTGGCATGTGGGATATGTTTTCAGGTTAGGTAGGCAGTGTAGCAGCCTGGCCAATAGATGTCATGGACATGTCAAGATAGCACATCACATTGTGTGGCATTCATAGCAGGGCTATGATCCACAGTGGTGAAACCTGTGTGCTGGCCATACTCCAGCCCACTGTGTAGTACGGTTTGTATTCACCACATGTGTAGATCAGATATGTTGTACGTTCCTAAAGTGAACAGCACCTCCATCATTGTATGCACAGCTGTCAACACATCTGGCAATAAAGTTTGTGAGGATTCATGTCAGTGAGATGATTCACATAGTTTGCAAGTGTAGCACATAGATAGTCATTGTGATGCATTGCAAGTCCGAACTGTATATTATGACAGGACCATACATTATGTGTACATGTTGTGAATGGCCACATGGCAAATTGATTTGTGCATTACCTGATAAATAATAACACTCTCACCTGCAATGGGCTGCTGTCGCCGTGGAATGCCAGAGGTACCTAAATAGGAGTAACACAACAGTATGAGCATAATCCACCCCTGTATAAAGGCTACAGGAAGCAATGTGCATAACACATACACTAGTACATTAGACTATACTATGGTGTATGAACACGTGTGCATACACAGAGTAGCATACTATAGTATGCGGCATGTGTGTATACATGCTTTGCATATGACATCACATTACATATTGTACAGTGACACATGCAGCTATATGGAATATAGTTGTTATAGGTGCAGTACTTACTTACCAGGCAACTCCAGGCTCAGTGGTTGAGAGACACCCACCTCCACAATATCGGCTAAGGCTTGTGGATGTGGTTCTGCAGGTGTCCCCATGTTGGCCAGTAGCTCCTTGGTAAGTGTGAGTGGGGGCTGGGTTGGTGGTCCGCCACTTGTTGCACCATGTTCCCTGGCGATTGCATTCACACGCTGTTTCACCCATCTAATGAGGTCTGTACAGTGTCTGCGCACCTGCTGGTATGTGCAGTTGTGACAACCCACATCATTAACCCTCCTGCAAAGTTCTATCCACAGGGCATCCCACTGCTGTGCATCCTGTGGCACATGGCTGAACAGAATTTCATGATTATTGAGTAGGTATGGGATGAGGGCCTCATCCTCCTAGCATGCAAAAGGGGAAAGCCTTGCACGTGGCATACCTGGAAGACATAATGATGGAGACAAGTCACAGTACCTCAGAGTCATACAGAACTACAGCTGAACATACATGTGTATCGCATTACTTCAGTTTAAATAGTTGTATTTGTAAATCTACATGACACTGACATGTTTGTGTCACACACGTGACACTCAATTTTGAGTGGATATTATCACTATATATATGTGTGTGTGTGTGTGTGTCACCTGATTACATTGCACATACTTCATGTGGTTGCTGTCTTGATGTGGGCATGTCTGTTTGCCTGTATTGGTGTTCCTACCTTTCAGCACATGGCTGGATGTGTCCACATTAATGTGCAGTCGACCTTGATGCAGTGTATATGTCACATATAAGGACTTATACTGCCTTAACAGACATGACCTGTGACCCTGCAGACATGCTCACATAAGGTTTTACATGTATGTGTTCTGCTATATACATCTACATGGCACTGTGCAATGATTCAACATCCTGCCATGTGTCACCTGTGTGGCACATGTGATACACATGGGACACTGGCTGGCCAGATTGTATTTGCAGGGATGGATATCAACTATGGCATGTACAGTCAAAGTCAACTAGTGGGCTATATGCCATGAGCCATGTATTCATCTAGGATGAAAGGTTACCTGGCAGTAGCTGACAGGCGGGTCTGTGGGTCCAAGTAGAGCAGTGCCACATTACTGATCCACAGGGTTAATGATACATATACCATGCGTTACCATGCAGTCATCACAACATGTCTGAGAGGGAAGCGATGTGCAGCTTTGACGGACAGGAATGCATACTATGGCAGGACTATGTCAAGTGTATGGGACAAGGATCTGCCCAGCATGTGGTAGGTGGATGTCCATGAAGTATGTGTTTGAGATCAGGATGAGTATGTGTAGCATGTCTGACATCACTGGGTTGAACATGGATTTATTCAGGGTATGCATCATCCTACATAGTGGAAATGGGGAATGGGAAGTCTGGTGTAGGCCATCTGCATATGGCCAATACCCCTTAAAGGAAATGTATGATCTGATATGGGTCACTTGAGTGGTCTGTATGGCTGGACAATGATCTCTATATTCATGAATGGCACCTTATTATTAATAGGGTTGCCACATATGACTCCCTGATGGGTGAGGTGACGTAGCTATCACAGGAAAGACAACTGCCCAGCTGCATCCCTCACACACAAGGTGGTAGTTCATGGGTACAGGTTTATTAACATAGGGGTGACAATGCGAGTCAGATATTGCTCGGTTATAGTCATTCACATACTTCAATAGGCAGATGCCTTCTGTTTGTCTGTGAGGTAAGGACTACAATGAGGGGGAATAGAATTCATTACATACTGTAGCTGCCACTGGTTTGATGATCACATATTATTCAGACACTTTCTGTAGTGTTGTTTCTGCCAGCAGTCCTGTTGCTAAACACTCCTGTGACATAGGAATGTACATCTAGTATACCGAGTGCAGGTGGTACACGGTATGGGTGATGATGTCCTATGACCTGGCAAGGTTATGATATGCAGTGTGACATCAACCATACTGTCATCTAGATCTGTACTGCTGACATCACTTAAGTGATCAAGGTTCATGGCCTTCCAGACCAGACTCAGCAGGGTAGTAATGCAGTACTTCCCATTATCAGTGGTGTATCCCCCTTTGTTGGGTTGTGATACCTGTTGGTGTGCACCATACAGTGTGTACACGACCTGACATGGAGCTATGTTTTACATGATGTGTACGTGGAGAGCATCTTGTTTTGCCATATGTGTATGATACAGCCTGTGATGTGGGCAGGTCTCATGCAGACTGAGTGCAGCTTGTACCTGAATAGTTGTGGATACAGGGGCCCTGTGGTGTACATGGATATATGCTTGTGTACCTGTTGGGGGGACAGGGCCGTGTTTTTATATTATCCAAGACCCTATCTGGATTGCTTATTCATACTAAGCACTTGTTCAGGACTTGTAAACAGTACGTAATCTAATGATTACTATAGCACTCAATCTTCCACATCACCTGCAGGTACGGGTGAACAGGTTTTGTACATACTTTTCTCACTTGCATAGAGTAATATAGCTGTTGTATTCACTTTCCTCACTTATCTAGGTGAATGTAGTTCTATATTCAGGCATGTCCAAGAGTCAACTGCCAGTGTTCTCACCTGTCTATCTGATGAATCTGGACATCTTGAGGCAATGAACACATTGCCTCATGTACATAGACAAGCTTCTCAGCCTACCACACAACACTACAACCTGTAAGAGTTGCACTCATCTAGCCAAACTGGAGGTAAAGGTCTCTCCAACCAAGCCTGACGCTGACGGTCATGTGGAGAAGGTACACAGTCACACAACACCACACTCATCACATAAGCCTCACTGTATCTACCTCACTATTAACTGGGAAAACTACTCATGTACCAACACATTAGCTCAATGATTTCTTGAATTCATAAACACCAATGCCCTGACTCAACATGTCCACGCACCCACCAGGGGCAACAATATCCTACACCTAGTCATTACCAGCATGAGTGACTGGTGCTCTGCACATGAAGCTAACACCTCGTTGGTCAGATCAGACCATGTGCTGAACAGAGTTGATATCCACATCCCGCACCTACCCCCCATTAAGCGAACCACAGTTTAATATGTCTACAAGGCCAAATACATGCTTCTTAAGGCAGACGTGGTGGACGTCATGACACCCATGCAGATTGATAGTACTGTTACAACTGCTGAATCCTACAGAAATGCACTCTTTAAGCACTTACAGGAGTGCATGGCTTGTGCTATCACAAACAGAACCAGGATGCTATACTCATAATTAACTAAACCAATCTGGTGGTCCCCTGTCATAAACATATTGTACTACAGGAGGAAGACACTGTTGCAAATGAAAGTACAATACCATGCATAGAGCAGATCCCTAGCCAGCCTCAGTAAGAAGGTGAGATCCCTTATACGATACTCCAAAGCTAGCTACAAAAACTTTAACGCAACTAATACCAACAACAACCACAGAGCCTCGATGTCAACAACCAGATCTGCTCCGAGTTACAGCACAAAAGTATGAACATTACAGTAACAATGGATATTGGCAACATCCTGGAAGATCCCTCTCAAGCTGCACACTCTGAAGGCAATATCACAGCATCCATGGGACTGGAAAACATCCCAGGCTGCGTTTTACACGAACTTCAGATCGTACTGTCTCCTCACCTACGCACCATGTTCAATTATAGCCTCACAATGGGCATAGAGCCCCCTGAATGGTGCACAGCAACAGTTATCCCACTCCACAAAGGTGGCGCCACAATGGACCATGGGACCTATTTCCATATAGGCCTGACTAGCCTGGTTGGCAAGGCTATGGTGCACATCATGGATCACTGTCAGAGACATTGGGTACCTCCCAACCTTTGACCCCTCCCTGTTTGTCATTGTTAAGGCCAGACCATGCCTCCTAAACTGGGTGGACTTCTTAGAGACAGATATCAAGGCATTAGATGAGTGTAAGGAGGTCCACACAGCCTACCTAGATCTCTCATAGGCTTTCAACACCATTCCTCCTCCTGGTATTATCAACATACCCATCCACCTGAACATTAGCCCCTACATCATGTGATGGTTTGCAAAGTGGATCACAGACAGAACACACACAGTAGGAGTTGCATACCCTAGGCCCGACTGTATACCATTTACAACTGCCATCCCCCAGGGCTCAGTCCTAGAATCCCTCATGTTTGGTATATACTTTTCTGATGTACAGACAAGCACAGGAGGACTTTGGATGAAAAGGTTTGCAGACGACTGCAAACTAGGGGATGTAATTGTTTCCCCAACTGTTACAGACACCCTCTGGAAGGATCGCACTGAGACGGATACCTGGTATTAATATCATGGCGTCAAGCTGAATGCCTAAAAGTGCATAGTCATCCCCTTTGGATATAACTAATTACCCACGGGCTACCACATAGGTGCTAGTCCCCTACATACAAAGAAGGTATTATGGGATCCGGAAACACGAGTAGATAGCAGTCTCTCCTTTGATACCCATAATGACAAGGTGGTTAGAATATTATTCTACATGGCCCCCCTAATCTCTAATAGGTTCGCATCCAGATCAGAGGGGCCATTGTGACCCTACACATGTCATTTCAGAAGACAACTGCAACAGCTTGGAAAACCACACCAGTACCACACCAAGAGGATTACTGACCTCAAACAGATGACCTATGCAGCCCAACCTACGAAACTCCAGCTGTACTCAGTTGCATACCGGATACTTACAGGTGATCTCTGCTTGACATACAAGGCCCATGTCCAACCCTGCATTGCTGGATATGCTCCACCTAAACAGAAGCCCCTGAGAGCCACATGCTCTAGGGATATACACCTAACCACAACGATGAGTAGGACGTGCTGAACGGATAGACTCCTGACCCAGACACTCCCTATGCTTTGGAACATGATTCCAATGTAAATTAGGCAGGGCCCCTCATGAGCACTCTTCAAGGGAAACATTGCCATGTAGATGGGAGACAGACATGTACCTGGGGGTCACTGCAGTGGCTCTACTGGACAGAGGCACAGGGAACTATTGGCTCTGCCATTCAGAGGCACAGGAAACCAACCTATGGGGGTGGTGAAAGACAACACACACTAGCTAGGCTTACAGATACCCTTGCTAAGACAGCCTAGTACCTACCTTTGCACATATTGCATGTCTTATGTGCATAGATAGTTAAATAGCTCTTCCATTTTACTTTGCTATCATGCTGATAAACTGTCGGCTCACTAAAAGACATATGTATCCTGTTATTGTGCATTGTAAATGCCGGTTGACATAACTAATGTTTGCCTACCATTACAGTAATGCCATGTAGCTTGTAATACATATCTGCCTACAATACTGTACATTACACAGTTATTGGCACAATATCCCACAGTGAAAACATACCTGCACAGTGGCCCAACCTTCCACATGTTATTCTCTGTATTGCACCCATACATATGGCTACAGTTACAATATATCAACATATACTATCCCCAGTTATAGCACATACTTGTTTGACCAACCCTGCCACTGACGTCGGCTGGTGAGGAGTATTTCTGTTCAAAGCCCTTATATAGCATCCCTTGTGGTGTATGTGGTGATTGCCTTGTAACCTACAGCAGTACACACAAATACTACAAGCGTGACTATGCTCAACAATACATCACTACAAGATAACTGTTTCCACTATATGGATTGCATGCACTTTAAATACTACAGAATAGTACTACATGCACAGACATACTGACTGTTCTACATACCTTTTTAGTAACCCGACGTATCATTAATAGTTGATTCAATCCTTTTCGGTTTCAATGCTATTTGTAATGTTCCGCTGGTATACACAGATGGTTTGAATGTGTGATGACACATCCTTTTCTAGTTACAAATCAGTAACATGTGGTATCCTGTCCACCAATTGCTGTTCCAAAGTAGTTAATTGGATGCAAATTAGCTGTGCAGCTACTCCATTAGCTGATACCATGGCAACAGTGGTGTATAAGTGAGTACTCCTTTTAGGGGTTGTTCGTTTGCCTTACTTTCAACGGAGATGGCCTAGATGTGTTATTGAGATATATTTCAACAGCTATATGGAGACACACAGAGATATATTAGCTTCATGACTCCCGTGGACTGTGTGTAATGGCTAGATGATTTAGTTGTACATGTGAGTACAGCTGTTATATTTCGGAACACTGCTGCTTAATGCAGAGGTTGTTTGTACCTGATACTTCTGCAGATGTTTAAGTCTTGCAAGGATGTTTGGTCAGCTCAAGGCCATATGGCTATGCATGAACTGTTATGTGGTGTACAGCGTGCTCACCAGACATCCATGATTTGGTCTACAAGTGTAGCATACTGTGCTGTTACTCGCTAATTGCTAACACATCCCAGTGTACGCACAACCCTCTGAAACAGGATTAGTGCAAACAAACCCTATTACATCAGCAGCTGTTCCATTGTATAACAGCTGCTATTTCACTTAAGGCCATGTTAGTGTGTCTCTGACAAGGTATGTTTAGGCTTCTGCAGATGTCGTACAGTGTGTGAATGATTTGTGATGTTATTACAGTTTGTATTGTAATATGTTTGGATGTGGGGGTGATGTTGGTGGGTGTGCAAAACAAAAGCAGGTGTGTAGGAACTGCTTTTATACATAATCGCTATGTGCGTGAGGGTTTCTTCCCTATTTGAAAACCTATCCTTTTGTGGACTACCACAATGATATTTGCAGGCTGATTCATTGAGGCACTGTTATGTGATTCCTGTATAGCATGCAGGTGATGTTAGTCCTTGAATCCCTTCGGTAATACATCAGAATGTAATAATGTGTTGCTACATGATAGCTGTGTATTTTTGTCATAGGTACTTGCAGTCATCATAGTTGTGTTGGTGACTGACCCTTTTTGGCTAGAGTTGCCACCTTTTCATATGTCCATAGTGGGTCCTTTTTGGGACACACATCTGATTTTACAGGCCGACACAAACCCATGGTCAGTACAAGGGATATAACTTTCCTTTCTTGCCTAATTATAAGTTATTCTTGTAGCAGTTTAGTAACTTATCCTGTTTCCTGTACCATGTAGGTACTTCAGATACAGAAATAACTATTGTATGCAACTATTACAGTACATATGGGGTAAAATCAGATGTGTGTCCCAAAAAGGACCCACTATGGACATATGAAAAGGTGGCAACTCTAGCCAAAGAGGGTCAGTCAGCAACACAACTATGATGACTGCAAGTACCTATGACAAAAATACACAGCTATCATGTAGCAACACATTATTACATTCTGATGTATTACCGAAGGGATTCAAGGACTAACATCACCTGCATGCTATACAGGAATCACATAACAGTGCCTCAATGAATCAGCCTGGAAATACCATTGTGGTAGTCCACAAAAGGATAGGTTTTCAAATAGGGAAGAAACCCTCACGCACATAGCGATTATGTATAAAAGCAGTTCCTACACACCTGCTTTTGTTTTGCACACCCACCAACATCACCCCCACATCCAAACATATTACAATACAAACTGTAATAACATCACAAATCATTCACACACTGTACGACATCTGCAGAAGCCTAAACATACATTGTCAGAGACACACTAACATGGCCCTAAGTGAAATAGCAGCTGTTATACAATGGAACAGCTGCTGATGTAATAGGGTTTGTTTGCACTAATCCTGTTTCAGAGGGTTGTGCGTACACTGGGATGTGTTAGCAATTAGTGAGTAACAGCACAGTATGCTACACTTGTAGACCAAATCATGGATGTCTGGTGAGCACGCTGTACACCACATAACAGTTCATGCATAGCCATATGGCCTTGAGCTGACCAAACATCCTTGCAAGACTTAACATCTGCAGAAGTATCAGGTACAAACAACCTCTGCATTAAGCAGCAGTGTTCCGAAATATAACAGCTGTACTCACATGTACAACTAAATCATCTAGCCATTATGTCCTACAATTACTGGACATTTGCCACGTTTAATATATTTGCTCAGGACACAACCGCCCAAAGAGTGAGTGTCCCTCGCAAAGTGGAACAGGTGGTAACACTGTCATTGGCTCATGTCCATAGCACATATGTGTAATGGTGTATAGGCATATACTCTCCATATCCTTTGTTCATAAAGGTTGGTAGTGGCAGAACGTGTGATTGCTATGGTCTATGTTATACACATATGTGAACACTTCAACCACTGTATACGGGAGACCTATGGAATTCCAAAATCACAGTGTTCCGATGCACATAGTCCTGGGAACAGACTCCCATACCCCACATTACCGACATCGACAGTAACTCGCGAAGGTAACACGAACATGGAACACACACATGCACACACAGACACACTGCTACCCAACACATCCAAACAAACCATCCTACACTACATATGTGCAAGTGGCCAAGCCCCCCTACACACCCCATGTAGGTGTCTGCGCCCCATACACCACCCACTACTTTAATATTCTACATCCTAGGTCACGCAAATAGACGCACAAACCTAACCCGCAACTGTACATTTCAATCCCCCAACAACACACACCACACACAGAACACACACTTACACACACTACAACCCTAAGAAACACACGTACACACAGTAACCTCCCCAAACCGCGACACCAGAAGCACTGACTAACTGTCCATTAACATTGTGAGATTACACCTCGCGCATCTGGTGTTTCAGTACTGTATTTTTTCGGACCTTAAGCCTCGGGATTACATGCGTCGGTATGTAAAGCAGTCGGTATGTGGTAGGTATCCCATTTATATGTACCTCCATGGTTATGTAGATGTTGTTAATGTATCTATATATCTACATATATATGTATATTCCCATATATAGACATCTCTCTCTCTCTCTCCCTCTCACTCACTCTCTCTCTCTCTCTCTATACATATATATATATATATATATATATATATATCTATATATATATATATATATATATATATATATATATATCTATATATATATATATATATATATATATATATATGATTGTGTGTGTGTGTGTGTATATATATATATATATATATATTATATAAATACACCTTTCATTGTGTACATGCCGATTTGTCCTATTTCAACACATTCCTAACTTTTGTGTTTTAACCTGTCAGTATTCACGACTGCCATTGGTACATCTCAGGTAGCTTAGTGGTATGTTATTGTGATGAATGTGTACATGGTTGCGTTTTCTAATCCTGGCAGTGATATCTTACCTCTCAGAGCAGGCACTGGTAGTGCAAGGGTGATGAACACAAATTTCAGCGTATGTGTTCCACATATTTATTATTCTGTGGAGAACTACCTGTATATGCAAGTTGTGTTGAAAGTATAGTATGTAACATGTACACATCTGTGAAGACTCCTGTCAGGGATACTCCCCATTATTTAGAAACACATCCCTGATTACATTATACAAAACCCCTCACTAACACTCTGGGGAATCCTTGCAGAGTGGGTGGTGAAGAGTAGCTACACCCCTGGGATCCCACAAGTGGCTCTGCTCCACAGAGAGACAGTTAGTTGATCGATGGGGTGGCGACAGCAGACACATTTTGCCTATGGTTACGAGTGGCCTCGGCAGTTGGCCATGTACCTACCTATGTATCTATAAACCTGTACTTACAGTATGGACACATGTTGATAGCTTAATATACTGTTCAGGTATTGACTTACCTTGTGCCAATGGCAGCTGTGTGTACAATAGTTGAGGGCTGCCTATGTAGGACGCACACAGTAGACCACCTATACATGACAATTTACAGGTGGTCGTGTGTGTGTGCCATCCATGTTTGCTGTGTGTGCAGGTGGAGAAGGGTGTCAGCCCATGAGTGCCTACACTATCAGTGTGTGTGCTATACGTTTCCTCTTTGTCAAGTCATGGGCATACTGGGCATGCCTCCATCTGCATACTGGGGCTAGCACAGGGTGTTTGTGGTCTGAGCCCCCCTGTGCCTGTGGGTCCCTTGGCAATGGTGGTGGGCTGTGAGGGCCTTCACCATTCTGTCCATGCTGCAGCTGTTTTCGCAGGATCATATTGTGTAGCATGGCACATACTATGAAGATGTGGGCACACATTCCTGGAGAGTACTGCAAGGCTCCACCAGATATGTCCAAGCAACGGAACCGTGATTTCAGCATCCCAAACACATGCTCTATGATGATTCTGGTTTCTGCGTGTGCCTCATTATGGCGTCCTTGCATGGCTGTGTGTGCATTTCTGATGGGTGTCATCATCCACAGTTCCAGTGCATAGCCAGCATCCCCCACCAGGTGGCCATATGGGATGTCCCCCTGGCAAATACCTGATACAGCTGTAAGCATGCCAGATGTGGGAGTCATGATAGCTTCCAGGACTGCCAGCACACACATCCATGATAATGCCCTGGGCATTGCACACGACCTGGCAGTTGATGGAGGGGAATCCCTTGTGGTTTATGTAGCACCTACCCTGCTCACTGGGTGGTGCCTTGATGTGTATGTGTGTTCAGTCTATTGCTATCTGTACCTCCGGGTAGTCCACCATATGGTGGAAGAGACGCATATTGCTGGCCAACTCCTCCTGCATTCGGGGGAAGTGTATGTGCTCATTGGCATGTGGTAACATGGCATCCAGGAACTGGTGGAGTACCCTGGATGCTGATGCCTGTGAGATCCCCATGATATCTGAAGTTGGCCTTTGAAAGGTACCTGTGGCTAGTATTTTCAAGCTTACACATACCTTTGTGTCCACTGGAATGGGTTCCCTCTGTTACTTCTGGCTCTGAGGCGTGGCCAGCACAGCTCAACAAGTTGCTGTATGATGTCCCTGTCCACCCTGTAATGCTCTATCTCCAGATCATGTAGCCCCTGGTAGGTTGCCCTGGGTCTGAACACTCGTCTCCTCCACTGGTGCCTGAGATGCTTGTCAGCTTCGTTCTACACACCACCGTTAGTCTCCAACACATGCTGGTGAATCAAAGCTATGGCAGCCCATAACATATACATATTAAGAGTTCCCCGTCTGTATACACCAATGGTGCAGAGTGTCTGGGAATACACAAGTGTGTGTGCGGGGCTTTCATAACTTATACTATTGTGCAATGGATGATGCTGGTGAAATTGGGTGTGTTTGTGCTATTCCAGCTGCTCGGTATCTTAATTATTGGTTTTACAGCAGGTACTGCTATTGTGGGGCCTTTAGTGTTGACTTACGCTTGTCTGCTGTGATTCATCTATTGCCTTTACTTCTATTTTCAACCATATTCACCTCCCATTGTCAGTCATGCATCCAGCTGCCGCCTTTCTAGTTTTGTGCTTCCACAACTCAGGATTATGTTGGGAAATGTATTATGTAGCTGATCTACAGCAAGTTTGCTTTGTTCTGCTGTGACAGTTCTCTTTTCTTTGCTGTACGGCACCTCCCCTTTCCTGTTCTGCAGGTAGTTGCTAGCAGCCTTGTTAGCTGTTGTCTATGGCCCACTGTGAGTTACTAGGTGTTAATTACTCATTTGTACTCCAATTACCATGCTGCAGCATTTCCTTATTGTCTTCCCATAACCTTCCTGTTTCACCTAAGTTGCGTGCCATGTGCACCCAGTTTCCGGCTTTTGAGCACGTTTTCATCCACGTTCACATGCACTTTGGTCACCTTGTGTGCTCTCAGCTAAGCATAGCTATGGCTAGGTACACACCCCTATCCTGCGGCTTTGCTTAGCAACAGCCAACCGGTATTATCAATGCTCCAATGTGCTTACAGCTACGGTGGCGCACACCTCTCATGATGTCATGTTCACCTCCAGGCCACTCCTCTGTGTTTTACTGCTGCGACGTGTGTTACATCCATACGCTGGTGGGACATTTGTGATTCAGTATTACTTGACTCATTTGCATGACATTGACTACTAATTCCTAGTTACCATGCAGAACACTGTCACAGACCCTTAACAACCTCTGCGCCTTGGTTGTGGTGTAACATGCATACCATTGACTATTATGGCGAAATCATGATTTGTGTTACATTGCAGTTTTAAGACACCTATATATATTTTCCTTGTGTTCCCGTTTGTGCATCCACGCACTGTGGTTGTACTTTGCGCTAGTGTTGCCATGACATTAAATGTTATTTTTTATGTGTTGTGCATGTTTCTTTATGCCATTGGCTGTATATTTAGCCACTGGCATATGTTAACTTTGTAATACGTAAGTTTGGTCCGCTTTCATGGCTCCGATGTTCTGTTTGAAAAAATGTAAACTGTTTTTTTGGTTTACATTTCTGCATGCTTACACTATGCCTGCACCACTTCATGAATCGCTATATACCTTCATTTGCATGCTACACTGCTGTACATGGGGTAATTAGCATACAAGTGCCGTGAGCTGCGCAGTTCTGGAGTACGCTGGTAGTGCACGTAGAAACAGCTCTTACCTGAATCGCTCTATGGCCATATTTGGTGCTAGATCGCTGATGTTACTCCGGTGCATGGCGCAAGCTTCATGAATCCCGGGGATTATAATGTTGAAATAAACAGGTACTTCCCAGTTGGTTTGTAGGTATGAAAGCATCCAACATGAGGGCTCCCATAACTGGCTATAGCTGTAAAACAGAAAAAAAAGTGATGCTGACAGCAAAAAAAAAGCATGCAGTATTGGAATTTGAGCAAAATGCCCCTGAGATTTTGGTTATAAGCTCTTAGACTTAATACAAAGTATTGTGCGTCCAGTGCTGATGAAATGATATGCTGATCTGTACTGGTTAGCAGTGCTTTGTAAAACCAAGCAGTGCTGGTGGCACTAAGAAAACTCTCAAGTGTATTAAAACATGTCATCCTACTCATAAAGACCTTTAGTTACATACTTTTTAAAATACCAGAAACCAATAAGTACCGATAACTATGAAAAGTAAACTATTATTTAGGTTAATGAGCTACCTTGTACCTTCGTCTACAGTCTAAACATCTTTTAGAATTCAAATTCAGTGTCTCAGAAGAGTCTGTGTGACTGGATGCTTAAGAAAAAAGAAATGACAAACATATATATATATATATATATATATATATATATATATATATATATATTTTTATTAAAAAGAAAATTAATCTCCTCGTCAGCCGTTTCCAGGGGTGCAAGTGCAGTCCCTTGCACCTGTTTGCAGGGCACCCTTGCCATACGGAATGCCGATACCGAAAGGTAGAAATTATGAGAATTCTGTTATCCATTTTATTTTTTGTTGGCTGTTGGGTAGGTAGCTGAAGAACCGAGATAGGGAGTATGTAAAAATAAACAAAAAATGGGAGCTCATTTGGTAGCTTATGATGGGAAACAGTTTTAAAGGCATTTGATAGCCCTGGAAATATGGATGATACTATGTTCCCACTGTTTATGTGGACATTAACAGTACTGGTGATACTAATGAGGGCTAAATTGTATTGTGGTAGAGGTAAAAGACATGTTGTGTGGGTATGAGAAGATTATTACCTAAGCTGTGTTTCAGTAAATGAGTCTGAATGCATATTTTAAGAATTTGTGATGGTGGAGATTGTCTAGCAATGGGGTGGTAGTTTGTTACATCCCTAGATTTTCCACCTTTGTGCAAGGGAATAATGTAGGACATCTTCCAATGTGAGGGGACATAATTTTCTTATAGAGTCCCATGTTAGTGCTAGGCTAACTGCCCTTATAAACCGTTTTAAGCCGAGACAATTATCCCCTGTGAGAATCAAACCCTGTACCTTATGTTTGTAAGGTAAATACCCTAACCATTGCACCAAACTCCCACTCGATAATGGACTGGTTGATTAGCATGGAAACTGTGAAGGTGAGGACATCAGATGTCAGTCTGATATATTTATTTCTTAGATTGTTGGCAGCTAGAGTGGTGGCCTTTATTTTGCAGAGGAGATTTCTAATGACTGTGATGGAGACTGGTTACAGAGTAAAAGTAGGCAACAAGTTGTTAGTTTGTGTGGGAATGGTAAGAGTGTAATTATTATCTTTGATGAGGGAGAAAACTGTATCAAGGAAGTAAGAGATGAATTGTTTTGCAACAGAGTCTGCTTGATTGTTAGTTTTAGGGGCTGGGGTGGTTGGTTGAACTGGTTGTAGGATGTTGTTTTAAGTATGGCCAAAATTGTTTAAGTTTTTTTTTTGTCTTGTATGTTAGTGTAAAAATGCATGATCCACTTTTTTAACTTTATCGCTTTTTTTTCATGATTTGTCCTTAGTAGCATAGTTTGATTTGTATCTTTAGTTAACCATGTAGCTGGGTTTAATGTTATACATTTATTGCATACTGGTGCTAGGGAATTAAGTGTATTGAGAAAGATGGAGTTGAATTTACTAACCGCACCATAGAGAGGTAGTGTTTTTAGGATATTCCAGTCATAATGTTCTAGGTGAGAAACAAAGGATACATTATTGATGGTAGTAAATCTGCAAGCCTTGATTGTTGCAGGGTTGCTTGATGATATTACATGGTTGTTACAGGACAATTGTTGGGGGATGGTCACAAAAGGTGGCTGGTAGACACGCTGAGTGAATTATATAGGAGAATTTGTAAGAATCCACTCAAGAAGGGATTATTTATTATTATTGTTTTTTGTCTATCTTTGTAAGGATAGATATAAGTTGGGTGAAGTTGTAACGCTTTAGGGACAATAATAGAGGCGAAGAATTTAATTTTAACCAATCAGTATTTACATCCACTGGTATGATACTTTTGAGGCTGATATTGTCAGATACCCTGGAGAGAATATCTGGTGCGGTTCTGATACTATTTCCAGGAAGTATGTCAATGGTTATAATACATAGAGTTTTATGGATATTGAGTTTTAGGTAGGATTGTTAAATTTTAGAATGGGTACGGAGCAAGGAGATGGGTGTACTGTATCAGGATATATTATTGCTGTTCATTCACCTTTTATTTTCTCAGTCTTATCTAAGAATATTGTATCCTCAGGACATTATTTCACTGTCTTTAGTTTTCGATTTTAACCAGGTTTCTCTATCTACTAATACATCAGGAGAATATAAGGACAGATGAGCATGTAAGTCAGGTAGTGTTTAATGCTTCTTAGGTTTATGTTATGTAAGAATAGGGAACTTTTAGTTTTTGTAGAAGCTGACTTTGTTTGGAGAAGTTGTTGATGGCTGTGAGTTGGACAAAAGTTGGGGTGGGTGTCCCCACTGAGTATGAGTAGAACTGAGAAAGTCTGTTAGTGTGATAGGGTTTTGAGTTTGTATTTTTAACACTTAGTTTTTGAATTATGGAGGTGAAGAGCTGGTATCTATGCTTTTAGAGTTGGGGGTACTTATGTTACAGATATTGAAAGCTATGTAGTGTACATAATGGATTTGGTTGTGGGAGGGTGTATGGATTACATGTGTTGGAAAGTATAGTGGAATGTTTGAATGGTACTTTGTTAGGTGTGAAAGCATGTATAAGGATAGCACTGTGAGTACATGTTGTAGGAATGTTGTGTGTGGTTAGGATGGGAGGAGTGTGTATTAGATACAGGCAGGAGGAGAGCACTAAATGCAGAGAGATAAGCAGATTGTTAATTATGATGTGCATTAGAGGCTAATAGAGAGCTTTGGTGTGGCAGAGGTGGGTTGCTGTTTCTAATGTGAATAAAGTGACTCTTTTATTTAAGTGGTGGAAGTGGGATTGTGGGCATGGTGTAGGAGTGGCCATGCTGTTTAAATGTAGAGTATGGGGGGGGGGGATTTGAGGGTAGAGTAGGGGAACAGAATGGGTTGTGCCTGAGTATGACATCCTTAAGCTAATAAAAAAAATATCACCCACATTTTGTATACAGATAAGGTTGAGGCATGATCTAATAGATGTTAGCAGTTGTTTTGTTGAGGAGTCCATTTTAAATGGAAAGAAAAAGAAAAAGATGTTTTTATTTTACCATTCAGCAGTTAGTTTTGACTCTGTGATGGAGACAGAATGTTGCTCATTTGTAAGGTAGTAAAGGATATTTAAGCAGGGCTGCTTGTGTTATATAGAAAAGAACTATTATGGATAACAAAGGACAACTAGGGTATCCATACAGCTACAGTACTGGGTAACCTTTGTGCAGCTAGCCTGTAAAGGCTCTTACTGTAGATAGTCCAACAATTAAAATTTGCCCTACAGCTGCAGAAATGTTGGCTAATTAGTTAAATTTTAGCATAGCAGTTGATTAGCAGATTTGTGCTTGTGGGAAAGAAAAAAATGGGGCAGGTGGATAACTAAAGAGGAATTATAATATGGAACAGTATGAATGGAGACAATTTAAGTAAAAGAACAAGTCAAGGGATTAATTATTAGTTACTTGCCATTATTAATAGTATCTAAGTCCTACAGATATGTGTACATATATGGACACAGCAATTAAGAATAAGGAAATGGAATTCTTTTTTTTAAACACCATTATTGAATTATCACATGTGACATAGGCACATTTACATGTATATAAAAGTAATCAAACTATTAACAAAATAAAATTAAGCAAGCAATAATGCCTGACAGGGGGTGTATTAATGTGTAATTAATGCCTGCCCAGGGGTGTTGTGAGGCCCATTCTCTAACAAACATTATGCTTCACATATATTGCTATATATCATATAACCTAAGCAACATTACATAAATGATTTAATTCTTACCCCTTTTTTAAAAAAGAAACATCTTTATTAAACCATCACATATGACATAAGCAATCATCCATTTATATAAATGAAAACAAAGCACACCAACACAAGCCTAGTTGCAGGCATTTTACATCAAAACCATACCGACATACTCCCAGTTGCAAACATTATACATCACTTATAATCTACCCAATTATTTTCAGCCAAACATTACATAGCTCATTTAAGTTCAACCTTCTTTTAAACCTCATTCCTCCTCTGTATGTTTTGTTCCCACAATACCCATTTTTCCTATGTTGTTTACTCTTACCTGTTTCTAAAGATCTCAGTTTCAGTTATTTTATCTCTGTTACTATATTCACTACTTCTAATATAGTTGGTTGACATTTTGATTTCCATTTTATAATAATTGCTTTTTTGGTAGCCACCATAATTAGAGACAGCAAGGCCTTACCATGTCTAGGCAATTCCGATTCTGTATCATAGTTAAGAAAAATCATCTCCCTCTTCACACCAATCTGCTCACCAAGCAACTCTGACAGTGCATCCTGCAGGGAATCCTTAAAGTCTGCCAACTCAGAAAGATCCCAAGATGGTCGCTGAAAACTAGGCATGCACTAGGCTGCTGCTCCAAAATCTAAAAAATAAATCTGCCTACTAGCCACATCATCGAACATGTAAATCAACAACCCTGCATAACTCCCAAAGCTGCAGCATTTAAGAAGCAAGTGAATAGCTTTATTTCATAGTATAAAGCTAAAACCAAAAACTTTAAAAGTACCTTCTAAATTAGCAGGGTATTCTGGACTGTGACCTTGTGGCAGGGCCTCTTCCAACAACTATGGCCTGGGAAGAAAATTCAACAAAAGAAAACAATAAACCAAAACGTCTAACATCCAGGACCAGAGTAAGGAATAAATGGAAACGCAAGCTACTAAAATGAAGTTATCCACAATTGTGTCTCCAGAAAAAGACACAACAAGCAAGAGACAAAAAACAGCCAAAACACAGCAAGAACCCAATAAAGTATTTCTAAGATCAAAGAATGACAACACGTACTCAGTTGAAGACATTAAAACAGCCTTACAACCACTGCAAAATGATATTTGTGCTTTTTCTGAAAAGCTTAGCATGGTCGGAACAAACATTGAACAGATCGCAGCTAGACTAACTCTAAATGAAACTAAGACAGAGGAAAACATGACAGAAATTAATGCTTTAAAATCTAAAATAAAAACCAATGAACAGGTCATAAAAGAACTTCAGCTAAAACTAATCGACCTAAAAGACAGAAGCCGGAGGAACAATATAATCATAAGAGGAGTGCCGGAAGCTTTTGATCAAACTCAAGTTAATGCAATAATAACAGAGATCGTGGAAGCAACGGTTGAAAACAAGAACATAGCAAAAGAAATTACCATCGAACAAGCACACAGATCTCTTCTGAAAATTCAGAATGAAACTACGCCAAGACAAATATGTGTAAAAATACTCAATGCTGCACACACCTACATGATTTTAATGGCTGCTAAACAGAAAAGAAACTTAACATGGAGCGGTCACAAAATAAGCATCACACAAGATCTCTACCTTCCCACGACAAAAACGTCAAGCATTAGTGCCCTTCTGTTCATATCCAATTAAAAAGAATATCTGATTTCAAATGCGTTACCCGGCAAAACTCATCTTCAGTTACAAAGACCAGAAACATATAATACAAAACAAATTGGAGTCAAAGAACATTTTCACAAAAGTTTTTGGTGAATCGCCTGAAGAAAATAAATAGTAAAACACAGTAACCAGTAAGCTAAAGCTACAAACCAGCACCCAACAGCCATGTCTTAAGGCTAGGTCATATAAACATTAAGGAACATGAACAGTTTTTGCTCAATATGTGGGCTCCTGCAAATCTACTTTAATAAGGTAAATACAAACTGAAATGGTGACTGCTAACTCATTTTACCATTAACAAATGCAGATAAACAGGCAGATATCCCCTGGAAAAAAAGAGACACATACCTAGAACATTTTAACCAAACCCTGCATTTCTATGTACATTGTCAGCAATTGAATTAAACTTGAATATAAGAATCAATGTGCTCATACAAAAAAATGAATGCAGTAACTGTAAATGTTACTATGCCCACAATAATGCTGACAGCTGTCAAAGAAGTAATTAAACAAAAAGATAAATGCTGAAACACAAGAATTGCTATGGTTATTTAATTATAAAAAGAAAATTACAATTAACACATTTACAAGAAACTTACCTTATTCACTGGTCCAAGAGCCATCTAGATGATCGCAAGACAGGAAGTAATTCATTTTCAAACCACTTCAGAGATTGGAGGTCAAAGGCAAGTTCCTCAAAGTGTGAGAACAGCAAAGCACTACTGGGAGTTGCAAAGACAGCTAAACGGTCTATAAACCAACTGGAATCCACAAAATTGTAAAACCTGTTACAAAAATAAAGGAAAAGGCTATGCAAGGTATTAAATAATTAATTTGTGGAAAGCAAAAAAAGGCAAATCCTTCATAGCGCAAAAGGCTTGGACAAGAAGATTTAAAAGCTATAGTTAACACAACTGGACTGGCTTAACGGATGTTAGTATAACGTAATGTCTACACTTACTGCTTACAAGGTAAATTGAGAAACCAAGTATGACTGTGACTATTGCCAAAGTTCCCCCGAAGGTTAACACTGACTTGCAGATAACAAAAAATATTTAACAACACACACAGACACATTTTTGCTGCAAGGAATGTTAGCAAGATTTATATAATTAAACCAGTACATGAAACAGTTTACAGTACAGGATTATATAAGTCATCATGAAACTAAAGACTTTTTAAGCAACTGTCAGTTGGTTGGTTCGCATGTGTTAGGCATAAATATATAACTGTATAAACAAGCAAGGTGATAGCTTTAACATAACTCCTTACAGTTTAAAACTTAATGTTGTATTTAGACTCTTATTATCAGTAGAACAGAACAGAACAAAACCAATTACAAAAGGGATAAAAAACTTTGCCAGGATATTTCCTAAATAAACTCAAAGGGAAGCTAGACTTTGGAATTGCAACTAACACATGTAAACACCAACTATAAGTACACTACATATTAGGGACATGCACAAAATTTAAAACACAAATATCACCGTACATATACAAATATTTTTTGCAAGAGAACAAAAAATACAAGGTACCAAGATTTGAATATGTGCACACCCCCTTGGTCTTAGTCACAATAGGCTCGAGCCCTTGGGTAGTAAAAGATAATAACTGATCTAACAAAATGATAGCTATTCTATTCAACTGATAAAGAGCATCTTAATCCAAAATTAAGAGCATATTACACCTATTCAAAATTCACAACACTCTATAAACTTGTAATGCTCACACTTGTGGATAAATTTACAAAAATTAAAAACATGCTCCAGTGTGATTACTTCATTAAGGAGCAAGCAGTGTATGTCAGGAATGTTTAGTGATACTTGGAATGAAGCAAATGTTTTTTTCATCAACTCCCTATGCCCACACTACAATAAGCTTTCTCGAAGTTACATATGCAACAAACCAAATATAAAGTATATTATCACACAAAGAAAGGCAGATAAGTGGGCAGGCACTAAGGTAGGTGATAATAAGTTAGATGCCATCTTAAATAAATGCATGTTATTAAAAAGAATTCCATTTTTTGCACAATCATATAAGTACATATAAATATAAATATAATTTAAGGCCACACATTAACAAATTTACAACAGACACAAATTATTCATGTTTATAGTTGATACATGGAATGTAAATGGTCTAGGTGATAAAACAAAGTTGAGTCTTACGTTTAATTTATCAAAGCAAATCTAATGTCACAGTCTTACAAGAAACACACCTAAATAATGATCAATGGTTAAAAATGAGTTCAAGAAAATGGATCAAACAACTCATTTCATCAAGTGACAGCTGTGCCTCAAAAGGAACAGCCATTATAATTAAAGAATCCTTCCATGAGAACATAACCAACAGAAAATATGACATGAATGGCAGATGGTGTCTCTTCACTAGTACACATCCACAAACAAAAAATAATACTCTCTTTTTGGATATCTATGGTCCCTGTTCAAACCAGCAATTGTTTATATATGAAATCTATAACTTACTCCTAAATTTTCCCAGACACTCCATCATTATAGGGGAGGAATGGAATTGTCTAATTGACCCACTAAGTGATAGCTCTAACAAAAACAAAACACAACCAGTCTAGGTCACTTCTGCCTTAAATGACCTCATACAACGTCTGAATCTTGTTGACCCTTATCTAACTATAGATCATGAGAGATCAATGAGCAAATACACTTTCTTTTATGCTCCACATAAAGTCTTGTCAAGAATACATTATTTCCTGATCTCCTCCAATCTCTCCAGGTAATGTCAAAAATATGCGATTAATAAAAGAATAATCTCTGACCACTCCAAAATCACAATAACAATTAACACAACCTGTCAAACTTCTCAACAGGGTGGTCCTTATAATTGGCATTTAGACAACAACCTTTTAAATCAAAAAGAGGCAGTTGAGGAGATAGGTAGAACAATATCACAACTAGATCAGGACGCATTGCAAACCTAAATTCCATTAGATATTCAATGGGCAGCCACTAAGACAGTACTAAGGGGAATCTTAGTCCAGAAAGCTTCACTATGCAAAAAGCAAGAGCAAAAGTAAACTAGCTTGCTTGAAATGCAGTACAACAGCATCGAACAACAACTTCAATCCCAATACTCACAAGAAATAGAAAGGAAATTATATGAAATCAAAAAAGAACTATACTCAATACAACTAGATAAACACTTATTAAATGAGTTAAAACTCATTATAAATACTGCAAATGGGCCCAAACACCTTCTAAAATTCTAGCAAATATGATAAATATAGAGAAAACCTGCCAAAATATACCAGAACTACACTATAAAGAGAGAACTTTATACAATAAAGTTAATATAATTGGGTCTATATCATATGAGCAAATCGCACAAATTGCAAACGCTCATAATATCGTCGAACATTCCAGACCTTGAAGTGCTTTTTCTGAGATCGCGGTACAGTAAAGAATGGGATATTTGCCCTTTCCTCACTGGAGTGTGATCTCAGAGTTGGAATATATATTTAGCGGGGGGTGTGGGGGGTGCAGCCCCCCAGAATAGGAAGTTCAAGGTCCGGTATGTTCAATATTATGAGCATTCGCAATTTGTGCGATTTGCTCATATGATATAGACCCAATATAATCAATTCTTTCTGGGACATATATAACAATATATATAACCCTGCAAAAAAACACCATATGTCTAACATACAAGAGAACTTCTTAAAAAACTCAGAATTCCCAAACCTTGATGAAGAACAGTATAACTTATTAGATAGCCCCCTATCAACCAGTGAGATCAAGATAGCAATCAAAAAACTAAAGATCAACAAATCCCTAGGCCCAGACAGATTTACGGCAATGTTTTACAAAAAATTCAGTCACATACTAGCTCCAATCCTGTTAAGACTTTATAATCATATTATAAAGCATGGGTTCACTGACAAATATTTAAACGTTTCAAAGACAATTTTAATACCAAAGCCAAACTCTGACAAACTAAATCCTCTCAACTACAGGCCTACAGCTCTTATCAACCTTGACATAAAAATTCTGATTTCACTATTAGCGAATAGATTACAAAAAACCCTGGATAAAATTATCTCCCCAGAACAATTGGGTTTGATGAACAAAAGATAATTATGTGACAACACCGCACGTTAAACACCTTAATCACCCTCTGAGCTAAGGATAAGTACCCAAAATATGTGCTTACAATAGATGCCTCAAAAGCTTTTGATAATGTAGACCTGGATTTCCTCTGCTTAACAGTGTCACATTTCAACTTCGCCCCATCTTTTATAAAGACTATTAAAATGATTTACAGCAATGCCACCACCACACTGTGCATCAACAAGGCTTACTCCCAACCCATGAAAATAACAAATGACACCTATCAAGGATGCCACCAATCTCCATTCTTGTGTAATATATACTTAGAACCGCTATTACCCCACATTACCCAAAACACCTACCACCACCCCCCAAATGTCTACAACACAATTGTAAAATACTCAGCTTTTGGCAATGACCTAAACCTATATTTTGAACTCCCCAATACATATCTATGCAAAATAATATCTTCAATCAAACAAGTCTCCAAAATAGCAAATTACAACATGAACCCCCAAAAATCTTCTATTTTTCCTCTAAACCCACTAAACCACAACACATCTTGTTTCCCCTTAGTTGACATACCCCTAAATTACACACTAAAATATTTAGGCATAAATTTTTCGCATAGCTACAAAGAAATGTATAAATCAAATCTCCAAAAAACATGGGAAAAATTTAACAGGACATCTCAAGATGGGAAAATATAAACCTATCCCTCCTATCCAAATCAGCCATCATCAAAATGAATATCCTTCCTAAAATACTATTTCAACTAAACTCTATCAGTCTTAAAATACCTAAAAAAATGTTCACATCAATGGAAAAGGTCCTCTCCAAATTCCTATGGCATCCTAAAACAACAAGAATATGTTACCAAAAACTCACAATACCAAAAGTAAAAGGAGGTTTGGGGCTCCCAGATTTCAATCTGTACTACCTTATTATCAAAGCAAACTGGCGAATTCAAATATCAGAATATAATAGAACTAAAAAGAACCAGTAGACATAATATTTGGGCTTACTTTGGAGGGTATTGGTTTTCTTTGTTCTGGTTTCCTTTTGGCCATCAGAGAGATGGAATGACATTACATTTTTGGAATGTATGCCAATTTTGGTGGTGGTAGTAGTTTGGCAGGAATGTTTGAGATGGAATGACATTACATTTTTGGAATGTATGCCAATTTTGGTGGTGGTAGTAGTTTGGCAGGAATGTTTCCATAGTAAAAGTGTAATATTTCACATTGACATCCAGACAGCAGTTGAAGTTTTTGACTGATAAAACATCTTGATCAAAGTGGGTTCAGTCTTTAATAACATTACTAATATTGCAGTCTTCACATTCATGTATCTTTACCTGACAAGCATATCCTTGGTAGCCACAACATTATTGTTGACTGTCTCTCTTCAATGCCGATGCCCATTTCATCAGGTAACATCAGACATTCTAGAAATCTCAAAAAGCCAAATGCAGTGCTGCTATCAGTTGAGGCAGGAGACTCACGTAAACATAAAAGAGAGCAATCCAAATCCAAGTGTGTGACCCTCCAGTGGCAATGAAATGAAAAGCAGAGATTCAAAGGAACTTCAAATAAGATGCATTCATAAAAAATAATAAAGTTTATTCCAATGAGTGAGCGCTTTCGCCAAAGGCTTCTTCAGACTCTTAAAACAATGAATAAAACTGTTTGAATCATTTTTAAACCATCCTTAAGCTTCCTATTGGACATTACAAATTGATATGTCACATGTTATCTTGTCTTAAAGGAACAGATACTCAAAAAGTTAACATAGTTAAATGCAACAATATTTAGAAGGAATACTTCCAAATATACAATTAATGATCAGAATGTCCATGCAAATAAGTAAAAATATGCATATACCCTGATACATTCTAAAAATAAAAGGAGCATTGTGCTTGGTCCTATATCATTCTACAATCATTAAAAACTGTTGCTACATTCATTAAAAACCCTGAACATTCTCTCTCCTCATGGTGTTAAAAACATTAAAATCCTTAGATAAACAGCAAGTTTTATCGCGTTTCAATATCTAGCATCTCTACTAAGATAGTGGTGTGTCGAATGCAACTTTGCATATATCAGGTTAAAAACTAATATAGCGAGAACTCTGTACTAAAAATGTAAGCGTACCTTTACCACAAAACAACATAGCGAATGTAATGTATTTCGCGATGTGCCTCATCAAGGAGTCAGACCTCATCATATCGGTGAAAGGCTGTTGTCCAAGATTAAAAATTCCACAAATAGGAACCTCTTAGATTCCACGTAAAACAAACTGTTTACAAGTTGTAAAGTGCCGTGTGCTATAGGAACTCTGAATGCAATTGAGTACAACATAACTTCATGCGCTATGGTAACTCAACGTGCGGTGAGCACGTTCTAAGCATCTAAGTACTGAACAATAGAAACAATGTTTAAATTTCTAAGAAAAAAGGTGAGCCTATATTCGTGCTGTCCTGTGCCTAAAATAGACAGTATTTGTAAGCACGATTATGCCCTAGAAGCATATATTGATCACAAAGTGTCACTATTTAAAACAATGAAACGTGTACATATTAATGAGTACACTTATTAAAGTGTTAAGCTGAACATGGCAGAGATGGCATTAACTAATACAAAATAAAAAGATAAAACAGATAAATAGTGGAATGCTAGGCGTAACACATAAAATTGACACAATAAAGCTTGAAATTAGCACAAAGCACACATATAATAATACCTAAGTATAAAGCTCCATACATGATAGGGTCCCTAACTAGTAAAAAAGCAACTACTTCCATGTACATCGTTGGTGCTAAATATAACAACATTCTAAGTTAAAAAGGTCAAATGAAAAATAAGAAGAGATAAACAATCCGCAACAATACTAAGCCTGTACCTAATGATAAAACAAAACTATCTATTGATGTATGGGGTACCTAGCTCAGTCGTAAAATAAATTCCAGCTACAGTGAACAAATATATAGACGTATATGCATGCTTGTATATACATGTGTATATATTTACACACATGCATGTGTAAACTATGCCCAATAACCACTAATATATTTAGGTGGTGAAAGGAGGGGATGAAAAACATACTAGTATGTGAGGTATGGGCTCAGAAGTAAGGCTAAAACAAGAAAGCCGAACGTATCCAAAGGTCCATCAGTTCCTGGGATTTGATACTAAGAACACATCTACTTGTGGCTATAAAGCTCAGAACATTAATACTATGAAAATAATTATATTCAGTCTACAAGGACTGATTCTTACACTGATTTACTATAAAAGTGACATCAATACGTAGTTTTAAAATTACCTTACTACTCTATTTAGGTAATAGTAGGTTAAGTCATCTTCGTAGTCTTCTACTTCTTAAAAATGGTTTGAGTTGCACTTTATCATTAAGCCCTGGTGACCTATCAGACCTTAGTCTGATAATCCAACGTGTCTCCTGTTCTAAGGTTTTGTTGATTAGATCACCACCTCTAAAACCCACGCTGACTTGTTCAATAACACAAAATTTAAAATTATGATTGGTGCCTGCTGTTGTATTGTGTCTAGCTAGGGCATTGGTCTCAGTACCTATCCTAATGTGGTAAATATGTTCCCTAACTCTTTCCTTAAGTGATCTATTGGTTTTGCCAATGTAATAGCTTTTGCAGGTTATACAGGTGGCCATGTATACCACATTCTTACTTTCACAGTTCGTGTTAGTTCTGAAGTTATATGTGCGTAGCGTAACAGGATGCTCAAAAGTGGTATCTTTATTAATGTAGATGCATTGATTACAATGACCACAGGGTACTGTGTTTCTATCATTTATTGGTCTACTTTTCCCCGGATGTTTGGGTCTACATAAAATGCTTCTTAAATTCTGATGATTCTTGTAGGTTATACGTGGTTCTAGAAATCTCCACTCCTATCCTGACAGATCTTTGGATGATTGGTAAAGAGTAGAACAGTTGTTGTAATTCAGTTCTATGGTGTCTTGTATCAAGAAGGTCTAGGGAGCCTCACTGCAGTCTTTCTGGTTATTTTGCAAGAGTTTGACATTTAAAGAGAGGAGTTGGTCTCCCTATCTTTTCAATCTCTACATGGTTTCTAGGTGCACTTTGAATGAAACAGTCAAGACTGTCAAAATTGATTTGTCAACCATCAGCTTGCCAGCCAGATTTTTTAGGTTTGCATGATTATATAAAGCATTAGGTTTCTGGCAGATAATTAAATGTCTGTAAAAGGTCAAAGGCTTTCTCCGGGGACTACTGCCAGGAATTTGTTAGGTATCATTTTGAAATGAGTTCATATGATGGTTAGTGATGATCACACTTATGCTTTATGGGCTTACTTACTAAACTGACTCTACTGTGATACTTTTCTGGTTGGTGAACTTTTGTTTACCTAAACATTGGGAAGATGTAATCCTGATGCAAGACTTGGTGTTATTGCAGATTTTGAAATCAAAGACAAACCAGCAAAGTTTAGATCATCACATGATCCTGGACAAAGGTTCCAGCCTTCCTTTGCTTGTTCAACTGATTTGTGACTTTTCATCCAGTGTCCAAAAGGTCTCCTTTGCATGAGTTACTTTCCAAGTTTCCTTCTGGAATGTGTGTGATCCCCAAAGATTTAGAGACTTTATTGCTTTGGGCGATGATTATTCAAGGTTTGCCTTGTCAATGATATCCCTCACATTTTTTCATATAGGGATGATCTCCAGTCTAGACAGGGTAGGTCAGTTAGTGGAGGTTGTGACAATGTGAGATGTTGCCATCTGTGCCAGGGAGAGTAGGGCAGTGCGTGTGTAAGATATGCAGCATAGAGCTGGAGATTTGTAAATAATTTTGTGTCATTTGACTATTACACTGACTTGTACAGATGCTTGTGTTAAAATGTATCAACAGTGTTATTATAACTGATTAAATGTATATATTTAAACAGAGACTTCTGGAAGGGAAGAGTAAAGGTTTTTAAAATTGTTCTGTAATATTCAAATACTGCAACAAATCTTAACCAAGCACTGAATGTCTGTTGTTCCAGAGTCATGTGATCAAATGTGAAGTTATTCTATAACCAGCACTGACAGGAACTAACACAGCAGCTTGTTTTGTTCTGTTTTCTTTGGAACCTGATATAAAAATGTATGACAGCTATCACAGTCAGTTCAGTTAGTTGTTCAGTTGAGTTCAGTTAGTTGGAAGCTCATTACCTTGCCTTGTGGAAGTAAGCATCTCAGCATCTAATCTTGCCTTGCTGTATTAATTAAATAAGCTAAAGAATAGTTATTCTTTAGACAGTCAGGAAATACAGTGATATCAGTTAAGTAGTATTTTTCTGCCTCTGTCTGAATCTGAGCAACTTTTATTTCTCCTGTTATTAAAAATTGATGTTTATTGTACTTAGATATTCAACATTCTCATGTTTTCTATTTCATTATTTATTTTATACCTTTCACTGTGGCTGATCTTTTAGAGAATACTTTTAAAATCTTGAGAGTATTTGTGCTTATTTTACTGATGCCTTGGTCACTTTGAAAAGCCAGGCTGTAACTACTTATGATAGTATTGATTTTACTCAGCATAATTAGATACCCTTGTAAGAGCCCGTCAATGGTTGACTAGTGGCAACGAGGTTACCTTATAGTCTGGGCAAAAGGAGTACAGCTAGTAAATCTGTACCAGCCTTTTCCAGGAGTGTGTGTGTGTGTGTGTGTGTGTGTGTGTGTGTGTGTGTGTGTGTGTGCGTGTGTGTGTGTGTGTGTGTGTGTGTGTGTGTGTGTGTGTGTGTGTGTGTGTGTGTGTGTGTGTGTGTGTGGGTGTGTGTGTGTGTGACAATCAAATACCTAGGTGTGGGTGTGTCACCTACTTGAAACTGGGACACGGTGCTCCAAAGTGAGTCTTGTTTGGGATCTGGAGTGACAGAGTCCAGTCACAGGTCTGGAGCATGTTCCCTGTGCGCTCTTGGGGAAATTGTGCTTGATGCAGAGAACTGCATCTTATAATACTGTGTAAATGTTTTTAGTGACCATCTCTCACTGGTGTCAGTGGTGAGCACCGAGGCTCCTTCATTACTAGCCAAGTAAAGAGAGGCCATCAAAGAGGTAATCAAAAGGAATAGTAGATGGTCATCCAGAGTTTTTTTTTTTTCTTGACTTACATTAGATAATTTCCTTACACATATTTTAATAGTTAGTTTCTGACTTTCTCTACACTGTCCCAAATGTCTGCCTTACACAAATTAATTTTTAAGTTTCCATTTGTGATGCCCAAGACCCCCAGAGATTTAGTGACTTTGTTACTTCATGTGATCAATATTCAAGATTTGCAGTCTTGATTGTATTCCTCACATTCTTTTCCATTAGAGAAGGCTTCCCTCTGATCTACCAAGGAAAGGACAAAAACAGAAAGTAATAAAAAACAGTAGTTGGGCCTCTAGAGCTTTTTCTACTTGGATACGTAACTTTCTTTGGCATATTTTTAGTATGGATGCTAAATAATTTTACAGATTTACATTACATTCTAACTTTTGTGGTACTGTTTCACTGCTCTGCTGGCACATAGAACAATGGTTAAATAAAGCAGTCTAAATATAGGCTTTGAACCCAGCACTTGTGAAGCAATGTGGAAGAGTTTCTCAGGAATGTTATGGGATCACTCAAAGACAACTTTAAAACAACTTGTATCTCAGGAAGGCCATCCTTATATTTTGGCAATTTAATTGATTAGAAACAACAACAGCAGTGTTCCAAAGTGTACCTACTATATAAAATTTCAGAGATTAGGTTAGAGCCACAGCAGAAATTTCACAGTGACTTGGTCATCCGCCATGCCAAGGGTAAAGTGGTCAAAGCTTTAAAAACATCAGGCTTGGAGATAACTCAGGAATTCATAAACCATTGGATAGTCATGGCAGTTCCACTCCTGTGTTTTTCCATCACTGAACATTGGGAGTTCCCCCTTCCATTACTCCTTTCTTTCCTGGGCCAGTTGATCAGTACTCAAGGTAAGCTGGGGGAGGTACTTACAATACTGCAATCCAGAAGTCAGATGTACGTGAGTGGGGAGCGGGGACTTGGGAACAGCCACTTGGCTTGGAGGCTGGGCAAGCTGACCATTTTTGGCTCTTTCTCACACTGCCTGTTAAGGGCAATATTCAGCATATTGAGGTCTTAGAGGTCACTTTAAAACTGTTGTATGAACATGCTTAGTTGATATACTGAGGTTTCATATATTTACAACAATGTTATCCAATAAACTAGCTATAATTGCTGCCCAGAGTCATTGTTTTTATGTTTTAGGCAAGTGGGGTAAGGGGACAAAATTAATTTGTAGCTATGAAGCACAGCTACCATCAGAGGTACTGACAGCTCATGTGGACATTCAACTTTTTTCTTTTCTTTTTTTTTTTTTCTGTGAAGACCCAAAGGAAAATAGATGACTAAAATATTTATTTGTATGTGCTTGTAAGGGAAAAATCTACAGGCATTTGAGAGAAATACATATTTTACAAAATACACAGAACATTAGCAAAATTACTGACAGTATCTCTGGATTTTTCAATATGCAGTACCCATTCCATAGTGTAAACATAAACCTAGACTTCCATTTCACAGTTTTAGGGTGGGTCTCAGACAGATTATTGATGTCAGCAGTGCAAATGCAAGAGAAGCCCTCACTAACACCTTTTCCCTACTTTGAGGGGCCATTTGTTATATAGAAGTGAATAGAATGTGGGAAGTAATGGAGTCTGAGAATACAGCAAGCACTGTTTCACCAGATTATTTGCAACAGTACATATACAAACAGGAATATATATATATATATATATATATATATATATATATATATATGTGTGTGTGTGTGTGTGTGTGTGTGTGTATATATATATATATATATATATATATATATATATATATATATATATAAATATATATATAAATATATATATATATATATATATATATATACACAAACACACACACACACACATACAATATCCATTCATGGAGAACCTCTGCTCTGCAAGGCTTCCCATGGAAACCCGCATGGTCTAGTTACTGCATTCTACTACATCTTGGAGAGAATATCCTGCTCTATGTGTTTTGACTAGTGACAACATTTTGATGCATATTGATGGCAAAGTGTAGAATGATACAAGGAGTTCCCCAAAGTAATACAGATATGGAGTCCATTCTTTCTGTTACAGATGTCCTGGCAATGGATGCAGTACATTGGAATGATATGATGCAAGGCTGTCACTGCAGTGGCTTTTATCAGTGGCCAGCTTAATCCAAGAGGTATTCAATAAGATTTGCAATCTATGAAGTTTCACATGTTTGCAGAAACTGCACTGCCAACAAAAGGTTACCATATGGGGATGTTCACTGTCAACACTGATTACCTTTGACACTAACACAGCAAAGTACTGAACAGCTAATAGGACATCAGATTGTGTTAAGATCCTTGATGGCCAGTAGCTGACAGATGGGATTTTCTATTTGTATAGCAATGTAACCCTACTCCTACATGATTTGCTAGCAGATCTGTTTCACTTGGTGGACAACACAGACACTAGTTGTGAAATAATGTTTCAAGGACTGCCTACATAACAATGCCATTGCTTGAAAATAGCACCGTTTAATGAAAAATTTCACAGCTTGCAAACAGTGGGAGGTATGTGATTGCCTGCTATGGTCTGCCACTTCATGTGACAAAAATGTGCATGTACATGTGCTACAAAGCGGAAAGAATACAAATAGGGCTTGTTAACATATACTGTCATGTGAAGTTATTTCCTTTCTATGATGTACAACAGAAGTTCAACATCCCATTGCATGCATCTACAACAAGTTATATGTGACAGGCTATGTATGTGCACAATGTTTTCAGCCTCGTGAATTTTATCAGAGAATATGCAAATTACTCAGCTACTGCAGTGTTCTATTTTCTGGCACATGCAGAAAACCAGTCCTCAGCTGCGTCACTGACTACAGATCATCATTTGCCTGACGCCTTTTTTTTTTTTTCCTTATTCAGACTTTTTTTTCACAATAATCACTGGGTGACTTCCCATTCACTTCCCCTACAAATTAGTGTTGGCTTGCATTATTACTTGTGGCTCTACTTTTTTACCCTTTCAGTTTATAGGTTCATAGATTTATAGATGTATACTAGCCTAATGACCACTATGGTCTTTATAAGTCTAGCCATGTAACCCAAATGTTTCCAACAAGTTGTTTTAAATGTTTATATAGTGGATGATTGTTGGTTATGACATGATGTACTGACTACCTCTGTCCACCTGAGATATATGTATCAGACCGGGGTGAATTTTCAGTTTCCCATCCAGTGATCCAAGCCATGCCCTAATGTTCAGCTGTTTTGTTATGTTATGTTATGTTATGTTATATGTTTTTTTGCCATTTTTAATTTCTCCAAGTCTTTTGGGTTTCTAATACCATGACGGGAATGGACCCCATCCCTAAGTCAAAGTACGATTAAATTTCATGAAATTAGTATTGTTTCAATCTTTGATGTTAGCCAAAAGTGCTCTTCGCAGCACCCACAATGTGCCCAGTAATGACTCCTTCTGCAATTCATACAGTGTTACATGAATTGGTAACATATCTAAATACAATTGTAAATTCTTTTTTATAAGACCAGTTGCTCCTACTACTATTGGAACTTTCTGGGTATCTTTCTTCCACTGTGTTATGTCATGTCATGTTATGTTATGCTATGTTATCTTATCTTATCTTATGTCATGTCATGTTATATGTTATGTCATGTTATGCTATGCTATGTTATGTTACTTTACGTTACGTTACGCTATGTTGTATTATGTTATGTTATGTTATGTTACATTGCATCACGTTACATTATGTTATGTTATGATATGTTATCTTATCTTATCGTATGTTCAGCACTTGCCCAATCATTTTATGTTCCTGTGTTCAGTTTTTCTGACTGCAGGTTGCCATTTTATATCTCTTCATTGGTCCTTCCCCACATCATGCATTATGGCATGTCTTGGTGTCTTCTCCTGTTCATGTTACAATTTGTCATATGGTGTTAATTAATGCAACTCCCTCTTTCCATGTGTTTGCTTAGATTGTGCATATATTTTTTCTTTCATTTTGAGTAGAAAAAACTGCATTTCTCATTCCCAGTCTGCAAATATGTTCACAGATGCATCTCAGTTCCTGTTTTACTTTTTTATTTTCTTAACATTCTTATTCTACATATATGCAGTCTTTTCATGTATGCAGTGTATGTAAATTAATGGCCATGCAGATATAATAATCCAGTTTATTTGTTTATGAAATGGTTCTCTGTCATTCTGAATTAAATAAAACATAAGACGTCATCATAAACTGAAACTATGAAGTAGTAGACTGATCTGGATTTATCTCTGTTGGTCTAATATTGCATTTTTTTTGTTTATGATATTTGGTGGAACAATAAAAAAAAAGTATTTGTCACTTGTACCGAGCAATAACCAACATGCCAAAAAATGTAATGAGCGGAGTGATTTTAATAGGGACAACTCTACGGAACACAATCTACCTACACTGTAATGCAATAATACTCTACATCATTGTAGAGACATTTAATACATTATTGAGACATGAATGTTGTGACGAATAAGATTGATAAATTAATATTTAATGGTAATATGCATTTCAGCTAAATATAACTGCAAAAAATCTAAATGATGACCTCAGAAAAACAGCACATAAAAGAATGTTCCATAAAGTTGAATAGTTCTTGAGAAATCAATGTCAATTAAATCTAAAATATAGTTGTCATTGCCACAAAAAGGTCTATCGCTAGTACGATTTTGCATTTTTCTGAAAGAATAACAGCTTTCCAAAGAATTACTTGTTTTTTTTTACTTCACTTGCAAAAGCACACAGCAAGTCTACATTTCAAAAGTGTTTGTTAGTTTGAATTTCAAAGCTACAGACATTTTTAATGATAAGGATAAAAATGGTAGCACTTACTGTACAGCTAATTTATCTTGAATTTTAATGATTAATTTTCATTCCTGTATCAACTTCAGAGTATTAATATTTATAGCAGAACTAAAGGTCACCTGAATTAACAAAGATGTGCTTGTCTCTTAAGATTCATTAGAGGAAAATTTCAGGTGTTGATAGGATGGAATACTTGCAATACAAATGTATGTGCTGAACTGGTCTTAAAAAGGATGCTACAGGCCTGATTACAGATTTTAGCTCTTTGTGAAACATGACCTTGATTAGACCTATTTTGATAACATGTATGCATTTTCACACTTTGAAAAATTATTAAAAATAAAAGATATCAGTCTGACTCACAAAAGGTCACACTGAGTTTGACTATGACTTCAATCTTTTTTACATCTGAACATATGTATTTCAGTATATTCTTTCAATGCATTTATTACTCTGTTTCAATGTTTTATTTCAGTACTTCTGTCACTCAGGTTGCATAATATCTAATGATATGATTTTAAACACTGGCTAATTCAGTTAATTTTCATTGACCTTATACTGTTAATATGAGCCAGAGCTGAGCTATCATAAAATATAAATACAAATGTATTGTATAAAACCAATGAACACACACACACACACACACACACACACATATATATATCTATATATATATATATATATATATATATATATAATGAGAGAGAGAGATAGGTATATATGGAGAGAGAGATATATCTTTAGACACACACACACACACATACACACACATATATATATATATATATATATATATATATATATATATATATATATATATATATATTATATGTATCTATATTACTTCATCGAAAGCTTAATTGAGCAAAACACTAATCATCAAACTCAAATCAATGAAAGCTCAATTAAGCGAATGACCGTTTTAGCCAAACATTTCCTAGGGAAGAATATTAGTAGGCCAGCTACCGACTGGAGCAAATACAAAAACATTTAAAACCCTGCAAAGTGGGGGGCTTCTCCCCCACGCACCCGCTAACTATATATACCAACTCTAAGATTGCACTACAGTGGAGAAAAGGGCAAATCCCCAATGATGGCCAACCACATCTTTTCCCTAGGAAATATTTAACTGAAACAATCATTCACTTAATTGAGCTTTTGCTGAGTAGGGTTCAATGATTATCGAGTCACTCAATTAAGCATTCAACAAACTGATATAGACCCATATCATATAAATATATAAAGAGAGACAATCCTTAAGATGGTTGTTTTGTGGCTGAAAGGAATGAGATGATAGAAATGAGTGACTGGTCATTTGTTTGACTCACTTAAGGTTGAATTAAAGTTTGATCAAATACAGGTAAGTAGGAGTGTACAAGAAAATGAATTAATGTTTGATTAAGAAAATGTCACTTCTGAAAACATTCAAGGTCATGTTATAGCAGTTAGTGTGTTATTTGTGTGCATTTGCAGCTTAGAATTAGAGTAATGGTTAAGTAAGGAGAGAGATATGGGGCCTGATTCCAGAAGATGTGATATACGTTTAAGTGACTGCTTACACTGAGAACAGACTGAGAGCAGATCTTATGGAATCTGGCCCACAGTGTAAGCCTTTTCATAGATAGGCCTTACACCAAAGTAAGGCACTCACACTAAGAGCATGTCTTTTAGAATCAGGGCAGATTTACACTAAAAGCAACCCTTTTGCAATCTGGCATGTTTGGAGTTGTGTGCGTTCAGTGTCCTTTTGTTTTGTACAGTGGAACTGTTAAGGAAAGAGTTTCTAGTAACATAATGGGTGTGGTTTGAGTTAGGTGCAGGTGTAGAGTTAATGTTAGCATGCATAAATAAAGTAATGGTGGGGGGGATATACTGATAAAAGGCTTTTTTGTTTGGAGAGAAGCATTCAGAGCTTTGTGGTTTGTTCTTAGTAGTATTCAGGAATTTGTACATTTTTTTCTGTTTTACCATTTCAGGTTCTCTCTTTATTTGCTTTCTACCTTTTGTGATATACTTGTATTTATGTATGTATGTATGTATGTATGCATGTATCTGTCTATCTATCTATCTATCTATCTATCTATCTATCTATCTATCTATCTATCTATCTATCTATTCATAGGTTCATAGGGTCATAGGAGATGACTAGGCTAATGGCTTAAGGGCCCTTGCAGGCCTAGCCAATTTAACCTGATTTTACATAAGATATGGCCCTTAAGGGCAAGATATGGCATGGATCTGTGCCTGTGCACTGAGTATAGGTTCACAGGTTCATAGGTTGGTACTAGGCTATCAGCCCTAGGGCCTATACAAGCCTAGCCATAACAATTCCCTGGCTATTTCTTCCCACACTATTTACTTCCCTGGACCCCTGTCTAGCAGCACAACTGACATGATCCCAGGGGTGAATTTCCTTTCTCCCATCCAATCGTCAAGGTTCCTTTTGAAGAGGGCCAAAGAGGCACTCTGCTTGACATGTATGGGCAATCTATTCCAGAGTCTGGGGAGTCTCTGGTTCAGGAATCTATCCCTCCAGCATGTTTTGTTTATTGTGATGACAAGATTTAGATCCCTGGAGCATGTGGCTCTGAGGGATTGGGATTTCTTTAAGTGTAGCATGTCCAACAGCTCTGGGTTTGACATGGCCTTGCATGTTAAGCAGAGATTGCCTCTGAGTAGATGACATGTGACAGAGTATAACTGGAGTTTTTTTAAGGCGGTCAGTGTAGGGTATCTGCTTTAGGCCTGTGATTTTTTTAGTGAGGTATTTCTGTGGCCTTTCCAGTTGTTGCAGATGTCTTGAGATGTACATACCAAACGGGGCATTGTATTCTATAATGGGTCTAATGAAGGATTAGTACAGTGGGACAATGACCTACTTTTTTTCTGGATGAAAAGCCCTTAGTGATGAGGTGTGCCACATAGAAGGATTTCCTGACTGTTGTGGTGATGTGGTTATCGAAGATGAGACCACTGTCCACCTGTGTCCCTAAGTATCCTATCACACTTTCGGTGTTTAGTGTACTGCCACCTATATGGTAATTCACGGGTACATGTTTTTTCCCAAAGGGGATAACTATACATTTCTTGGCATTGAGCTTGAGCCCATGGCTCTGGCACCAAGCATCTGTTTCTGTAAGGCCCTTTTGTAGAGTATCCACATCATTTGGGGATTCAATAATGGCTTCCAGTTTGCAGTCATCTGCGAACTTTGTTAGCCAGAGTCCCTTAGTGTTGGCCTGTACTTCAGAGAAGTAGATGCCAAACAAGAGTGGTCCCAGGACTGAACCCTGAGATACTCCACTTGTCACTTGTCTGGAGCTGGATTTGGAGTCGGCTACTTTTACAGTGTGGGTTCTATCTGTAAGCCAGTTTGCAACCCATTGGGTGATTTAGGGATTAATGCCCAGCTTAGTAAGTTTATCTATGATTCCAGAGTGGGGCATGATGTCAAAGGCCTTGGCAAGGTCTAGATAGGCTGTGTGAACCACCTTACCCTTGTCCATGGCTCTGGAGACTGATTCGAAGAAGTCAATCAGGTTCAGGAGACAAGATCGGCCCTTCACAAACCCAAACTGGGTGGGGTCCAGTGTTTGATGGTTGCCAATGTCTTTGTTTATAAGTTCCATGATAATACGCTCCATGGCCTTGCAGATAAGGCTCATCAGACTGATGGGACGGTAGTTTCTGGGATCCAAGGTGGATCCCCCTTGTGGAGTGGGATAACTGTAGCTCTGCACCACCCAGTGGGCATGAAACCTGAGGTGAGGCTATGATTAAACATGACACTTAGGTGAGGTGCCAGTTCATATTGTAGTTCATGTAGTACACAGCCTGGGATGTCATCTGGTCCCATGGATGCTGTATTCTTAGCTTTGGAGAGTGCGTTTTTTACCTGTGTGGCCGTTATTACTGAAATTTGGCAATCTTCTGGTATTGAAATGGGCCATTTAGCAGGTGAGAGAGGGGTGAATTTGGTACTGAATCAATCTGCCAGGATATTGGCAATATCATTGGAATCAGTATATTTAATGCCATTCTGTTTTAGCTCAGAGCAGATCTGAGCATTGCCATTTAGATTCTTGACATGGCTATAGAATGCCTTGTGGTTGTCTTTGGAATCTTTGGTGAATTTATTTTCGTAATTAGCTTTGGAGGATTTTATGAGGGATCTCAGCTTCTTACTGAGGCTGGTGAAGGAGTTTTTTGCATCCTGAGATTTTCCTCGTTTCTGCAACAGTTTCTTCCTTTTGTTGTAAAGTTTGTTTATGGCAGGGGACCACCAGATTGGCTTCCTTTTTTTGGAGGAGGGCATCTTGGTTCTATTTGGGATGGCACAATTCATGCAGGAGTGGATGTGCTTGTACAGTGCCTTAGTGTAGGATTCAGCAGTTGAACTTTCAGTTCTCGTCTGCATGGGTGTCATGAAGTTTGTCACTTCTGACTTGAATAGCATGAAGTTGGCTTTGGAGAAGTTTTTTATGTAGGTTTCCTTACTAGGGGGTGGGGGTGGGATGTGGATGTTAAGGGTGATTAGCTTATGGTCAGACCTGACTCACGAGGGAGTGACCATAGGTGTGGAGCATTGATTTCCCATGTTGGTAATGACCAGGTCTAGGATATTGGAGCCCCTGTTGGGACTATGGATTAGTTGATCCAGGGCATCAGAATTTATGAATTCCAAGAACCGTTGGGCAAACGTGTTGGTACACGAGTAGTTTTCCCAGTTAATGGCAGGGTAGTTAAAATCGCCCAGTATTAGGGAGTTTGGTTCTATCTTAATATTTTCCAGTATGTTTAGAAAGGTGTAGTGAGAATCTTGGGGCATGGTGGGGGATCTGTAGCAAGCTACAATTTGGATTGCAGTCTTACAAATTTCTCCTGTCCATAAGGGACAGAGGCACTACCTCAGGTGTGAATTTGTGATTCTCCATCCATTGATTCAAATGCATTTGAAGAGGGCAAGGGAAGGGCTCAGCCTAGGAAGGGGCAATCTCTGAGACACACATCTGTCTCTACACCATGTTTTGTTTGAATTGCTGACTAAATTTAGATCCCTAAATTGGGTGACCCTCATGCTGTTTAACTTGTGGATGTGTAGTAGCTCCATCAGTGTTGGATTTGTGAGTGCCTTGTAGGTCAGGCATAGGTCACGCCTTAATAATTGGTAGGAGACAGAGTAAAGGGATAAGGCTTTTAGTCTATCCACATTGTTTATGTTGTTTACTCCCAATATTTTCTTTGTGAAGAACCTCAGAGATCACTCCAGCTGCTGTAAGTGCCCAGTCAAGTACATGCCTAATGACACACTGTACTAGATTATTGGTCTAATGAGAGCTGAGCACAGTGGCACTATGATTTCCTCGGATCTGCATGCCATACCTTTACTTATAATTTATTTCCTCACCACTGTGGACACATGGCGGTCAATGTTCAGGCTACTATCTATCAGTATACTTAGATCTCTCACCCCTGAGTCCAATATCTTTCTATCTATGTATCTATCTGTCTATCTATCTATCTATCTATCTATCTATCTATCTATCTATCTATCTATCTATCCATGTCTGTGTGTGTGTGTGTGTGTGTGTGTGTGTGTGTGTGTGTGTGTGTGTGTGTGTGTGTGTGTGATTGCATCTATGTATGTGTTTATTTCAGTGCTATAATAAAGGATGACTACCAAACAAAATACATTCTCAGTGTTGCCATTTATTAAAGTATGTTTGTTTTTTCTATCTCTTTCCTCTAATTAGCTACAAATTATTAACAGCTCACATCACACATTTCTATGGCTTTATTCATGCATGAGAAATCAGAAAATGTGCTTGTATATGAAGCTAAATTATTTATGTTTCTAGAGCTGTTTTTACTGAAAATTAACTGAAAATGAAGATTGTGCCTCTTTCAGTATCAAAAGCATAAGCCTCTCATTGTTTCCCTCACCCAACAACATTGTAGAAACATTTTCATTACTAAGAATTCCTAATCATCACTAAGAATTCCTATCATACATTTATACATCATACATTTGTCACATATACAAAAGAAATCGCCAGTGCACTATTTAGTTACATTGCACTACTAGTAGACATAAGAGCAAATTTATCAATAAATGTGTTAAGATATATAGTCAGATGAATCTGAAATCATTTCCTTTCTCAAACGGATATAGGAAGAGTCTGTCATACATTTATAAGAAATTAGCTAGAATACTGAATAAGCTGGTTATCTCCACTAATAAAAAATGGTGTACCCTCATATAACTGGATTCAGTAGGAACAAAAAATAAGTTAATAAACTAAAACATATCTGTAAAAATTATATAAACAAATGAAATTTGTCTGGTGGTTTAACAGTAATTGGGGTGTTTAACAAAAGCTTGTTATGCACACCTAAGCACTATTAACATTGGTTCTTGCCCTAAGCAAATTGACAGAGTGAATCACTATAAAGCATATAATGAGTCTAACATTACAAATTATATAACTTCATTTTGTTAGGAGTTGGTCAATTTATTATAATGTTAATTAGTTCTGTAATAATGAATTCACATTTTTGCCATAATCATCATTACCATCACTGTCTGCCTCAATCTGTAAATGTGGCACATTATTCTTTATCATTTTCTATGTCTGCATCCTCCTTAAAATCTTCAGGGTAAAATAAAGTTTTTTATAGCATCACAAAGTTTATTCCATTGCTTGATAACTCTGTTTGAATTTACTATTCCTTTGTTGATGATGCTGTACATTGCTTTTCTTGCAATCTGAAATAAAGGCCCTGAGATCCTTATTTCCTGTGTGTCTTTTCAAACCTAAAAGGTCAAAATATGCTTTTTTAATGTAAACAAGAATCATGTCTTATCTGATTGGTCTACATGCCAGAGAATATGTGTTATACCATATTTACAGACACCTTCATTAACAATGCAAAGTCTTTGCTTTATTTTCTTAAAAAATGATCAGTGCTTATTTTGAGTTCTCTTAATGAGCCCCTTTGTATGTATTTCAGAGAAAATATGGTATTATTATCTATTGTATATCAATGAAGAATAAGGGTACCAGAATCTCAAGTAGTGTAGATGTTTTAACCTATAGCATCCTTGAAGTCTTTTTAAAAGTTTATATGCAGACATGGTCAATAGACCCTGCAAAGTTCATTCTTTTCTCAAACATACAAGACCATATTTACATGCAAGGCTTTACTGCCTTTTGTCATATCTCATGGAAGATACCCTGTCAATAGATAATCAAGTTTCAGATTGTCTGTCTAAACTTAGTGTAATGTAAACCATTGATGTGTGTTGTGCAGATGTTAGTATGTCATGTCCTACAATGCCATCCATCTAGTTAATATTAAAACATCCTGCCAAAATGTTAAAATATGTGAAGTACTTAGAAAAAAACAATACGGAGCCTTAAAACATGCTATGGCTCATGCCATACCATGATCACTTTAATGCATTATTTTGAAATGTTGCTGATCTTATTCGCCATCCATGAATTTATGTGGATTTCGTGAGATACAATATGAAAGATCTGGAGAAAAAAATAGAGATAGCATTAGTCTTGCATCTCTGATGCCTACTTCATAAAGGACATAATATATGGATGACATGTAGATGTGGATCTGAATGTAATCTATGCATGTATGCCCTGAAAAAGATCCATTGACTGAGATTAATGCATTGTCTCATAACCCAGTGCACTAACATCTTTATTGCCTAACTCTGTTAATACAAATTAGTTTACCTCTATAATTTTGTAAATCAAGTTGTTTGCCTTTCTCCTAATATATTGGAATAACATCTGCAATCTGTAATACATTACAAACATAACCAGAAACTAAAAAGTAACTGAAAAGAGCAAAAATACATTTTGCCTGACATCAATATAGCTAAAGCTATCCCATAGCATCCAAAAGGTTAAATCAAGAAATGACTTGGGGTTTAGAAGAGAATACAGTAGGAGATAACAGAAGTCATCCTTTACTGACTCTGAAGTTACCACCAAAAATGTGTGGTAAAAAATTCAACTAATCCCATAGCGATATCTATTTCTAGATCTTCATTATACATTTGTACATTTCTTAAATCAGGAACTGCCTAGCACTGTTAGTTTATCTATAACAATTCATTTGTACCCATCATGTTTTTACCAACAACTGTTCATTTTCTCTACTAGATCATGATTATGTCAAAACAAAAAAAGCACATATTATATATATATATATATATATATATATATATATATATATATATATATACACACACACATACACACACACACACACGCACACACACACACACACACACACACACACACACACACACACATATATATTGGGTGGGGGGTATATAAAATTAATTTAAACAGGTAGATATAGTTTTGAGAATTTTATGGTGTAGCCTACTATACATGTAAAAACAAGGTCCTGATACCTACGTGCAGAAATGGGTAAAATATGAATATTTATTCCAGAAGGTACAGATATGTATTGCTCATTGATCACTCTTATCAGCTAGGGTTTACATGTAATATGAAATTCCCATCCAATTGTATATGAAGATTACATTAAAAAAAAAAAAAAAAAAAAAAAACGGGTAATCCAGTACATTCTTGAATAACTTTCTTCAGAAAAATTTCATATACAATAATTTCCTGTGCAATTAAGGCATAAAGATCAGAACAAGAACTAATGACTGGCATAGCAATATTTCCCACAATAAAAGTAATATCGAACTCTATTCTGTCTGTGTATAGGTTAGCTATCACATTTAAATCATCATGTTTAGCAGATTTGAACTATGAATAACCACAAAACAAAACAATTTGTTCTTTTGTTTAAGAAAAAGCATTTCATCTTGCTATTCAACTATACATTACCGCAGGTCATTAGGATATTAATGACCATTTGATTCTTCTGTGCGATAAAAACGTTTTAAAATCTGTTTGGCTATACTTCTAGTCTAGTGCAGACTTCAGAGAGAATGCAATTGCTAACCCAGAAAATGCTTACTTTACAAGCAAGGCATGTTAACAAAGATTACGTTTTTCCTGTAACTTATAACAATACTGCATTTAGTACTGAATTTTAGCCCTTCTCAATAACATCTATGTTTGTCATGGTCCTAATAAAATACACAAACACCCACAGACATTTGATGTCCTTTATTGTGATAAAAATTGAATAATAACATAACTTTATTGAAACATAAAAGACATAAGGGCAGCGTTCCCGCTCACCCCTTGAATACAATTAGCTAATGGAATAACAACAAAACTGTATTAAACATCAATCAAATCAACATACGGGCAGCATCCCCGCTCACCCATATATGCAAATAGCTAAAGATAAAGGCAGCGTACCCGCTCACCTTGGATAAAGAACAAAGGCAGCATCCCCGCTCACCTTAATACCTCACATCTAACAATTTTCAATTCCAAGCCATTCACCATCCTGTAGAGTGGGAATGGAAGAGGGCCAGGCTCTCTCTTCTCCGCCCAACAAACCTCAAACCAAAATCAATTGGGTTGGGCAGGGAGAGCAACAAGACCACACCAAAATGTGCTTATTCACTCTGGATTTCCTTTCAAAAACCCTTCAAGCCGCACCCCTCACACTACCTCAGTTCCCTTCAGATCCCAACTCACTTAACCCTTTCCTAACCCTTCTCAGCCACCCAGATAACCTAGCACAGCTACTGCCCACACCCCCCATCCCATATAAAAAGTCCCGTGACAAATTCGTCTGCCAAACTTCACTTTTTTCAGCCATAAAATGTCTCCTATTCCCATATCTGTCAATGGAGTCATGTTGGTATAGTTTGTTAACAATTTTATTCTAAGCCAAGCCAGAACAAGTCAGTAACAAAGTGATTTTAGGCATTTTCGGTCTGAATTTGTATAAATATAATACTAGTATATATTTGTATAATTGTAAGAAAAAGTATATAACATTTTGTTTGAGAATAATAATAAAAATAGTAATATATCGAGTCTTTTTCAACCACTGTGCCAGTTTTATATAAAAAGTCCATTTTTTCTGACAAAATAGAACAAGGGTAGCAACAAACTAATTTTACTGATATAATTCATAAATGTTATGAATATTAGAACCAGTATATGGTCATAATTGGAAGGTATGAGCATACAGGATTTTCCATGATTATTAATAGTATTACTAATTTCATATATCACCTTTGCATGCTTTTCAGATACTATACAGACCATGGAGTAAGGATACTAGAATAAGAAAGGAAACCATGCAGAGCAGCATGAGCACAGAAGGAAGAAGCATTCAATTTCGCTGACAGGCAAACATGCTTCGCAACATCATGCAGACAGCCAAAATGTCTACCAGGGCTGAAAATACTGCAATAACAACAGTGGACAAATATAGAAAGAAACAGGCAGGGTCATGGCATATTCACAATTAAATGACCATTAAACTGTGACAAAGACAGAATATGTGATGGTAACTTACTATACATGTCATGCAGTAACAAACCTGTACTACTGTAAAGGTTATCAGTATTTTATAAGGAGAATTCACCACCCCTTCTACAAAAAGTGACCACTTTATGGAGGAGTTAAGGGGTGCAGTGTTAAAACTGTAGTTGAAATCAGGGGCAATCCTGGTGAGTTGACATACATCACAATCCCCTCTCCCCCAAGAATCAAACCCTTGCCATCAATGTTGTCACTGAGCCTTGTATTTAATGGGTGCAATACAGAAAGACATTTCACACATGCATCTAGTAGAACATCTTGAATAGAAGTCTGCACTGTCACATCCTAATGGGTATGCATCCCAGAGGATAGTTCTGTATGGCCTACCAGTTATGGGAGCTCACTGTGCCAAATATGATAGACTTGACTAAAGCACCCCTACCTGATGTAGATTTTGGCCATACACATAACAACACATACAAACACTACACTATTATGAGTGGATTCACTACACACAGCAGGGTATTGCATGCATCTTCCACATGTCATAGCAATGGATATTGTCTGAAGCATCTTCAATTGATGTGTAAGATTGATGGAATGCATCAACTAGGCCCATGTGCACAGAAACTGGAGCAGTACAAAGTCAAGTGTAATGATCAAGACATCTGTCACTGTAATATTGTGCACATACCAAATGGTACATGGAGCACACTGTTTACGTTCATGTCAAACTTCAACACATGTACTGCATGATCACTGTCCCCCTGACATTGCCAGTGAAAATGTTATACTGCCATGAAATCCAAACATACATCCACATGTCTTCATGCAAACTATCAAATGATAAATGGTAAAACTGATGTGATGTCGTGGTATGCCCATGATGTAGAACAGTCACAATATAGTTGTACCTATGTAAGAACTGGACTTCAAGTGGTACATCACCTCCAAATAAAACCTTGAGTATGAATCACATGCAACACAATGAAACTGTTAACACAGTCGTACAACTCTACCTAGTTCACATCATTACATCAGTTGTACATCATCTGCCTATATGTTTAGCATTTGAAATATGTTGGTGAGGGCCCTGACACCATATATGGACACATTACAACTGAGGTAAATGTGGTTCCTGTAGAACAGCTAATAGCACAAATGCTGACAGTCACACAATGCTAATGGGGAACAACGGTATAATCTTTGTGAACAGCAACACAATAGTACATACAATGAATTTGCAATGGCTGCAAGTGAATCTCAAAATGTTCTATATGTGTGTTTATAGCAGCATTACAACATGTTGATGAACCCAGAGTATGTGCCAATGTAATCACTTTGGTGTAATATTGCTGTATGTCAGATAATATTTCCAGATGCTAGGTATACACATATACACCTGTGCCATACTGCAGCTGTCACTATGATGGTTGAATGAGAACTGTGTAGAATGTATACTCAACTACAAGAATTCATGCCTTAGGAATGGAACAATATACAATGCATCATCCCATGTCCCCAGTCCTCAACAGGCATATTACTACATCTGTTATGGAAGGAACATTAACCAAATGGCAGCAGCAGATTTAGGGTACTTTTTTCTTTTCTTTTTTTTTTTTTTTTTTTTTTTTTTTTTGTAGTTTTTATAAGTTTGATGTTTGAAGACATCGACCATATGGTGTCGACCATATGGTGTTCAATGTTTTCAACCATCGATTTTATAATATGGACCCATGAAAATGTGGTTGATAGGAACGTGGTGAAATGGGGAGGCAAGCAAAGGTAAGAACAAAGGGAAAGCAATACAGGCATTTGCAGGAGGGGACTAGAAGAATCATAGATATCAATTTCTTCACCAAAGTAATGTACACACAAAATGCAATGATGCTGTATAACTAAATGGACAAAATTAAGTGTGTTGAGATGACACATATGTGAAGTGGAGAGTTATGCATGGGACTTTTTTTTTTTTCAAAAAGAGAAGAATGTTGGGGAAGGGACCTGGGAATGGGAAGATCAGGTAGGTAGGGTAGGTGAGGAAGCAAGTGCAGACAAACAGGGCATACATAGCAGACATAAGGATGGTGATGGACACAAAAATGTTGGGGGACACCAAAATTGGGGATAGGTTGGGGACATTGAAGGCACATGCTCATCAAGCCTGGGAAAAGTGAAAATCTAATCCTCACTCTCAAAACTGTCATCACTGTCCACTTCCATAGGTTCATAGGTGTTTACTAGGCTAATGACCACAAAGGAGTTTTAAGCCTAGCCATGCATCCAAAGTCTCTGACAAGTTCTTATACCCTTGATAAGTGTAAGCATGGGCCTGGGAGATGAACCATTTACAAGTTACCTGTATCCATTAGAGACATAGGTGGCAAACCAGGGATGAATGTCTGGTTTCCCATCCAATTGTCCAAATTGCACTTGAATTGGGTTAGGGAGGAACTCTGCTTCACATGGATGTTGAGCCTGTTTCATAGATTTGGCAGTCTCTGAGATACATACATATCTCTCCAGCAGGTCCTATTTATATCACAGGCAAGGTTTAAGTCTTTAGAACAGGAAATTCTGGTGCTGTTTGTTTTGTAGATATGCAGTGGAGTGGAGTCTGACAATGCTCTGTATGCCAGGCATAGATCTTCCATCAAAAGTCTGTAGGAGACAAAATACAGGGATAGGGCCTTGAGGTGGTCTGCATAGGACATTTTACATACGCCCTATATTCTTTTAGTGAGGAACCTCTGTGGAGATTCCAACTGGCGGATATGCCTGGTTAGGCACTTACCAAAGAGGGCTTTGTACTCAATGACAGATCTAATGAATGCCAAATACAGTGGAACAATGACTCCCTTGGACATAGATTCCATAACTTTGCTTATAAGTTGGCAACATAGAATGATTTTCTCACCACTGTAAACACATGATGGTCAAAGGCTAGATTACTATGTGTGTCCCTATGTCCCTGACTATTGGGTCAGTTGTAAGGGGTGTGTTTTCAGCATGATAGTTACCAGGGATGGATGACTTCCCAAAGGATACTATTATGCACTTATTGGCATTTAGTTTTAGACCATGGTTCTGACACCAGTTGTTTGTCTGTGTAAGCACCCTCCTGGCGAACATTTGTGTCAGTGTGAGATTCAATGACAGCTCTTAATTTGCAATAATCTGCAAATTTAGGCAGACAGAGACCACTGACAGTGGCATTGACTTCTGAGAAGTAAATGCCAAAAAGGAGCAGTCCAAGGACTGATCCCTGAGGGAATCCACTTGTGATTGGCCTGTTTGTAGAGGTGGACTCCCCAATTTTAACTTCCTGATTCCTGTCTTTGAGCCAGGTGGCTATCCACTAGGTGACATATGGGTTTGCACCTAACCTCTTGAGTTTGTCAACAATGCCCAAGTGGAGTATTGTGTCAAATATCTTGGCCAGGTCAAGGTAGGCAGTGTGAACAATTTTGCCCTCATCTATTGCTTTGGTGACCTTCTCAAAGAAGTCCACCAGGTTGAGTAGGCATGATCTGCCCTTGAGGAAATCAAAATGGGTTGGGTCCAGTGTCTGGAGGTTTATTATATCTCTGTTGATCATTTCCATGATAATTCTTTCCATGGCTTTATATAAAAGGCAAGTGAGGCTTATGGGTCTGCAGTTTCCAGGGTTTGTAGATGGCCCACCTTTGTGCAAAGAGATGAATGTTGCCTTTCTCATTCATGAGGCACAAAGTCTGTTTGGAGGCTACAGTTAAATTGTAACTCCAGAGACCCTGATAGGTCATGTTTCGTGCTATTTAGAAGGCATCCTGGAATATTGTCTGGGCCCATTGATGAAGAGTTTGTGGTCTTAGAGAGAGCATTAAGGACCTGGGGATTTATATTTGATGATATTTCCTAAGGGAAGGTTGAGGGGGAGTGAGGGGTAAAGCTGAAGCTGAATTTATCAGCCAGGAGGTTTGCTTTATCTTCTGGTTCTGTATAGGTGGCTACATTTACAATCAACTCTACACACAACTGTGTATTACCTTTGAGTTGAGGACATAGCTAAAGAATGCTTTGTGGTTGTCCTCAGCCTGGGAAGCCAAATTTACCTCAAATTTGGCTTTGGTAGACTTTATTGTCCTCTGAGTTGTTTGTTTAGCTTGAGGAGAGTGATTTTATCCTGCTGAGTGCTGCACTTCCTAATTTTTGCCATGATTTTCTACCTCCTGTTATACAGCCTTCCTCGGTTGCCTGTGAGACTGCTTGACATTGCTGTTTTTTTTCAGTTTTTAGGAACAACTTCTCCACTCAACTGATGCAGGCACTAAGGCCACTCTTTATTAGATCTCTCACCATCCTTGGCAAGTCCTGTTGAATGAAATAATCACTGCCTCCACCAGTACTCCAGGAGAGTACCACTGCACCAACAACCGGCGGCTACCTGATGAGGATTACTAGATAGGTGAGGGGATGTGGAGGCAGTACTGCAAGGTTGTGTCCCAGAAGCCCTGGGTGTTGGTGGGGCAGCCAGTGGAGGGCTGGCAGGCCGAGCCACAGTGGGTGGCCTACCTCCCTGTGCTGAAATGCATATATTTTTTTTTTGACAGAAAAGCATGAAATCCAAACGGTGTGATTCCAGCCCCCCCCCCCCAAAAAAAAAAACAGAGAGAGAGAGAGAGAAAGGGTGAGATGAAACAAAAAGGAAAGAAATGACTAGAAGCATGATATGATGTCACATTCATTCTTTATTGCTATAAATTGCTACTTATTACTCTGGCTACACAGCTTTCACACTCCCAAAAATGATTGTGAGACTGCTTGACATTGTTGTCAAGTAATCTGGGGTATATGCACACATTCCATAGATGCCTTTAAAGATACTACAGAGTAATTTGACAACACGGTATTAAAGCCAATATTGCTGTATTTCAATTGTAAAAATAATACTTGGTGAAAGTGAATCTATAGGTTAGTTGTGGGTATTGAAACCATATAACTTGAATACACTACCACACTTGCACAATCACCAACAGCAACAGGAGTAAGCCTGCATGCTTGCTGTTACAGTTAAGGTATGCACCCTGAAGTATCTACTGATGAATGGAACCATAATAATGAATACGACCAGGGTCAGTTGTGCTGCAGACATACCCCTTGCTCTGAGTCATGCCATCTCTCAGCAAATGCCTACCTGTTCGCTGGGATTTCCTATGTAACTGTAAAATAGTAAATGAGAGAAAAAGAAACATGAAAGCATTATGCATACCAGTCCTGGCTATGTACACTCTTGTATATAATTGCAAATTGTTTGATCTCTATACTTACACAACTGAGGGCTGTTAGCATTTCTAAACTCATCCAGCTACTGGTCAGGTTGTGCCTTCTTGCACCTCTTAAGATCACTGTAGTGATACCTACACTACTCCCCAGTTAGTGGTTTGCTAGTTGCACTAGAGACAGCCTTGCCTAAGCTGTTCCAAGTCTCAGCCTTATATTGAGACCCAGCATAGTCCACCTGCAGCAAACTCCAGCTACAGTGCTTAACAAGGATTGCAGCAAATCTTTTGGACTTCTCCATACTCCACCTCTGTGTCCTGAATTTTTACCATTACTCCCAATGCCTGCCATGTCTCCAGAAGTCCTCTAACAACAGTAGCAATAGCTTCCCACCTAATTGTGATCTCTCATTTTACAAACAATGCACAAAAATGAACAATCATGCCAACTGCATTTGCGCAATGGAAAGCAAAGAGAAATATTGCCAAACAAAGATAAAAGGAGTTTATAAAACAGCAATGATGTTGTGAAACTTATCAGTGCTCTTTGGCATGTGTGATGCTATACCTGGTTAGACTGCCCAATGGTCTACGTTGAAATGCTCAACTGCTTGACTTTCAAGTCATGACTTTGGAAGGATCAATGGGATGACTTGGCACATATTTTTTGGGGACTTAATCTCTGCTAAAAATAAATTGTACAAGGTGGGATTCAAACCTTTGCAAAAGAGAATACATACATTTACACACAAGTGATTATTATGCATTTTCACAGAAGAAATACTTACCAACCGTTGTTGTTTAAGATATACAACTTAAACAGTACTTCAATTAGGTCTGTATGTGTGTGACATTAAAAGATCCTGGCTCATGCATTCTCAGCTGTGATACTGGACTAATGACTGACAATATATTGGAAGTGGATAGACTTGCATGACTATAGTAATAGGCTTTGGAGTTATGATATATAGAACAAAATACAGTCTATTTTGCAGTTATAATCGGGTTATGATGGGAGGGGTATAGATGATTGTCAGTAAACTGTTGTGTCCATCAGAAATAACTGAATTTTCCTTAATCATTGTCATGCTAAACAACTTGCACACATAATCAGTTGGAGTTCATATGTCAGTGATTAATGAGGTATGATACCTATAAATGTATGTGTATACTAGCAGTAATGATACCTTTGTGTCAATCAACCTACTATAAATAGCTATTGGTATGTAGTACTACATTTAAAATCAAAGTTTTGAGAGTGATGACAGTGTAACACTCATACTAAATGGCAGAGTCTGCTGCATTTTATCACTAGCTCATCAGTGCACTGACCATGAAATCACTGCACTTAAACCTGGTGCCAGTGAAAAAGCTAAGCAGCAGCTATATTTTCTCCACTCATTACTGCCCAGAGCGCTGACAGACGTACATTACCAGTGATCCTGTTCGCATGGAGGAAGGTGAACCAAATTAAAATTTTCACTTTTTTTTTCTTTTAAGCAGTGAACCATGTTTGCACTCAGGTAGACAACGTGCAAATGGAAAAGGTAATAATGAACACATATTATTTGTGTAAGTGGTCATTATGAACCACCCTCACTAAAAGTATCGAGTGCGGGACTTGAACCCTGTTTCACCTCAGCTTTCTCTTTTTTTTAGTTCACCATATCTGCACCTTATGCCACAGAGACAGTTAACTATCAGCTGGAATTCCTGTAATCATTAGAATCCATGGTGCTGTCCACTGCGCAATGCTGCCATGGGTGTTCGCACTAAATAAGGCAACTGAAATTTAAATTTTCCTTAAGCAGTGAACTGCTATTGCATTATGTCACATACTGTGCATATGGTAAAAGCAAAAATAAGTAGTCACACAATATTTATGAATATGTTTGCAAAACTGTAGCTCTGCCTTCTCTTTCTATTCTTGGAGTCCTTCCCTTATCTCTGCTTTACTATTAGACATGCAATCTCTAATGCATATCTTCTCAGTTTTCATTCAAGGTACATACGTGTGTACTAGGCTAATGGCCCTGGAGGCTTTACCTGCCTAGCCCATAGAAGTGCCCTGGCATCATGCCGCCCGACGTTAGTTACCAATGCCTCTAAGTAGGGCCACACTGGAGTGATCCCAGGGGTGAAATTTCTATTTCCCATCCACTCATCAAGATCTCTCTTGAAGAGGGCCAGTGAGGTGCTCTTCTTGATGTGTATGGGATGTTTATTCCAGAGCATAGACAGTCTTTGGGTTATGAACCTGTCCCTCCAGAATGTTCTGTTGATTTTGGTAATGAGGTTGAGGTCTCTGGAGTGTGTGGTGCGAAGGGATTGGGATTTCTTTAGATGTAGCATTTCTAACAGAGCTGGGTCAGATATGGCCTTGTAAGTCAAGCAGAGATCACCTCTTAGTAGAAGATATGAGACAGAGAATAGCTGGAGTTTTTTGTCTGTCCATGTAGGACATGTGTTTAAGGCCTAGGATCCTCTTTGTGAGGTACTTTTGTGGTGACTCCAGCTGTTGCAGGTGTCTAGGGAGGTACATGCCAAATAGGGCATTGTATTCAATGATTGGTCTAATGAGGGAAGAGTAGAGAGAGATGATGACCTCTTTCTTCCTGGATGCAAAATAGTTGGCAATGAGATGTGCTGCAAAGAAGGACTTTCTGACTACAGTGGCAATGTGGTGGTTGAAGGAAAGGTTGCTGTCAACCTGTGTCCCCAGATCTCTTATAATGCCTTCAGTGTTCAGTGAGCTCCCATCAATGTGGTAATTAGTGGGAACTGAGTTTTTCCAAAAAGGGATGATGACGCATTTTTTGGCATTAAACTTAAGACCATGGTTTCAACATCAGTCATTTATCTCAGTGAGGCCTTTCTGTAGGATGTCTGAATTACTTGGGGAATTAATAATGGCTCCCAGTTTGCAGTCATCAGTGAACTTGGTCAGCCAGAGTCCATCCGTGTTGGCCTGGACATCTGAGAAGTAGATACCAAACAGGAGAGGACCCAGGATCGATCCCTGTGGGACTCCACTCGTGACTGGTCGGCAGTCTGACTTGGAGTCTGCTACTTTCACACTGTTGGTTCTATCTGTGAGCCAGTTTGCAACCCACCTATTAATATAGGGGTTGATGCCTAGTTTGGTGAGTTTATCAATAATTCCTGAGTGAGGAATGGTATCAAAGGCCTTGGCCAGATCAAGGCAGGCTGTATGACTACCTTACCCTCATCCACAGCTCTGGTGACTGACTCAAAGAAGTCAACCAGGTTACGCAGGCATGATCTACCTCTCATAAAACCAAATTGCATGGGGTCTAGAGTTTGGGGATTCCCTATATCTTTGTTAATTAGGTCCATGATGATGCACTCCATAGCCTTACATATCAGACTCATCAGGCTGATGGAACGATAATTGCCAGGGTCTGTAGTTGCTACCCCTTTATGGAGAGGGATGAATGTAGCAGTGCACCATTCTGTAGGCTGTGAGTGAACAGAGCACACAGATGTGGTGCCAGTTCACTTTGTAGTTCATGTAGAACACAGCCAGGGATATTGTCAGGTCCCATGGAAGCTGTATTCTTGGCCTTAGGCAATGCAGCTTTAACCTGTGCTGCAGTATTGTTGGGTGCCTGGCATTCTTCCAGAATTGTGAATAGTCCTTTCGGGGGGGAGAGAGGGGTAAAGTTGGCACTGAATCTGTCACCCAGTATATTGGCAACATCTGTTTGGCTCAGTATAGGAGGTACCATTGTGCAGTAACTCAAAGCAAATCTGGGCATTGCCATGGAGATTCTTGATATAACTATAGAAGGCTTTGTGGTTGTTTTTAGTGTCTACTGCAATTCTGCCTTCATAGCTGGCTTTAGTGGTTTTGATGAGGGATCTCAACTTTTTGTTGAGGCTAATAAGGATGTTTTTCCAGTCTTGGGACTTTACCTTTTTCTGCAACAGTTTCTTCCTTCTATCATAAAATTTATTAATGGCAGGAGACCACCAGATTAATTTCCTTTTGTTGGAGAAGGGTGTCTTGGTTCTGCTGGATATGGCTAGTTCCATGCATTTATGTACATGTTCATACAGTGCATTGGTATATGATTTGGCAGTCATGCAACTATTTTCCATGGGCATGGGTGCTGTGAAGTTATCCCCCTCTGTTTTTTAGATCTCAAATTTAGCTTTGGAGAAGTTTTTCATGGTGGTTACCTTTGTGGGGTGTGTGGGTGAGATATGGATTTCCTTGATGATTAGTTTGTGGTCAGATCTAACCAGGGAGGAATTGACTATTGGTGTAGAGCAATGGTTGCCCATGTTAGTAATAACCATGTCAAGGATGTTGCTTCCTCTAGTGGGGGTAAGAATGAGCTGGTCTAGGGAATTGGAATTGATGAATTCCAGGAAGTGCTGGGTCAGTGTATTGGTGCATGAGTAGTTTTCCCAGTTGATGGAGGGGTAGTTGAAGTTACTCATATGAGAATGTTGGGTTGAACTCTAATAGTTTACAAGGTGCTTAGAAATGTGAAGTGAGAGACATGGTTGGGGACAAATAGCAGGCTACAACCTGAATCACCGTCTTACCGAATGTTAGTTGTACCGGAAGTATCTCAGATGCATTATGCTGGGCTACCAGTCTGGAACTGTGCATATCCTTTATAAATATGGAGACACCACTGCCTTTGGAACTTTGGTCCATGTTCTGGAGCTGGAAGGTGTGGAATGAGTTATAGCCTGGTAGCATAGGGGTGCTTTCTGCTGCTTTAAACCAGGTCTCCTTTACAGCACAAATGTCGATGTTCTCCATTTTGAGGAGTGCTTCGAGTGAGTGCATCTTGAGATTTAGACTTCTAGCATTGAGCAGCATGACCTCACATTGCATTTATTTATAGCTGTTACAGTGGCAGTTTGGTCTTTGAAACACCATCTAAAAAAGGCAATATAGGGGTGGCAACAGCCTTAGCCGGGACCTGTAACCCCAGGGGTGACAGACACAGTTCATTTCTGGCAAAGTATCAAGGTCTGTCAGTCATGTCATCCCAAGCAGACAGATACTGGATCCCCTTAGAATGACACCAGAAACTTAGCCAATTGTTAAAGTGAATAATTTTCTGCTTATACTGCGGTATCATTCTGGGTGATGGTAGGATATTACTCAGGGCCAGGGTCATACCTGCCTGGGCCAAATAATCTGAGAGCTTCACCATGTCGCTTTTCTTGTAGTCCAGAGACGTGCGTCTCATGTTATTCACACCCACATGGACAATGACAAAGTCATACTTGTACTTGTTGTGGAGTGGCCTGAGTGTGTGTGTTATGAAGCAGTGAACAACAGTTTTTAGCAAAGGCAGGAAACTGTGCTATTATGCCAAAGACATATACATGTGGGGTGTTTGGTTTTGTTTAAATCTCACTGTAGTTAGTTCCACACATTGTAAGTATATCCTTACTGACATAACCACTTCAGGGAAGGGTGTCTGTGCATACTATGTTTTGTTTCAGTCAAACTAATCATTCACAGTTGCAAGCCATTAGCACCTAACAATGGTGTAAAGACTATACTATGTTACATTTGATACACCAAGTTATAACTTTGGTATTCAGCAATTCTAATGAGTTCTCACATTATTTGTATCTTCAGAGTGCTCAGAGGGCTGAATCTACACTAAAAGATAAGGTCAACATGCAGCTGGGGAACTTCAAGGTAAGGAGACTGTTTGCAGTCATGCTTATTGTTCCACTTGTGAGAATGTAGGGAAAAGCAGATTTTGGACTGCATTTTTCTATAGTGGTATTTTACTTGCATTGGTAAATGGCATAAGTATATATTACAGATATATCTCATGTCAGATATTGATGGCATTGCTTGACAACTCATACACATTCTGCTTAGGTACATTTACAAGTATCAGTTATGCAGCTATCTGCCTTTCATCCATGTTCTTACACTTTTACTTTTCTATTACAGGTTCCACACATAAGTTGGCCATCCTGCAGTTACAACTGTTGTCACTTTGGGATGACTCTGTCCATTGCTGGCAGTACACAGCCATTACATGAGGAAGTAACAGTTGTAAACATTGCCTGGCATCAATTTTACTCAATGAATGTGCGTAGATTGAAAGGTGTGCCCCTTAGGTGGTCAGCACGTATGCTATCCATTGCTTCTTGGCCAGGGTGAAAGAAGATTGTGCACATCTACATCTACCTACACCCACAGCAGCTTGGGGGTTCCCTCTCTGACTCTTCACCTGCATGTGGATGTGGTGACCCTGCCAGTGGTGGTGAAATGTGTGCTTCTATCCTTTGGTGTTCCTGATGCAGCTGTTTTCACAGGATGATACTGTGTAAGATAGCACAGACAGTGATCACTTAAATACAAGTTCAGGGCCCCCTGATGTATTTAGCCAGTGAAACCTTGACTTCAGCAGCCCAGACGCACACTCAGTGATGTTTATTGTTTGATCATGTGCCTCATTATAGCATTCTTCCATGTATGTATGTGTGTGTGTGTGTGTGTGTGTGTGTGTGTGTGTGTGTGTGTGTGTGTGTGTGTGCTTGTGTGCAGGTGCGGTTGTGTGTGCATTTCTGATGGGCATCATCAACCATTGTTGCAGTGTATACCCTGCATCACCAAATAAATGGCCTTTTGGGACATCACCCCTGGAAAACCTGTAATAGAGCTGTGAGGTATGCCAGATATTGGAGTCATGGTAACTGCCAGGGTTGCCAGCACACACATTCAGGGGGATTCCCTTAGCCTTACAAATAACCTGACAGTTAAGGGAGTAGACCCCCTTTTTTGTTGATGTAGATCCTTCCCTATTCACTGGGTGATTATATGATCTCAATTTGAGTGCAGTCTATCACACCCAAGACTTCAGGAATGCATGCTATGGGGTAGAACTTCTGCATAGTTGTAACTCTTTCCTCTGGGGTACAGGGGAAATATATAAAGTCACTTGTATGGTGTAGCATAGTATTCAGGAAATGGTGTAGATTCCTGGATGCTGATGCCTGTGACACCCCCATTATGTCTCCTGTGGGTGTCTGAAAGATTTCCTGTAGCTAAAATTCTAAGTGCTGCACATACCTTGGTCTCCACACTATTGGCTCCTCTCAGTTTGCCCTTGGTGTCAGGTGAAGACAACAGAGGTTGCAGAGTTCCTGGATTGTGATTTTTTCCACCCTGTAGAGCTCTACTATTTCTACTTCATGCAAACTGTGAAAAGTTAAACTGGGTCTAAATACCCTTCTCTTCCTTACCCATGGTCCATCAGCAGCAGCAGTAGCAACAAAGAGTTGAGCCTGTAGTCAGTCACACGAACAAGTGCAGCAGTAGACTGTTACATTCTTTCTTTCTTTCCTGTGTAGCTTCTATGGCTGTATTCCAATAGTTTTTGGAGTACAAGGCAAATGGCTACATGGAATGTACCCAATTCCTGTATAACTTTCTGAAGAGCTCCGACATCTTAGATTGGTTGATTACCATATAATTCAGTTTGTTAAGGACTAGTTACTATGCACAATGTTTACATGGTTTGTATAGCTCTACACTTCACGTATAGCCATTTACTGAATACAAATCGGCACACTGTCATGTGCGAGTCACACAGTGATGTGAACACAGCATAACTAAGCCATGTAGAGTTTATTGAATCCAGCCCTTGATTTAGCTGGTGTAGTTTTAGAAGGTGGTCCTGGTGTTTAAATGGTGCGCACGTGTGTGTGTGTACATGTGTGTGTGTGTGTGTGTGTGTGTGTGTGTGTGTGTGTGTGTGTGTATGTATATGAATTTACATTTTAAAATGTGGCTTGTATTTCAGATTATTTATTTATTATTTTACTTAGCATTTCTAAATTTCTATGTTGCTAAGGCCTAGAACTCCTTAGCTCTATCCATCATGTCAATAGCCTCCCTCCCATCATTCAAAAACATTTTGAAAGACTTCTTAGCCAAAAGCTGCCTCTGTTCTTGCTCAATACCAGGATAAGCGATATCCCTAAATGTGAACAAATACCTTTTCATACCTTGCATCTCCTTACTCTTACCTTCTTCACTTACTTTGTTACTTCTATCATTTTCTAAGCCTGCTTTTCTCTCGCTTTATTTTGCAATTCCTGTTTGCATTATAAAAAAAGAGCTTTAATTTCTGTATAAACTGCCAAAAATTTCCCTTTTAAACATTATCATGTAACCAGTACCAATTCTTAATCAACATTTTCATAGTATGTCTAATTTGGCATAATTGTTTAAACTGCAGTTGTTTTTTGTATTATTTTTAAAGGTTGTAAAATTATTGCTCTTAAAATATTTTGTAATACTTTGGAGCTTTCCTCCCTGGGCTGAAAATGGGCGCTTACCAATCTAATTTTCCCAGTAATCAAATGTCAATAAATAAATAAATGAATACTAAATGTAGACATTGATTCAAGTGTGTTGTTTTGAAAATGTCAGTAGTTCTTTTCTTTGTTTATCGATTTGTGTAAAGTCACTTATTTTTATATTGTAGTGAAAGTGAAATATGCTTCATGGTTCAGTTTATTTTTTAATTGCATTTACCATTATTCATTAAATTAAGAGTAGATTTGGATTTAGAGGAGTTATTTTGTGCAGTGATTTGGACATGAAGAGTAATCAATTTCATTCATTTACACAAAATTTTTCAGAATCTCATTACCTTTTTTTACTATGGCATCTGTTGCTTGAATTGTTGAGGTGCAGGAGTGTTGGCTTATCCTACGCACATTACATGACCTTATGTGACATCATGATGGGCTCGGAGCAATTTTTCACTATCAGGGTAGCATTGCAGGATGGCAGAGGTTCTTCAAAATTCTATTCTGGCTCTTTGGAATCCCACTGAGAGTCTTTGTAAAACAGTGAGTAAATACCTCATAAATATAATTCCACTTTTATATACAAATGGGTATCATGTATGATACCATAGTTTCAAAAAATGAGATTTAATCATATTGAATGGCGAAGTAACAAGGCCTCATTTGCAGTACCTCTCAGTCATAGTAAAGGCTGTGTGCACAGTGGATGGTAACACACTCGTTCTCTGAGCTAGAATTGAACATCCTGGCAGCCAATACAAATAAGTAACAATTCCGACTGTTATTCTTGGGGGCAACATCTGTTTGAATTTATGTATTCATGTATGTAGAGGTTTACATTTCTGTACATGCTTTATATATTTCTTGTACTTCCTTGTCTGTGCTTTTGATTTTTTATGAGCTTGTATATGTAATTGTTCAGTGATCTGTTCAATGATTTCGTGAGCATGTGAGGTTGTGTAAGCTAATTAATTAATTAATTAACTTATTTATTTACACATGTATGTATGTATGTATTATCAGGATTTTTTTTTTAATAAATGTATTCATTTTTCTGGGATTTTCTGCCAATTGACTTTAGCGGGTTTATGAACTGCATTAAGCACTGAGATTCTTTAAGGATTCTTTCAAATTCATGAACTGGAGTAGCATGTGAAAGCAATTTCTGGTCATATTTCCATGTTTGTGGACTGAATATATTTTTGTTACAAGTCAGTCAGAATGAAGGACATTTTTTTTCATTTCTCAATATGGCTACTGAATGATTTACTTACTTTTCTATTATAGACCTGGAAAAATGTTGTTCTGTTGTATTTAAAGCTAACTTATTAAAATAATGCAAGTAGACTTTTAATTGATACTTTTTTCTCTCTAATATGGCATGCATTTTTTCAGGGACTAGACAAGAAGAATGCTGTATGGCATGCCTTTCTTTCCAAGCTTGCTGAACACATTGTGATAATGAGTTGTTAGTGTTTTTTACCGCAGGTATGTCTTTTCTTCCCATGGTTTCATGTTTTTTTTTTTTCTTTTGGGCTAGTGGACATCTTTTGGTAGGATTTCTTTTGATTCCCCCATTTATGTTGGGATGTCACTGCATGTGGCTTTCAGAGCAGATTTGGTAGCCATCTTTTGATTTTTTTATTTTTATTGTTCAGAAGTATTTATGGCTTGCACTTAACTGATTGTGATTGCTGTGATAACAGAACATCCATCTGCTAATTATGTATGATTTCATTTATTTAAGGGTGTGATAATAGCAATCAAGGTAAATGTCTATGTTAGTGGAGTGGCCTTTTAGATTCTGAATCATGTGATCCTGTATTGTGATGATGTACTACGAGATTAACAACTTGTAGTGGAGAGGTATGTTTACTGTAATTTGCAACAGATTTCGGCTGATAAAGTGACACAGAAAACAGCACAATCATTCAATCACAGTCAGGCAATCTGACAGAAAATCAATGCATAAATAAATGGAGTTAAATTCAAATAAAAGGCATCAAAATATAAATGGAGAAAGCATAGCTCCCAACCTTCAAACTTCAAAATGAGGAACACTGCCTCTCATAATGTGGAACAAATGGGGAAAATGTAGAACACTTACTAATGGCTTACTAACAACTTAAACTAGAAAGTTCACAGGATGGTTAAACTGTGATGTTTTTTACTTATAGATCTTTTAATGAAATAATATGATTCAGTTCTATTTATAATTGATAGTTAAAATATTGCTAATCACTAAATGTGTGACAGACCCTTTCAATGTGGAACTTCAATGAACATGAATTTTTTAAGACCTCATATGAGGAAAGTTCCTCTAAATGATGTATACTTGAGAGGTACGGGACAGAGATTGTTAGTGTGGGATTGTTAGGCATGCCTAGGTTTGAGTAGGTAAGAGAGTTAAGCATCGTGGGATGTTAGGCAGGTTTGGTCTAGGAAGTGAGGAAGTAAGGGGTGGGGCTTTAGGTTTTTTTTTTAGATTTAGATTGTGAGCAGTCTGGTCTTTCTGACGTGAGTTTTGCATAGAATAAGTACTCAGCTTTGTGCAAGTGACAAGAAGATTGTTGAGGTCTGATAGTAAGTAGCAGGCAATGAGGTAAGGAGGCATCTTTTTGGAAAGAAACAGTGTTTGGAGGGAAGTTTCTTTCTTTTTTTTTTTTTTTTTGTAGTATCTGCAGTTAGTTGTGAATTATCCAGATCTATTTCAGTTAGGTAGTTAATTGTCACATTGATCGATTCAGCTTAATTCTTTGCAAGTTTGTTCAGTTGGGTTAGTTTGAGTCAAAGAGGTAATGGGCAGGCACTAAGTATCTTATTGGTTTGTTCTAGATAGGCAAAGGAGATTAATTTTCTGATAGCCGGAGCTGCAGAAGGAGCAAAGGTATTTAGAACAGAAAGGTTTTCATTAAATGTGTACTGGAATTAAACTGGTATTTGGCATCTGTGTATTGGGTTGGGTATTTGCCACGAGGTAATGAGAGTAGTCCTCTACAGCTTTCCTGGGGTTAGAGCAACCTGTGCTTAGGACTGCTATGTTGCCGTGCTAGTGGGTCATTTGGGCTGGTCTAAATTGTGACAGATGATGAGTTTCAGTATTCATATTCTTCAGAACTGCATGCTAAAACAAACTTGTCTATCAGCTTTCTTTACTGGTAAGAGCAATGTTCAGGGGGGGGGGGGGTTACTTGAGGGTATCACATTTCACACCTGTTTGTTTTTGCAGAAAGTTCTGAATTTACTTCATAGCTCTGGATCTGTTACTGATAAACATTATGGTTTTAAAAAAAATCACTGAGGTTTGAGGTGCTAAATAGTGATAGACATAAGTGGCAGATTTCATATTCTTTGAAAAAGCTGCAAACCAAATCTGGTATCCTAACAGTTGTGAAATTGGTAGGAGGAATATTGGTAATCTGCCTATGTTGTGCATGAAAAATGATAATAGAGGATTGTGCACAAGATGGGAGCTCAAAAGAGACAGGGAAGATTTGGCTGGCAGACAATTGGATGGTTTCACTTTTTATCAAAAAGCTTGGAGCATGTCTCAGGTTTTTGGCCTATTTTGGGGTCCTCTGGTAGTTCACTAGGGAAGCAAATGTATCTGTACCTGTGTTGCAGTATTTTGGTAGTAGTTTTCTATATGTGTGATGCTTTCATTGATTGACTGTATATATGTTTTAGTTTGTAAAGCTAGCCAGAATGCAGCTCTTTGTTATTTGTTTGGTGGTTAGTACCCCTTTTCCACATCTTTGACCACTCAGATTTCACTGGCCAAGGAATAGGAATGGAATATGTTAATGGTATTTTAGGCTATTTGTAATTACATGAGTCAAGCTGATGTGGGCATGGATTAATTGAGAAATGCCTTTGTGTATATGGATGGGGAACGGGCATAGCGGGACCATTAGGAGGACCTCATATGCTTATGTTTGCAGCAGAATTTCAAACATTTTGCAGAAGTTGTGGGAAGTATTGTGCTGTTAGCAAGAGACAGAAAGGGCATTTGGGTAATTCTACAGAAAGATTTTGACTGTTTGAGGATGTACAAGTGCTCAAGCAAGACATTAGGGAAGGTAGGTAACATACAACACACAACAATATATACATTCTATGTGTTGGCTTACGGATATTATATCCATATATATATATATATATATATATATATATATATATATATATATATATATATATTTATACACACACACACATATACTCATGGATATGTAGGGTATATAAAAATGTGCTCCATTTAGCATGCAACTGCCCGCTCCAGGTAGCAGAAGTTTGCAGTTACATGTTTAGTAGACAGAGGCTGTATGATGAGGGATGGGTGTTGTGCCTTGCTGTAGAGGTAAGGTGTGTTGAGGAAAGTGAGAGAGGGGTGGCTGTGTGTATGGGATATTGTACAGTGAAAACTGTATTTTATGTTTATTTTGTTTTACAGACAGTCAAGGTGAGGTTTGTGATGGAACAGTGATCTCTGACAGTATGGCAGGCAGAAGAATTATTCAAGGAAGCTAAGGCCCCCACACAGGTACCTGCAGGTCCGTCATCAGAGTGGCAGACAAAAAGTCATAAGGAGACAGAGGAGCAATTGCCAAGTCCTGGTGGGAATAGGAATAAGACATCAGCTGGATCAAGAATAAAAATGGAGCCAGTGGAGTTTTGGTGGTGAAGCCCCACCGCATGCAGGCAATGGGGAGAGCATGGAAACTGTGTTGGCACCAGGTGAGGCTAGAGTTGAGAGGGTAGTGGAATTGTTGAAAGGTTTAGATGAGCTGGAGGTATTATAATACAGGAGTTGTTGAAGTTCAAGGAGCAGGTTTAGGTAGTGAGGAGCCAGGCTAGAGCTGTGGATATTGATGCAGGGGTAGGTACTTTGGATTCAGTGATAGAAGGGGTGGGGAAGGAATGCAGGGCAGGCCATGGAGATGAGTGGAGTTGATTGGAGCATAGCCAGGAGATTGGATGGTGACGCAAACATTTTTGATAAGTTATTTTGGGTAATCATTACCCGACTTATTGCCATGGAAGTAAAGGGAAAGTTATGGAATGGGGTGCATATTGATGTGTTTGATTTAACTGATATGAAAGGAGTACAGAGACTGGTAGACTCAGATACAGTGGGGACAAAATACCTGTTGGCTGCTTTGGTTATTATAATAAGGAGAACTGGACCCTGGGTTTTGTCTATTACATGGCTGTGATTTTAGAGAAAGATGCATTTCAGTTACTGCCATTGTTGGTGTACTTCCTTACTATTCATGAGGCAAAAAGGTCGTGGACTGGAAATGCTTGGCTGTGGTATCATCAGTAATTTTAAAAGAGGATAGCAGTTGAAAAGACTATGTGGTGGGTGGTAAGGCATGTTTTATATTCTGCTAACCATTTACCTGCCTTAAAGTTGCATTACAATGCCTTCTGTTCCCCTGCTTTTTGTGTCTACCCCATACTCCATTGAGACGCTAAGCTAAAGTTTCGGAAATTCGAACCTGCCTGGGGTCATTGACCAGTAGCTGAGAGAAGTTGTATTCCTGTGCTTTTCTTTTCCCATCTTCTTTCTACCCCCCCCCCCCACACACACACACACACTGAAACATTAAGTTAAAGTCTTTGAAATATCTCCAGTATTGGCTGTATTTAACTGGATCCCTCATCCCTCACACCCTTTTTCTGTGTAGTTTTATAAGGCTGTGTTTCCGGTCTCCACCCCTTATGGTAATCTGATTTCCAAAGTCCCTCCCTCCCTCCCCTCATTCATTGCTATTTTCTATTGTATAAGTTGCTTAAGCACTCTTCCCACCCACTGTTTTCCATAGATCCATGATACTGAATGCCATCCAATAAACGAGTTCTACTTTTGAGTAAACCTCCTTTACTATTGTTGCCTGCTCCTTTTCCCAGAGCTCAGCAAAGCTTAGCATCCTAGCCTGTGTCCCAGAAGTGTTTTTCTGGTATCTAGTGCCATCCAGGCAACACTAAGTACCTTTGATTGCTAAATCACACTTGATTAAGTTATTTTAAATGGTCACTGTAATTTCCTGCTTTTATTTTAGCAATTCACTGTACTTTTGTAAAAAACGTGTTTTTTCTCTCAGTTACTGTTATAAGGCTGTCTTGAAATTGCCTTCATTATGGGATTTCTGGCTTGTTGTTTAATGGGTTGGTGGTGCATTGCACTTGTGCGTTTCTCCACTGTGTCTGTTTGTTTTTACATTAACAGGACTGGGTTTATTCATCTTGTGACAGGAGGTGTGTACCTGCTCTGTCTGAGATGTGAAACACAAAAGGGCTCAAAGTGTATTTTTTTTTCTTTTATGGTCATAGAGGTCATTAGTCAGTTTTCTGTTTTTTCTGTGCTCCTCTATATTTGGAGCGTTTTCTCAGATGTGCTCACTGCAAGGCAATGGTTAACAGTGCCCTGTACAATAGCAAACACATAGAAAGCAAATTTCCCTATAAAATGGCTCATAAAACCATACCCTCCAAAGCAGTATGTATAGTGCAAATTCCTTGCTCGTCAACAAGCTCAGAGCAGGTAGTTGGACGTAGAGTGACAATACCTGTAGATTTAGTAGAATCCATTATTGTGTAAACAATAAAATTAGTAAAATATAGTATTGTTTAGCATTATCTCCCCCCCAATAAAGTACTCAATAGCCTTCTAACCCGAATATATCACCTCCTTGTAATTCAACAATCAAAGGACAGGAGAGCTTGTATATGTAATTTTGTAACTTCTCTGTAGCCAACATTGATGGATATAGGCATCTTGAGATAATGTAGCAATTATGTCATGTTTACAGTTAAGCACTTCATTTTTAAAGAGCCAGGCACACTATGTGAGAGGTATACTTACGTAATGACACTGGAAGCAAATCTCTTGCATACAATCACGCATCAGGTTGTTAAAACCAGGCACACAACACCAACCTCACATAGCTCACAACACATACATAGACTAATATATACTGAGGCAATTAAAAGCACTCTTCCTAAACAACAAAGATCATCCACACTGCCTTTTGGCAAAACTTTGCCTCAACAAGTCCAATAGCACTTAGAAAAAAAACACCACCTGACACCACACATACAGTTAATCTCAATGGAGGTCCAAACACTAAGTCCCTAAGGCAAGCAAATACACTTTCCAGGACACTCATCATAGGGGACTCCATTGTAAGACATTCTAATGACCATCTCACCAGGCTGAACAAGGAGAATATAAGTTTGCTTATCTGGAGCCATGACCCACCCAATCAATCACACACTCAAGTCATTACAGCACTGATATCAGTATAATTCCATCATAATTCATGTACGTGTAAATGACTTGAGATGTACTTCATTGGACTATATGAAGAGAGATATTGTGGAGCTCTCAGACTGTGTTTCAGGCTGGTATGCACCTGGCATTGAACAGCATATTACCCTCACCGAGGATGATACCACAATATGAGCAAAAGATGATTGATTTTTAACTATTAGCTGGCTTTCTGGTATCATTCTAAGGTGATCCAATATTTGTCAGCTTGGTAGGACATGATTAACAGACTACATTGCTTTGCCAAGGATAATCTTCACCTCTCTCCTCTGGCTTTTAAATACTGGATAAAATGGTATTCTCCCCTACTGTGCCTTTTTTAGGCAATGCCAAATTGACAAATCAACCAACATAGCAAAATCAACTCGATTGAACTTCAAAGTGTTACTTCTCAATGCCAGGAGGCTAAATAAAATAACTACACTCTGTCCTCACATTGTGCAGTTAATGAGACATAGTTTAAAGTAGCAGAGAGTACCCCTGCACTGCAAGGTTTCAGAGCCTTCTACACTTTTAGACCAGAAGCTGCACACACAAATGCTAAAAATGTTGATGCCTCAATATACATTAATAACAGGTATACCTCTAGGGTGCTCAAACAGGATAACATCCTGGAGTTCTTCCATGTGCAGATCACCGTAGAAAAAAATCCTGTGCCATATCCTAGACAGCAATATGTCACTCTACGTGTCCTAAGAAGACCACAATGCATACTTGGACCTACTGGAAACACTTGCCATCTAACCTAACACCCTACTCATGGGAAACTTTAATTACACTTCTAAAAACTGGGAATCCTGTACAAACTGAAATCTACAGACACAGATATTCCTGGACTTGGTAAATACAAACACCCTTGACAAATTAGTGCATATGCCCACTAAAGGCTCCAACATGCTGGACTTACTCACAAATATGGAAAAACACTGCGCCCCTCCCCAATATCTCATTCTCCTTGGTAAAGTTTGACCATAAAGCTGTCTCCAAAATCAAAATCCGCTCTGCAACCCCAGCAAAGTCAGTAACACTTAGAAACTGTTCCAGGACAAACTACCTTTTATTAAGTGATGGTTTGTCAAAACTCAATGCCCTTCCAAACCCAGAGAACACAGCAACCTACGCTGAATTGTTCTCAGAAACTATATAAAACCATGTCAGTGGCTGCATAGAGGCTACTGTACCTACTAAAAGCAAGCCCAGAACCAACACCATAAACAGACCAACCTGGTGGCATCCCAAATTAAAAAGGAAAAAAATATGGAAAAAATCAGAAAGGGTAATTATCATAAAGATAAAGACTCTCTTATCAAACTAAATAGGCAACTAAGAGGGCTAACTAGGTCAAGCAAATCAAATATTAATGTTAAGATAGCCTCAGGTGAATGGTAGTCATAAGGCCTTCTTCAGCGATGTTAGAACCGTTAAGGGCTACACACAGCAATATGCTGAACTTGTGGGTAATGGTACCAGATTCACTGATCTTGGTGATATAACGAACCTGTAGCAGACAAATTCAATTCCAACTTTACCCTCATCTCACCTACAACCATCACCCAAGAAATACCTTCAAACATAATCCCTTCAGCTATAGCTAAGGAGCATGTGGCTGCATTCAATAAAGCCAAGGGCACAGACTCAATGGACCTTGATAACATTCAAGGATGTCTCTTGAGCAGTTGAAAATATGACTTGTCATGACCCCTGGAGTCACTATTTAACTATAGTCTTAATAAAAGCTTTGTGCCATGAGAAATGAGGACTGTGATGGTCACCCCCTCCCCCTTCATAATGTAGGACCTTCAACAGATGCTGGAAACTATAGACTCATTAGTCTGATTAGTCTTGTTTGCAAACCAATGGAAAGAATTATCATGGAAATTATCGATAAAGACTTAGGAGACCACCAGACATTGGATCCATCCCTGTTTGGCTTTGTCAAAGGAAAGTCATACTTAATGAAGCTGGTGGATTTCTTTGAAAAGGTCAGTAAAGCAATGGATGAGGTGAAAGTGGTGTATACTGCCCACCTTGATCTAGCTAAAGCATTTGATACAATAACCTGCTCAGGCATTGTCAACAAATTCACAGAAGTAGGTATAAACCCATTTATAACTCATTGAATAACTAGCTGGCTTATGGATAGGACCCAAGAGGTTAGAATCAGTAAGACCACCTCTGCAAAGAGTCTGGTTACTAGTAGAGTCCCTCAGGGTTCCTGTTCTGGGCCTGCACCTCTTTGGCATCTAATTCTTGGAGGTCAACAACAATGTCAAAGGCCTCTGACTCACCAGGTTCACTGATGATTGCAAACTGGGAGTAGTCACTGAATCCCTCCAAGAAGAGGAGACCCTTCAAGAAGGTATAACACAGACAAACTCTTGGTGCAAAAGCCATGTCTTAAAAAACAATTGATACCAAGAAATGCATTATAGTACCTTTCGGGAAGTAGGCCACCCTGGATAACTGTTATAAATACAACTCTCCTAACAGTTGATCCACTATTCAGAGATCTCAGAACTCATTCTAGCCTTTATCTAACGTGTTCAAAGTAGTAAAAAATCCTTCTATTTTGGTAAACCTATAAGTAAGGGTATGGCATCTAGGTTCAGAGATGCCTTTGTACTACTGGCCCTCATCAGACGCATCACAGATTATAATGCCCATTTCGGTATGTCCTAACCAGATGCATGCAGCTACTGGAATGTCCACAAATGTTCCTTATAGAAAGAATACAGGAAGTTAACACAATGCCCTAGGCTGATTACCTCAAAGCCCTGTCTCTTAACTCAGTATCATACTAAGTTCTGAAAGATGATCTTTTCCTGGCATACAAGGCATCTCTAGACTCTGTTCTGATGGATCTTTTGCACATCTGCAAAATGTCACCAGAACTACTAGATTTTGCCTCCAACATAAATAGGACATGCTGGATAGACATTTACATTTCTCAGAGAATTCCAGTTCTCAGGAACAGGCTCCCCATCCATATGAAGCAAAGTTCCTCCCTAATCCTATTTAAGCATAATTTGAACCAATAAATGGATAATCAGAAATTCACCCCTTGTCTGGCACCTATATCTCTGATGGGTCTATGTTCAGCCATTTAATGGAAAAATCACCGAACAGCATTACATCGAAAATGCCTTTCAGTGAAATTCTTCAGCCCCTCACACCCCCACTAATTATATAGACCAACACTGAGATTGCATGGTAGAGGGGAAAGGGCAAATTTCCTGATCCGTACTGTAATGTGATCTTACTTGAATGGCTCGATGAGCAGCATGTTTAATGAGACATGTTGTTCAATGCTTTTGCCATTCAATGGCTGAACATAGACCCATTTCTGATCGAAAGAGGCAGTCAGTAAATCATCCCATATAAATCAAATTTGTGGGTCACATTTGAGTTGCACAGATAAGCTTATAAGGACCGTAGAGGTCATTAGCCTAGTAAACATCTACAAACCTATGCAGACTTTTAGTTGGCGACAATGCTTAGGAGAAAAATCAGGGACATGTTGGGCATTTAATTTAGTCATGAGCTCACAGCCACTATTTTAATTTCCTCATGTGTGTTCAAACTGTGGAGAGAATCTTTTGGCAGCAAAATGTTGGCACAAGAAAGGCAAGCTGGGTATAAAGTGCGATTGTCACAGGATAGTAGCAGGCACTTGAATGCTGGTGAGGCTAATTTTGGGGAAGGACTAATTTTTGAGGGCTCATAAAAAGACAAGCTTTCTCATGTGAAAATTAATGTAACTGCTTTGGTCACTTTGTTGGAGAATTTTCCAGGGTGAGAGGTAGCAAAGAGTTTTGCTATTAAGTCAACAGTGGGGCTGAGTGCACTGGTGTGTAAGAACTTGCAGTTAGTTAAAGTGAAAGTTTGAATCTTGCAGAACTTACAAGACAGAGAAGTGGAAGCTGGGAGAGTTTTAGGCCCCTTTGAGGTACCACCTTTTCAGGGTTTTTGGGTTTCTTCCTTAGGTTTAGTACCTAGAAAGAAACCTAGAGAGTTTAGAATGATTCATCATTTATTGTTCCCTGAAGGAAGACTGATTAATGATTACATAATTAGATCAGATGTCCAAGTCCAGCATGCATCCATGGATGATGTGATAAGGATTGTAAGAGTCTCTGTGGACCCATGTTTGGTGAAGCTGGATATTGAATGTTTTTAAGCTATTACTGATTAGCTATGTGGTGCATGCAATAACTATGTAACAGTATAGTGCAAATAACTAGATAGGCAGGGGTTTTATTCTGAGTTCAGGCGAGTATATGAGTGTGTGTGTGTGTGTGTGTGTGTGTGTGTGTGTGTGTGTGTGTGTGTGTGTGTGTGTGTGTGTGTGTGTGTGTGTGTAAAAGTGTTTGTAAGTGTGTATGTTAGTAGATCTCTGCTTGACTTACAAAGCCATGTCTGACCCAGCTCTGTTATAAATGTTACATCTAAAAAAAAATCCAAATCCCTCCACACCACACACTCGGGAGACCTCAACCACATTACCACAATCAACTGAAAATGCTGGATGGACAGGTTCCTCACCAAGAGATTGCCCATGCTCTGGAATAGACTTTCCATGCATGTCAAGCAGAGCACCTCTCTGACCTTCTTCAATAGAAATCTTGATGAGTGGATGGGTAATAGAAAGTTCATCCCAGGGATCACTCTAGTGGATCTACTTGATAGAGGCACTAGGAACTAACATCGGGCAGCACGATGCCAGGGCACTTCTATATGCTAGGCTTGTAAAGGCTCCAGGGCGATTTGCCTAGTAAACACCTATGAACCTATTAGACATGTGGTCTAGCCATTGCTGAGCATGTTTTGGGATGGAAAATATTATTTTGGTATGGCCATGCCTATGACTTGTGCCATTGTCTGCACTACTTTTGAAAAAGTCAGCATGGCATTACAGTGGATTTGGCAAAATCATGTTATCAACCAAAGGGCAGTCCACTATTTGGATGATTTGTTTTTTTATTGATTGAGGGTCATGAAGGATCAGAAAAAGGTATTTTGGCATTTACTGGTGTGTGCAAATTGGTTGCACTCTTAGCTCAAGAGAAACTCAAGGTCCCAAGTAAGGTGCTGAATTCCTTAGGACTGATAGTGAATGCTGACAGGGGCTTGTTCTATTTGCTACAGGGCAAGTTGCAGAAGCTGAGGGACAAGACTGATGGGGTCAAAGGGAAAGAAAAGATCTGGATTAGGGGCATTATGAAATTTCAATGATGAATTTTCCTTGCAGAGCAATATGGTTGGGTAGAACTTTTTATAGGTCGGTTGCAAACATGTTGAGAGTTGGGAAAAGTAGACACCACTTGGTAAAAGTCACTAGAATGGTTAAGAAGAATTTGAGTCTATTGTCTGTGTTTTTAACCAGATTCAATGGGGTTTCTTTTTGTCAGGATGACTGGATGTTAGCTGTTAAGTTATGATTGTTGATGGACGCAGCAGGTATGCATGGCATGTGGACTTAATTTTAAGTGTTGAGTGGTTTGTAGCAGGTTGGCTGAAGGAGTGGCACAGATGAATGGAGGAAAGATGTGGCATTTTTTGGAACCCATGACCATTTAGGTGGCATCAGCTGTTTGGAAGGAACGATTGCAGAACAGAAGTGTGATGCTTCTCTCTTACAATAAGGTGGTGGTTAAGGTTTTAGCTAGAAAAATTACTAGGTCTCCTTTGTGGATTTTTTTCTGTGTTTTTATGAAAGATGAGGTTCCAGAGTTTTTAACTAATTTCAGTTTTTTCAGCTAGGCATGTTCTGGGTCATTCAAATGACATAGCTGGCAGTCTTTTTAAATTTCAGTTTTGTAGGTTTTGATCTCTTACACCGGAAGCAAAAGATGAACTAGTGGTTCTGCCAGAAGAGATGTGGAGCATGGGAAGTCTGTAGTTGGTTGGTTAATCCAAAAATATTCATCAACCTCCACATAGAAAGTGTACACATAAGCTTTAGCCTCAACTTCTTCTTTTTCACATGAGTTGCCACCTCAAGAGAAAAATCGGTCAGTTGATTTGGTGCTGTGATACTTGGTGCATAAATGGTCTTTTGGTTAAGCAGTTAGGTCAATCAAGGTTCATTCAGCTGCACTGAGTGTGGGAGCTAGCATATCAGTTTTATGGTATGAGACAGAATCTTGGTTAGTGGGCAGGATGCTAAAAGATTGGGAGAGGGTTATTAGTTTGATGCAAGTTAGCAATTTTCCTTTAAGTAAACAGCTTATTATAACACTATAAAATGCTTAAATCATTTGTCAGGAAGTTTGTTTGAGTGCATTCAGGGCTGGAGAATTGTTAGGTGCCCTGCTGTGGATTGACATCTGTATTACGGATTCAGCTGTCAAAATTCAGAGCAGAGGGATTGAATGCCACTTTGATTTGTCATTCAAAGATAGATCATATAGGGCAAAGATACTAGATAGTGTTGCATGAAAATACTGAAAGGTTGGCATGTCCAGTGGCTTGTGGTAATCAGCTATGGTGGTTGTGTGATGGAGTTTAGATACGCTTGTTTTTCAGTAAGTCTCCATTCCCTGTAAAAAAATCAGTGATGTGCAGTTTCAGTTTTGTGAAAGTTTGGTGTTGCCTTGATAAATTTAAATTTTGGTAAGTGTAAATCTGGTCTACAGAAGTCAACCCATATATATATATATATATATATATATATATATATATATATATATATATATATATATATATATATATATATATATATATATATATATATATATATATATGTGTGTGTGTGTGTGTGTGTGCAGTATATATATATAGCTATACATAACACATATATATTGGCCACAATTGAAATCTTTGATGTGTTCTGTGTCTAGCAGGTATATATGGACAAATGTGGTGTTCAACAAACAGGACTTGCTGAGAGTGTTCTTGTGTCTATGGTAACCAGAATTCACTCCACGTCTACTTATGGCTTGGATCAGTATGCCATTCAGGACATGCTTAGCTATATACCACTTTATGTTTTTTTCATTTGAATAGTATTTTAAGGGATACATTTTACTGGCTTAACTATTTTATCAGAAGTATTCTTAAGTCATTTACTGCTGAACATTTCTAAATAGTCTTTCTCAAGATTATTTATTTTTCTGTATTTAACTGTTTTTTGCTGTTATATGTCTGTATAATAAAGTTTGTATTTGAAGCTTTTCTCCCCAGGCCTCCATTAAAAATGGATTCTTTTTTGCATCCCATCAAACAAATGTCAAATAAATAAATACCAGCAGTCTTCCACAAGATTTGCTTTTTTTTTGAGTGATGGGGAGGAGGGGGCTGTGTTTGCTCTTTGTATTTATAAGCTAATGTCTCCAGCATGTTTCAATCTCTGTTTAAGAACTTTTAAGAGAATATTACTGGCATAGTTATTTATAAAATGCTGTTGGACAGGGGTCCTAATTTTAATGTCAAAGGAACAACGGAGCAAGAAAAAATGTGTTGTGTATATATAACAACATATAAAAAGAATGAAAAGATAAAATCCTTATAAATGTGAAAATGCACCAATGTGATAGCTTTAGTTTATTTTTTCTCTGATAAGAACTCAAAGCTAACATTTGTTTTCAGTTGATTGTTTGTAAAAGCAATTTACAAATGCCATTTTAGAATACTTTCTACTATAAAATCTATTGACAAAAATTTCTCTTTACTGTTTCAATATATCTGTATGAAATTTGCTGGGCAAGACCCTCTGACAATATCTCTCTTTCTTTTCTTTTTTGGCACAGCTGAATAGCCTTTAGAGAAAGTAGAACTTTCTAATATATGCATGCCTGTCAGAGCATGTAAAACATGCATGTATGTAAAAATGGCAGAAACATTACTTTTCCATAGAAAATAGTACTATCTTTGATTTATGTTTCATAATAAAGAGAAATAACATGATTTAGATACATACTCGGTTTTTCACCTTCAAAACTTCAACAATAATATATATTTTTTTGTGAAACAAATGGAAAATGGCAAAAACAGAGTGCCAAAATTGCTATATATGATGTGACATTCAGTTAATATCCCACTATGCTGTCACTAAATAATGTGACACCCAGACAATACCCCACCAGACTATAAAGAATAATGTGATGTCTCCCACTATCCTGGGTCAGTAATTAAGGAGTTTCAAACCTCACTACTGACTCCAGTGTGAGACTGTCACTGAAACAGGAAAAATATTCCACAATTTTCCCCTATGAGCAGAACAGGAACATGCTCTATATCCTGGGACTGGACTGTATTATTCTATCCACCCCAATGCAACTCTGTATTACTCACTCCAGAGCAATGTGTCCCAGTTTAAGACCTCTGATACACTCACACTAAAATAAATTAACATCCAAACAGTTCTGGGAAAGCCTGACACAGATTTCCAGCTGTGTCCCTTCCCCCAAAATAATATGGTAATGCTGCCACCAATCACAGTGTCTTCATGGCCTTTTAAAGCATGCCCAATTATAAAAATTAAATATTAAAACAAATAGTAGCAAATGACCTAAGCAGCTAGGGTTTCGGAGTGGCCCGGGAAGTTATCAAGGCAAGTATAAGCACTCTCAAATCACTAAAGAAAACACTGATTGACCAGCCACAATGTAAGTTAATATAACTCTTTAATAATGAGCAAACTAATTAAAAATATAAAACAGTAATTTCCAATAAACAAACAAAACTCAGTCACCAGGAAACTGAAATGAATACTGAAGGATAGAAATCCAACATTTAGAAAAACTTTAACTGATCTAACTAATCAGTTATAATTTTCCCATCTGACTAAAGGACACTGTCCCTGATCTAAACTAAATTACCACAATGAGCAAAGGAAGGCTTACAGTACTTGGTAAGTTCTTTGGGTGTCCACTGCAAAGTGCATCTGTGAACAACTCACAACTGGCTGTTAATTAGTAACTGTCTTCTGTAACTGACAAATGACAACTGTAACTGTCTTCAGCAAGCGCTTTTATAGACTAGCCTTGATGTCACAGCTGTTCTAGTTCTAATTTTTGTTTCATAATTTGAAAATCAACAAGCAGTTGTTTACTAAAGTTCCTTCCAGTCTTTCAGCCTCTGACAGTAGCACAAAGCAATTGTCAACATTCTGATGACATCATCTATACATCAGCTGAATCTGAGACAGTTTGACATTAGAATCTTTCTTCACAAACATGCACAGTTAGAAATGCAAAAGGACACTGTTCAAGTCTTTAAAACATTCTGAACAAACAGATTATAAATCAACATGCAAGAACTTATTTACAATATCACAGCTAGTCATGCCGGTATATAATACACAGGTTATTATGAAATTATATACAAAAACTCAACCAGACATGCTAGCACAAATGGCAGTGTCTTAAGTTTTTCACATATATAGGGAATGCCTTGTAATAAACAACTATTTCTCAGAAAATGTGCAAAGTACTATAGCATTTTTTTTAAAAATAGTATCTAATGCCTTAAGCTATGAAATACACTAAACAGGTATTTCTAGCTATAAAGCCACACATACAACTGTATCTTTTTCTAACAAAGTTTACTGCATATGAGTCTAAATACTGGGAGGAGGTGCCATAAGTCAAGTGAAAAATATATTCTGTAGTCAGGAGATATAAATAGGAATTTTCACTTCTGCATTAATTACAACTCATTTAAGAAGTGTTTTAGGTCCTTATTGTCTTTAACTAATTGAGTGGAAGTTTGCTAACTATCAAAAATGAAAACAGAGCATAATGCAAAATGCTTGGAATATGACATTAAAGGCATATGAATTAAAGCTACGGTGGCCTATTTATATAAGTCTGTATCTCTCTGTCTCTCTACCCATAGAGATTTGATTATGAAACTTTCAGGTAATTACAAAAGGAGTTTCAGTTACAGAACAAACATTAGAGTGCAATATTAACCTTAAATATTGCAGTGCAATGCAACCTTGAATTTGACCACACAGATTTAGCCACATGAAAGCTTATCATTTTAGCCACAGCATTTACAAATCAAAATGTTTATATTTTTGTTAAAATATGTGAGATTTTTATTCATAAGCTAATGCCAACTCAGTAAAGAAATGCTCTAGACCATTAATGTGTACTCCAGACTGAGCAAATATTCAAGACACTAATCTCGGTATAAAATGGGTATAATACAACATTTCAGATCATGGCTTTGAACTCTTCTAAACATACTGATGTAGTAACTGTAAAGAGCCACATCTCAGCCCCTTTAGGATTTCTTTATAAAACATTCAGCAACTAACAACAGTATGATCATTCGCAAACAAACAAAAAATTATGACTGCTATTCTACCTTCAAAGGTTTCAGTGCAGTACTATCCAGAATTTGATCTCACTGTCCTGGTTGCTCAGACATTTAAAATGTTAATTACTGCATCTTGTAAACAATATATATGTATATATATATATATATATATATATATATATATATATATATATATATATATATATGTATATGGGATCCCGTCACTACAACAAATATACGTTTCAATGAAACATAAATTCGCAAGTGCACTTCTGCGGAAGTGCATTTTGTCGAAAATGCACTTTTGTGTGGAGATAAAAATAAGAAAAAAAAAGTAGTTATAAAAACATGCAGCTTGCATGTAATCTTAGTTGTACATCAATGTTTAGTGTTGATGTACAACTAAGCAAACGAGTGCTGAGATCGTGGTACAGTGGGAATAAGGGAATTTTCTCTTTTCCCCACTGTAGTGTGATCTCGTGTTGAGAATATTGAAGTGGAGGGGTGTGGGGGGCCCGGATCCGGTGGCTATACTTCAGCGAAAGTGCATATTCAGTGAAGTGCACTTTCACTGAAGTGGGGATCTACTTTTCTTTTTCGAACAAGTGTGTTTTCAATGAAGAAAAGTAGATCCATATATACATATATGAGTCTACTTTACATGGTCTACTTTTCACAAAGTCGACTTTCATATGTCCTAGAACACATGATTGACTTTTGGAAAGCTAACCATGTTAAATAAACACAAAAACCACAACAAACACTTACCTTAAAACTGTTAGCAGGAGGGCAAGCCCCCCTGCACCCCTGTGGGTGGCTCTGCCCCCAATCCCCATAACTTAAATATACCAACTCCGAGATCGCACTACAGTGCGGAAGAGGGAAATTTTCCCATTTCACACTGTACAGAGATAGCAGTTCCCCATGATCGGCTTTTCAAAAGTCGATCATATGGTCTCGACCATATGAAAGTCGACTTTGTGAAAAGTCGACCATGTAAAGTAGCCCCATATATATTTATATATATATATATATATATATATATATATATATATATATATATATATATATATATATATATACTGCTAAATGATTTCTCATTTAAGCTAAGGGAGTCAATGTTCTTGCACAACCATCTGTCCAGAATGCTATTACTTAATCTCATGTATCTATGAAGTAGGAAGCAGTTCTCTGCTTCCCACTGCTTTTTTATTTTGACCACTGATTGTCATTGATGCTCTAGTGTGATGTCAGCAAAGTGGTTCACAAGCCTGTCTTTTCCCTAATTTGGGAGGGTAATCATGACTATCCATATCCTATATTGAAAATCTGTTTGCTGTTAAGTGGCCATGGCTACTGTTACATTTTAGTATGTATGGTATAGTTTGTTTAGTATGATTTTGACCAGGTCAGTGATGACTTGGACTCAGTGCCAATATTTTTGCTTGCAAAGTATATTGATAATATATGCTTGATAACTACATAAAGTGGTAAGAATCAGGCCAATAAAGTCATAAACTGAATGTACAGTCATGTACATTACAGTTGTGCAGTCTTGCATGTATGTGCTCATTAAGAACCAGCGGTTCATCTGTCCTGCTGTATTACGCAAAAAAAGAGTCTAATGTGAACTGCAATCATAGTATTTTATACATGTTGAAGGAACAGATGGAAAACAAAGGATGAAAAAAAATTATCCCCATGATTTAATAAACTCCATGTAGGCACTGTGTAGAGCGTACATGGAATGTGTTTCTGTGCACAGTCATGGTCTCCCCTCGACAGCACACCATGCATATAAATGATGGTGTGCTGATAAGGGATAGCCAAGAAACACAGATATTGAATCAGTTTTTTTTTTTTTATTTATTTATTTTTTTAATGCTTGTTTTAACAGTGTGGCATGGAGCACAGCAATGCCATGCTCTGCTCACAAGTAGACAGCTGACACCTGCCAGACATCTAAAAATAGAAACTGGATGTAATTAATTATTTATTTATTGGTATGTTTAAGCATGTTTGAGTGGCATGGCATGGTGCTTAGCACTGCTAACAGGTAGCTTAGTGTTATATGTGAAGGTATACTGGATTTCTTTTAATACCCACGTAGCTAAATGGGTAGAGTTACAGCTATATGTGTAGCAGGTCCAGTGTTCAAATACATAGAAGTCAGAACTGGACTGTATTTTTGTTGCACACATTATGGACAAAAGTTTAAAATATGGCTCAGCTTCTCTCTGCGCAACTGTGCTCAAACCTGCTAAGCACTGCATAAACACATTAATGGCTGCCAATGTTTGCGTGGTGCTCAGTTTTGCTAAAAATTAAGATTGTGCGTGTTTGCGAGCTGCTCAGCTCTGCTTGGCTGATTTGCATGCTGCTAAGCAATGCAGCACTTTTCTGAATGTTGTTCAATGACATGTAAGGGTGGGAAAAGAGCTTATATAAAATGCACTAGTCGGGAATTCTGCAGAATCCATTGAAGTTCAATCATCTGTTGATATGGCTGCTGATAATGGAGAAGATGTGTGCTTTCGGGTGCAGTGCAGTGGTGGGGCATTCAGGAGTCTACTGTCATGGTTGTGCTGCTTGTCAAAAACAATGTAGACTGGCTACTACAGGATGGTTTCCAGGGCTCAGAGTTTAAAGCAGAGGCCTCAAAATGGCTGGCCAGAGAACTTACCAGTGTTACTGGTATCCCCTGCTCAGGTGAGCAGTGTTGTCATCACTATGATAACCTGAAGAGATGAAAGAGGGGAACCTTAGACACCTGGGTCCAAGAAGCGAGGGCAGGAAATGCCCCACAAGTATGTAAGTACTTTTTCCTCTGTTTTACCAATATGTAATCTGAATGTCTGCAAAACTGGTATGAATAATGGTGTGCTTCTCTCCAAACAGCTGCAGCTGAGAGGGCTCACATTGTTGAGTCTCATGCCAGGTGCCTGGCCAGGTTGCTCCATAAGCATGGTGAGTATGGATGTATTATGCCAAGTGTAGTGCAATACGCAAGAAAGAGTAAAGCATTAACTGCAATAAGATATATACAATAAAGTCTGTAGTGCAATAAAGTTGGAATTAGAGTTGTAGTGCAATAAATGTGGAATTAGAGCTGTAGTGCAATAAATGAATAATAACTGTAGTTCAATAAAAACAAGAAACAATACCAATAACAGCAAGGAAAAAGGTGTACATCAAAATTGTCTCATCATAACCATTGCAATAGAGCTGTATGCATTGAGTTTGTAAGGTAAGGTTGCTCCAGTCAAGTATAACACTGCAACAGCTGTAGAATGCAAATATAATGGCTGCAAACTGTATTGATTAACTCATAGTACTGTTCAAGGCTTTCTCTAGGCCAAGAGTGGTCACATAATTCTCTGTCTTCACAGACATCAGGTACTAATGATATATGAGTGAGTTAGCCCACTCCATGGCCAGATATTGTATGTGTGGACTTCACAGATATTGCAAACCAATAGCAATAATATGTGTTCACCTGTATTGTTATAACAATAATATGTGTTCACCTGTATTGTTAAAAGTGAAATAAAGCTGCAGTAATACATGCACCATGGTTGTATACCATACTTGTGTATTCTATTGGCACTGCAGTCTAGAAAAAACACTGTAACAGTACTAGAATGCTAGAGGAATGTCTTGTAACTTGTATTGTACAATTTATCATATGATTCCAGGTGGATTCCAGGCAAATATCAGTCACACTGTAGTCAGCAGTGCCTCAGTAGTTCAGTCTGTTGAATTCCTTGTACACTATACATTTTGCCACACACAGTCCTGGGTTTGAATGTAATACTATGCAGCACTACATTTTCAGTATCAATCATGTACTTCTCACAATTTCTCTCTCCCGAAGAATGCACAAATGTGATGGTTGAGTTAGCCCATATTATGTACAGATAGTGTGTTGAGATCTCACAAAATGTTACGCTCAATAGCAAGAATGTGTGCATCAGCATTGGTGATTCAGAAATAAAACAGTATAATCCCAGTATGGCTGTATCTCTTGCTTGTCCATACTAAGCTGCTGCAGTCAATTATTAAATTATTTGCAGATGTCCCCTGCATTCACAGCTATTGGTTTCTACTCACATGCCTGCCAACTAAGCCATGACAGCTGTCTAGTTTAATTACTGTACACAAACATGCCTCTCAAGTGTCACAATTTCTTTTAATGTAATTAGAACTGACTAATCCATCTATCACATGTTTACCAGATAAATTATTACCTGGAATGCAATGTATTAAAAAACCCATTTACAGAATGCCCTGGTAGTTACATAAGTCCACATTATGTGAAACCATTCTGAGTAGATCTGCACCTGCATTTGTTATTGCTTGGCCCTTATTGTCCCATGTTATCAGCTTGAGAGGTATGCACATGCTACAACAGCTATAGGAGAATTGTATTCACTGTAATTACAACTGTAAGTACACACCTGTAGAAGTATGTATGACCATTGTTGTCAGGGATATCATCTGCAATGTCACTAATGGAATGTTTTTCTCTCTCTTCCCACCTATTATCTTAATCTATTCATTATTGTAATGTATTATGATATAATATTAACATATTTTGTTAAACTAACTGTTTTGTTGGCCATATGGTTTACTTCACACTGGCATGCTGTTACCATACTGACTGTTATGTTACATTATGTTGTGTTGCACATAATATACATTAATATGCATTTGGATTAATAAACATGATGTTCCATTCTGTTAATACTAACAATGGTTGGTTGTTACTAACCATAACATATTGCTTTGCCTCATGTACCACAGCATGTCAAGGTAGGCTGGTTCTGGCTGATCCCCCTCCCTTGCCTCAACTGGTTGTGGCACCAGGTCCCAGCACGTCTGGGACCCACACTGGTGGTGCTCCCTCTGATGCCCCTGTACTACCTACGGCATCAGGTAGTATGGCCCCAGGGAATTGGGCCCAGTCCCCTTCTGGGAGCGGTGGCAGAGGGATAGTCATCACCCATGATGCACTACCTGTCCTGGTGCAGAGTATAGTCCACTGTGGCTATTACTAATGGCTGCGACAGATTGAGGGCATGCTGGCCCACCTGGTGGGACAGCATCACCTTGGTGCCCAGCCTCCAGCACAGCCACTATCTGGGCAGAGAAGGAGCAGTGCCGACAGTCCCATTGGTGGGGACATGAGTCATGCTGCTGCTGTATGAAGGAACATGGAACTCAGGTTCCACAACACCCTCCTTGTCAAAGGTGTTCACCCACCTTATGTGTCACATACCACCCTGTCTGCTCTCTTGTCTGTCTTGCCTGCTTGCAAATGTGTCCTCACCTACCCAACTTAATTCCCCCACATGTACCTATGTCCCTTCCCCAACATTTCACTCTCACCTTAAAAAAAATGACACCTGTACAAAAATTATTTATTTATTTATTTATTTACATTTGTTGAACGGAAGAGTCTGACTGGACACAGGACCATTTTCAGCGGAGGCCAGGGGAGAAAAGCTCCACATTAAGTATTACTTACATTATACAGTTAAAAAATCATAGCATTTAAAATAGACATTAGTCCATCTGAAGATGTAAGACAAGAATAAAACATAGATGTAAAACAGCTGTAGAACATAGCACAATTTTAAAATATACTAAAAAGACATATACTAAACATGGTTACAAATGTAGTTGAGATTCATCAGTGAATAATTGATACAATCTGTTTTTGAGGTACATAACAGCCATTAGCAGTTGTTGCTACAAGAAGTTAGCACTATGTCATAGGTAGCTGGGAACATGAGTAGCCAAGCTTGCTAAGAGTAGGTTGTTGATAGAGGGCAGAGAGAAGTAGTGGGTGGGTGGAGTGGATGGTATTAGGGGGGGGGGTTGCAAGGGCATAGTTGGCAAGTTTTTAAGTGTGATTTTAGTAAGGATTTGAAATGGGTGCAAGAAGTTACAGAGATAATTGAGGATGGGAGGGAGTTCCAGAGTTTGGCTGTAGTGCAGGAGAATAATGCTTCTCCAGCAGAGTTATTGGCTCTTGTGACCTGTAGGAGGTTTTTGTGGCTGGATCTTATTGGTCTCGCAGTTATGTAGAGTTGGAGTAGGTTCCTGAGAGATGGGACTTTTAGTGGCTGGCTTATTAGTTTGTGGGCGAGTGCAAGTTGGTACCCTTGAAGGAGGTGGGGGAGCTCTAGCCAGCCCAGTTCTGCTAATGAGAGACAGTGGTGAGTACATTAGGAAGCCCCTATGGTGAATTTGGCGATTTTTGTTGTAGCAGGTTTCGAGCTTATTTAGGTCACATTGTCTAAGGTTAGTAAATATTGGAGAGGAGTAGAGTAGGGTGGAGATAAGATGAGAATTTGCTACCAAACTTTTAGCTACTTTGGTAAGTAGTCATTGATTTCTATATAATGCTCCTAGTTTTTTGTGCACTTTCTTAATGTGCATGGAAATGTGAATGTCAAAGTTCAGTTTATTGTCTATTTCTACTCCTAGTAATTTAGTGTGTTCTGCAGGATAGATGGTGGTGTTGTCTTTTGCTGTGATGTTAAAGTGAGAGCTGTCTAGGGTAAGTTTGGTGGGTTGGAAGATTAGTAATTTTCTTTTGTTTGGATTGAGTACTAGTTTGGCATCAGATAACCAAGTTTCAATAGAGGAACATGCTTCCTGTGTGACTTTTTGCAGTTTGAGTAGTGAATGGGCTGTGCAGATGATGGTTGAGTCATCTGCGTATTGTATGAGTGTGCCATGTGTTGTGGCTGAGGTTAGATTATTGGTGAAAACAGAGAAGAGTAGAGGTCCCAGGATGGACCCTTGGGGAACCCCTATGGAGACTGGTAGTTGGGGGATAGGTCATCTTGCCAAACAACTGCTTGTTGGCAGTGAGATAAGTAACTCTGAAACAAGCTGATGACTGGTTGAGAGAAGGATAGGCTATCGAGATGAGAGATGAGTGAGACCATGACAAAAGCTTTAGAGAGGTCTAAGAAGGTAGCTGAGGAGAGATAACCTGCATTTTTATTTTGTATGATAGTGTTAGAGAAAGAGAGTAAGGTGGTGGTGGTGCTATGGTTAGGTTGGGAACCATGTTGTGTGTTGGAGAGGAGGTTGTTAGCAAGGAAGTGATCTGAGACTTGAGAATGGATACATCTCTCTAGTATTTTGGAGAATGGAGAGAGAATAGCTGTGGGGCAATAATTGGTTAGATCTGTGGAGGGGCCTCCTTTGTGTAGGGAAATTATGTGCGAGACTTTCCATTGTGTGGGAACATAACTTTCTGACAGAGATCTGTTAATCAAGAGTTATACTTGGTAGGCTAGAGCGTCAGCTGCAAGTTGAAGGTATTCCCTTGGGAGGTTGTCTGCTGCTAATCTGGTGGGTTTAAGTTTAGTTAATAGTTGTTTTATTTTGGAGGCAGGAACAGGAGAGAAAGAGAAGCTAGTGTGGTGATTGTTAGTTGTAGTTGATGGTGTGGGTTTATGGGGGGGTTGTGTTGTCCAGCTAGTGACAGTACGGTTTGTGTGAAGTGATTGTTGAAAGAGGTAGCAATATTTTTGGAGGAGTGAGTTAAGTTAGGAGTGGGTGTACTTATTTTACCTGGGTGGAGGATGGAGTTTATTGAGGACCAGAATTGTTTAAGGTTATGTTGGGAGGAGGTCAGGGCAGACTGGTAGTATTGGATTTTGTAGTGTTTTATAAGCTTTTTGGTTCTATTGCATAGTTCCAGGAATTTTTGCCTAGTAGAGGGGTTTTTGGTTTTGCACCAGTTGTCCCAGGCTTTATCCCTGTTTTTCATTTCAGACTTAGTGTTTTCTTGTAGCCATGTGGATGGTTGGGCTCTAGTTCGGGAACGTCTTATGGGGGTGTGGTAATTAAGTATGCTTAGGAATGTTTTATTAAAGTAGTCAACTGCATCATCTAGTTTGAGGTATTTTAGAGGTTGCCAGTTACAGTCTTTTAGTTATGAGCTGAATGAGAGAGGGTTGAAGTTAGTTTTTTTGTGTATTTGATGGTAGGTGATGGATTTCACTTTAAAAAGGTGTTTCCTTAGTAGGAAGGTTGGGGAGTGACCACTGAGGCTGTCATATAGGTAGCCTGCTATATATAACTGGAGGCTCTTATTGACTAGTATCCAATCAAGGGTAGTGTGTTTGTTGGAGTTTTTATTTATCCTAGTAGGTGACTGGACTAGTTGGGTGAAGCCATGAAGGTTTACATGATGGGTTGGGTGGTTGCTAGAACAGGATTGCCAGTCAGTGTTGAAGTCTCCTAGAATTAAAGTTTCTTGGGGTAGGTGGCGGGTAGTTCAGCTGAGGAGGTTTTCAAGTGGAGGGATGTTTTGGCAAGGTGGGAAGTAGCAACCTATTATGTTTAGGGTTTTATTTTTGGATTATTTTAAGGTTGGTACATATTATTTCTTCCTTACCTATTTGGGGAACTGCTACCTTTAAGATCTGGATGTCTAGATGCTGTTTAAATATTATAGCTATACCACCCCCTTTTTTGTTTAGTCAGTCTACTCTTAGTGTATTGTAACCAGTAGGGAGGAGTAGAAGTCTATGGTGGCATGGAGGTCATGCACCTTGTTGCATATACTTCTAATATTTAGGCTTATCAGAAGGAGGTTGGTTGGCTTTCTATTGGCTGTGATTTGGGAGAAGATGTGCTTTGTAGTCTGATTATCAAGGAAGGGGTTGGAGATTGGGGGGCCAGGATTGGGATGGATGTCTCCACCGAGTGCTAGGTTGGATATGGATAAGACTATTAGTTTTATCAATTTCTGGATATGCTTGCTTATAGGGGAAGTTTTTTGAATGTGTTCTGTGGGTAATAGGTATGGTGGTAGGGTTGTTATGTTAAGTTGTGGGGTTGTTTTAGTTTAGGTATTGTGGTCTGTAGTCTATATAGAGGGTGTATCGGGAAGGTTGTTGACCTGATGGGAGAGTAGTAGAGTATTGGTGGTATATGAGTGGTGGTGTGTGTGGTAGTACAGTGGTAGTGGTTGAGTGCGGGAATGGTGGAGGTTTGGTAAGATGTGATGTATGCAAGGAGTGTGCATGTAGTGAGTACAGGTATGGTGTGCTTGTACATATTAGCTGAGTAGGAAGGATAGTAGTGAGAAGCTATAAGAGGTAGTATAGGTGTAGTGATGTTATAGGTTGTTTGAAAGGTGGGAGTGGTTACTGTTTGTAATAAAGGTAGGACCACTAGGGGTGGGTAGGAATTGTGGGCTGGGAGAGGAGAGAACTGGGCAATAGATGAAGGAAGACTATCAGTAGGTTTAGTAGCCAATTTAAAGGGAAAAAGCTAGTAAAATTCAAACATAATACAAGGTAGGATAGACTCTTCCATGGCGTTTTTGTTTTGAGCCCTTATGGAGTACTGGAAGATGGATAGGAGCATTGCAGGGTTTAATAAAAATAATTAAGTGTTCTGCATAAGGTTTCAATAGTTGGGAAAGAAGGGAAAATGCTGGGACAGAGGGGAATTGTTCAGCTGGTCGCTTAAGGTACAGTGCTCAACAGGGTTTCCTAGGTACACTGCCTAAATGACAGGACAGTATAATAGATTGTAACGTTTGGAATTTACAGAAACATCTAATATACTTTGTTTCAGACTGTTTGCAGCAATATTCTGTTGCTGTTTTCTGGGGGAGGAGATCTCAGTATATAGCTGTAGGACAGGATACTCTGTATTTCAGTCAAGGTGGAAAAATGCAGATTTACTGAATATAATTTTTGTTTCAGACTGCAGCAATATTCTGTTGCCGTTTTCTGGGGAAGGAGATCTCAGTATATAGCTGTAGGACAGGATACTCTGTATTTCAGTTAAGGCCGAAAAATACAGATTTACTGGATAGAAGTTTTGTTTCAGACTGTTTGCAGCAATATTCTGTTGCCTTTTTCTGGGGGAGGAGATCTCAGTATATAGCTGTAGGACAGGATACTCTGTATTTCAGTTAAGGTGGAAAAATACGGATTTACTGGATAGAATTCTGGTTTACTGCTGAGCACGGTAACCTCAATGCCGTAGGGAGGAGGGAGGCTAGAAAGGTAGTGAACTAGATTTAAAAATAAAAAATATAAATCAGCCCATACATAGCTCTCCATTTCACATACCTGTCCACTGGACACATGTAATTTGGTCCAATTGGCTTGACAATGTAGTTATGTTGTCCTCACCCCTCTATCTGGGGCTTTGAGAAACCAAATTCATGTACAAATCTGTCAAAGTGCACAGTTGGTGCTGTACAAGAAATAAATAGCTATGGTTCTTTCCTACACCCTTCCTGCACATCCATCCCTGCCTTTCAATATGTTTTTCCCCCTGCTTGCTGCCATTTCAGCACATTCCTATCACCCCTTTTTTCTTTTCTTTATATTTTTTTAGCATGGAGCTGCGAGGTGCGCTGCATCTCACAGCTTTGCTTAGCTAGTTAAATAGACCTATAATGACTATATGTGTTTTTAACATCATAAGTCACATGTACAAAATAAACACCACTAACATATTTTGAATCCAAGCCCATCACAACCTGCAGCACACTGCATTAACCCACCACACCACACAACTCTTAATTAAAAGAGGTGATTTAAACAAAACATAGTAATTGCTAATTACAATCATTAGATGTGTTTCAGCAGAGCTGTGTGTGCTCTGAGCAAACTGGAATAAACAGTAACTGAAAAAATGGAAGTGTACCTTGGATTTTGGTGCAATAATACACCACTAGACAGCCAAGCACATGATAATGGATATAACTGAGGCCTGTGATAGGAGGTAAATGTACCCTTTTATCAGCTACATGTAGAAAGACACTTGCTAAGACATGCATGGCAAAATACATGTTCAACTGGGACTCTGGTACAGAAATACATCTGTATAAAGTCATGCACATACTGATGGATGTAGAAAATGTTGGTCACAGCCTGTATGTATGCACATATACCTTGCAAGTACACCTGCTACAGCAGTGGCTCAGTAGCTCTGTCTGTTAAATTACTTGTATGTAGTACATTTAGCCACACACTGTCCTGGGTTCAAATCCATTGTGCTTCATTTCAATTACATTATTGTAAACAGCAATTACTGGATCACTAATACAGTATTTATCCACACAAAGCATTGTAGATTAAATAACCACTTCTCAGTGCATGAAGTTACAGGCCTGCAGGTAGGGACACACTTCACATATCCATTTAGTAGTACTATATGTTGCCTAGTACTCTGTTATTGACACAGTTGCCTGACATCAGTACCTTAAACACATGCCTTAATTGGAGTGTAAAGGGTACACTCTCTCTGGCACTGCCTCTACAACAAGGCTGACACAGCTGCACATATACACCTACAGTTTATTGTCCTCCAAAGTGTTCACAGTCTCTGCCTATGTCTACTGCCTGCAGCAGAAGCTGCAGCCTGTGCTGCACATAGCTCTATATAAATGTTTCTGCTACAGACCTACCCTCTGTGATAATGTAGTCCCCTCACCCCAATAGTGGCCATCTCAACAACTAAGGAAAGGGGACCTGGTCTACACGAAGGCCGAAGTGGTTCCACATCATTGGCTAATGATAGTGCAATTCTGCTGCTTTGGCTGTAGCTAGCATTTCAGAACCACAGATTGGTTTAGAGGTAATCACCTGCATATTTAAAAGGCAGGCAGCTGGCTATGGGGAACCATTCTGTATGAGACCTTCCTCAGACAGAGCATATGCCTTTGTGAAACTTTACCACACAGTTCAACAGAAGAGTACTGCAGTCTAGCAGGTATGTTACTGTTTTGTGCTTATAAAATGGCTTACAGACAGAACTTACACTGTAAGAATAGCGGGCTCCAGGTCCGACTCTAAACCAATCACAAGATGGTGTCCCACAAAGTTTGGTTCTGGGACACCTACTGTTCGGCATATATTTCTCAGAAGTACAGGCAAACACAGGAGGACTATGGATAACCAAGTTCGCCGATGACTGCAAACTGGGAGCCATAAATGACTCTCCGGCTGACACGGATATCCTTCAAAAAGGCCTTACAGAGACAGCCACCTGGTGTCAAAGTCATGGCCTCAAGCTAAATGCCAAAAAATGCATAGTCATCCCGTTTGGGAAAAACAAAACACCCACAAATTACCACATAGGTGACAGCCCCCTAAATACAAAAGAGGTAATAAGAGATCTGTGGACCCAGGTAGATAGTAATCTCTCCTTTAACAATCATATTGCCAAAGTAGTTAGGAAATCCTTCTATGTGGCCCATCTAATTACTAAGGGGTTCTCATCTAGAAATAAAGAGGTTATAGTGCCCCTCTACTTGTCACTTGTCAGACCCATCATAGAGTACAATGCCCCATTTGGGATGTACCTCACAAGACACATCCAACAGCTGGAAAGACCACAAAAGCACCTCACCAAGAGGATTACTGGCCTCGAACATATGTCCTATGCAGCCCAACTGAAAAAACTCCAGCTGTACTCAGTGGCATATCGCTTACTCAGAGGTGATCTCTGCCTGACTTACAAAGCCATGTCCAACTCCGAATTGATGGACATGCTCCACCTAAAAAATCCAATTCACTGCGAGCCATGTGCTCTAATGAGCTAAACCTCGCCACAACAATAAATAGAACATGCTGCAGGGATAGATTCCTCTCACAGAGACTCCCCATGCTTTGGAACAAAATTCCTAACTACATTAGGCAAACCCCCTCACTAACACTCTTCAAGAGAAGCCTTGACGAGTAGATGGGTAACAGAAAATACACCCCTGGGATCACTTCATTGGCTCTGCTTGACAGAGGCTCAGTTAATTAATCAATGGGGTGGCGAAAGCCGACACACTCTGGCTAGGCTTATAAATGCCCTCGGGCAGATAGCCTAGTACCTACCTATGAACCTATGAACAGGATTCAGATGGGAGGATAGAGGTACGGGAAATACAGCCTACAGCAGTAAGCTGGTCATAGACCTGTGGTAATGACATGTCAGTAATACCCTGTTAAATTACACCTCCAGCAGACGTACAATAAATCAGGGTGGCATTGTCTTTTGTTAGTGTAGCACACTGGTGGTGTCAGACGTTCTCTATATAATGGTTGTTATAGCACACTGCTATTTGGCACTGCTTCTGTAACATATTATTGTGTGGTTGGCCTTAGGAGACACACCACAGTGGACTGGGATATTGGGTGTATGATCATACAGCAGAAGCTGTCATGACACACAGGAAAATACCTCAGTAATGGTACTATCTTGGTTGTATCCACACACATAATATGTTGTCACACTGTAGATTATGCCATGTGTGAGCAAGCAGTGCATAGTGCCAGCCATTTTGCCCTTGCTGTATGTGTACATAATGGACATCCACATATCTGCTCATGTAATGTGTTTCCCTTGTGTTGTCTTTCAGGAAAAATGTACCACAGATGACACCCACCTTTCTTGGATGCAGAGAATAAGATAATCTTGCAAGGAATAAGGCAGCATCATGGCATCCTGTTTTCCAGGGGGAGACATAATAGAGAACAGCAGGCTGCATTGTGGTCAGACCTTGTCTGTGACATTAATGGCATGGACCAGCAGGGCAGGACATATGAGCAGGTTCAACATGAGGCAACCAATATAATTAATGCTGCATGTTGAAGGGCAGCAGATATAGCCAGAGATCATGCTGTCATTGGTGGACGGCCTGCAGTGGAACAACAACTTTCATCCACTGAGGAATTCCTGGAGTATCTAGGCACATGCGACAGCTCCCAGGCATCCATCACACTGTACATCATGGAGGTGAGTGTCACAGTTTCTACAGCTGAGGAGCATGCAGGTAAGCTTTCTGTGATCAGCATTGTAGTACCGTAGCAGTCAGTGTGTCAGGCTGTAGATACTTTTATGTGGGGGTCAGGTCATTGTTCTTTGATGGGGGGGAGTGTAACCTTAGGTATACACTCATATGCAGATTGGGACCAATACAACAAGTAACACAGTAGCTACTGTAAATGTGAGATATATGGACGTATTACCTTGTTGTGCTGCAACATGCAGTGGTACTGACATTACTCCACCATCAACTTTTCAGAGGTCCATCGGGTATTGCCCAAGGCCATGGTCCTGCCCCTGGTAAGTATGACGCTTGTTTTGTTAAGGAACAATTATAGTCTAATACAGTTAAGAGCCAGAATACTGCCCTATGTATATGTAATTATGTGTGTAGACAGCATAGGATGTTTTTAAATGCCAGTTTGGAAGAGGTACCTAAGGTTTTGAGAAGGGGTAGTCACAGAAGTGTAGTTCAGAAAACGGATATGTATGTTTTCAGATTTTACTGCTTAATAAGTGCAGGCATATATGGTGATTATGTAGAAAAGCATACCAAAGTAAAAATAAAAAATGGTCATTTCTCATGAAACTATATGTTGGTCATTCACTTGCTACTTTAATGTCCAATATGATGAGGGGTGGTGGGTGAATAACCTTACTCATCTTGTATTTGCTTTTAATATTGTGGAAGAATTGACTGTATTATACAAGTATCACAGTAAAAATATTTATGGTTATACAAGCAAAATTATCTGTTTACAAACATTGTCTGCATGTAGTACAAGTAATAAATATGTATTAGTGCAAAGTTGTTTTTTTTTTATGTATAGATACATGGGATCTGGACACATGCTTGACTAGCATATATCCGAATCACAAAACATCGAACACACATACACGAACGTGCTTAACATCGACAAGTGCTTCCGTGTATGTGTGCCTGTTTCGAAGATCGGACTGCAGTGCGGTTAGAGGAAAATTCCCTTTTCCCCACTGTAGTGCAATCTCAGAGTGAAAATAATAAAGTAAGCGGGGTGTGAAGACCCCCTGCAGAAACGTAGATTTTTTTTATAACTACACATACACAGAAGCACTTTTTGATGTTAAGCACTTTCGTGTATGTGTGTTCGATGTTTAGTGTTTCGGACTTATGCTAGTCGAGCATGTGTCCTAGACCCAGATACATACATTTATATACATAAAAATAACTTTTAATATACTTATGCAGATGTATATTTATTTATTTATTTATTTATTGACATTTGTTAACCGGGTTTGTCCAACTGGGCTTGTGGCCCGCTTTCAGTGGAGACCCGAGGAGAAAAGCTCCAGTATTACATTTTAAAACAAGTAAAATTTTAAACAATATTGATATAATAGCAGTTATAGCAAAACAATTCACATATGTTGGGTTACATGCATAAAGTTAAAGTTGCATTAAAAAGAAGCTAAGTAACAATTTTACATTGATATCGTTCAATAGGTCAACAATAAACATTTTTTGTTTGCATAAAATTGTGCAAATGCATAGTAGACACATTGGAGAGAGAGGTGTAATGAGGTATTAAGTATGGTCCTTTTGAGAGTACATAAAGGGAAGGAAGACTAGGTAGGGTCATGACAAGGGCAGGTTCTGGAATTGAGAAAATAAGCTTTTAGTTCATTTTTAAAGTGTGAGGTGTGGGAGATTGAACGTAAGTCAAGGGGAAGTTTGTTCCAAGCATGGGCAAGGTAGTGTTTGTAGAGTATATCTGTATTTTATATATCTATGTATGCATACATTATATATTTCTTTATTCATACATATACGTTTGTATTTATACACAATGTATTTATACAGAAATGCATGTCATCACGTAAATATTCCATATTAGTAAATTGTTGCATACAGATATGGTTATATCTAGTTTTGCATTATAATTGCATAGAGATACATATTTGCAGTTATATCTACATTTCTTCTAGCATATACCTTCAGTTATGCAATATTTATATAGTATTTTTTTAAATCTGTGTTTGATATGATTAAAAAAAATAGAAATACTTGCTATAGAACTCCGGCCTTCTCACTGCCGCCTGGTTTACCAGCTCAGCTAGCTGGTCAGACCTAAGCTTTTGTAGGTCATCATACCTATGTTGGCTCTTATGGCCAGAGCTGTGATACCTGTCAGGGATGACAGGTGCTCAGCTAAATCTTGCCAGATGTCAAATTTCTTTCAGTCTCACCCATGGACACAGGACAGGTTTTTAACCAGGTATGAATCCTTAAAAAGTTAGATCATAATTTTGGTCTCCTTATCAGATCTGATCAGAGGTCAGTCATGTGCCCTCAAAGATGCTGCCAACTTTTAAGGTGTCAGTACTAGAAAAAGGAATGTAAGTATTGGGTTGTGGTGATCGGGTTAGTAATCATACCCTCTGAGGTGTGACATCACCATAACAAATGACCCTGTAAGGATATTACTAATGACACTGTCACTACTGGAAAGTTTGCTTTTACCAATTTGCTTGTTACATACATCATTTTTTTAAAGCAACACTTTCACATTTCCTATCCATGGTGAATAAAATTCAGTTATGTAGTCATTACTTTTTAAGTGGATCCTATCTATTTCCTCTTCTTCTGTAATGTTATTTTTATATGAATAATAAATGTGATGGTCATGCATGAACCATTTGATTTAACTTGCCCTTTTCAGTGTAAATCATTTGCCATTTACACAATTTTTTCTTGATTTACTATATAAAACATTTCACTGTGTATGTAATTATTAATGTATATCAAATGTTAAGTGACTTGAGGTAATAAAGTGTCACAGTATGCAGGGTGGCTTTTGATTTTACTTCATGAACATGCAAACTAGATGAGATCTGACGACATTTTCCTTTTTCTAATCCCATGTGTTTTGGAGAATTACTAGTGTTGTTTGTATATTCACACAGACAGTTGATGTGTGCTGGGAACTGCTGCAGACTCTGATGCTGTACCAAATTGTTCACAGCTAAGTACACAAGGTGTACTTATATGGGTTACTAACTTACACACTCAGGTGTTACTCCAGTTTAGAAAGATAAGTGTAAATAAGCCTAATTTGCATCTGACCTGTGTGAAAAACCCTGAATTTACACAAATAATTTGAACAGCACCATATTATCTTGTGATCCATTGAGATAGGTGGGAAATGCTTTAGGAAATCTTGACTTGTACAGGTAAGAAAATAATAAAAACAGTATAACTTATTTGATAGCAGTTCAGACTGATTTTAAATAATGCATTTTATTACGACTAATGTGCATTTTACAGATCTGATAGTGAGATGCAAATGATTTATGCATTTATTCATAACTTAGCTGTCATTTATAAGTGGGAATAAATGACAGCATTATTTAAGTTGTGTGAAGAATAATTGCAATGTGAAATGTATTTTGGTAATTATTTTGGTGGCATTTATTGATTATGCTTCATAGAATATAAGTACATGCTTCGAAGTGACTGAAGTCTAATATATTACATATACACCAATGTATCATTGGGTCATGATACGTGCTTCTTTACTGTGAGATTTCTGACTGCCACTCATGAAGGAAAAATTGTAGTATAAATACAGAAACGTGATAGAGGAAGGATTGAAGTCTGTTAGCAGTGGCATAAGACAACAGTGCAATGTTAAATTCATGCAATACTACTATGAGCTTGTTGATGGTGTTGCACAAGTTATTACAACACCACTTTAAGTGGCTGAATGTGGACTTCAAGTATGTGTACATGAATATGAGTGTTGTGTCAACATATATGTTTTTATGCTCAGAGTTTGAGTTATTTGTGATGAAAGCAGGCATGTATTGCTTGTTGCATGAGGGGATCAAAAGTTTCAGAATATTATTTTGGCATGTAGTTTGAATGATGCAGCAGAAAAAATCAACTTGAAAAAACAACTTTAGCCATGAGGAGAACTGTATTCTCAAGGCAGCCCTTAGGACATATGGCAAATGCCTTTTTTGTAAAACGGATACACAAACTAGGTAAAAGGGCAAAGGCATAGTACCAGCTACTTATGGATATAAATGCTGTTGGTGGAAGTAACTGCACATTAACACAGTGCAAGAAGAGGGTCAATGATATCATAGGATGTGCAAAATACAAGACAATAAAGAATGCAATTCCCTGTATCTATAATGAGAGGGTCACCAACAGTTATTCCTTTAACACGTGATAAGGAATATGCCCTCTGCATTCATGGGGTAGGGATGATTAAAAAACAGATAACAATGGCACTGGAATAATCAGAGGTGGTTTCACAACAGTAATACAGACACACACACACACACACACACACACACACACACATATATATATATATATATATATATATATATATACATATATATATGGGATCAGTACAGATCCCCAAAGGCACTTTCTGCCGAAGCAGAAATCACCGAACATACTTAACTGAAAGTGCTGTTCACCAAAGCAGCACTTTCAGATTAGTATGCTCGTTGTGCCGGTCGCACTACAGTGTGGTTAAGGGAAAATTCCCTTTTCCCCACTGTAGTGTGGCCTCGGAGTGAGAATATAAAAGTAGGGGAGGTGTGGGGGGCACAGACCCCACACAGGGGGGTGCAGGAGGGCTTGCCCCCTACATAAAAGAAGATTTATTTATTTTTTTTTTTCTAACGCACTTTAACAAAAGCGCTTTTTCGTGAAAAGCGGTTTCGTTAAAGTGCGTTCGGTTATTGTGGATTCAGGCTATTGAACTTTCATTCAATAGTCCTAGATCTATATATATATATATATATATATATATATATATATATATATATGTATATATACACAATAGAAGGATGAACTGCAATGATTAAATGTAACACAATACAATTACTATTAATAGGTGAGCTGTCCATGTCTGCACATAATGGTATTGATGAACATAGTATGCAAACTGTCCTCCACAATACATTACAGATCATACAAGAGTGTACCCCACCATCTGACTAGTAATGCATTCTATTAATTGTTTACAAGCTCAGCAGCAGAAACAAGCAAACAGCTCCAGTATACCAATAAATGTACGGGATATCAGCAGCAGAATGCCTGGTTATGATGATGATGATGATGATGATGATGATGATAACTTAATTATGTTTATGAGATAACCTGAGGAAAGTGTCATGCAGTCACCAAATTTATTGGCAGGATCTCAGACCCCACAAGATGCTAGCAAATCTGCAGGAAGAGACTGCGCTTCACAAAATCAAAAGACATTTTGACATTACATTCCATCTTGTACAGGAAGTAAACACATGCACCTCTAAATCAGTATCTCCAAACCCAGATGGCCACTTTCAGGACATTGGCAGAAATTCAGAGGTAATATGTTCCACAGTTACACCTTTAATAAAGGGGGCTAGGTGTAGGAATGTTTCACAACTACCCCAAGAAACACATAAAGCATTGGCTGTACAACAGCAAATGTGCCGAACCATTCTTAGGGTTCAGAGCACTGTCATGGAGTCAGTTAGAAATGGTCAAAATCCTCCAGAGTGTACTTGAAGATTTCCAGAACTACATGGAAATAGCTGAGAGTAGGGATAATGCCACGATCACACTGATCCATACGATGGTTGCACGATAAGTATTCATAACCACTTTCGTTCATACTCTGCTGAGGACTTACCAAACTCAAATAAGAGTTAGTTATAGAAGGGGAAGAATATGGGTACTGTCTGGACACATGTGACTTTACACAGGAGGTGCTATGCCAGAAGTTGGTAATACTTCTAATTGTGAACAAACTGACCTGAATTCATGCAGGACAAGTTAGCGTTCATCAGCTCTTAGCACAATCTGCCATTTGAAGTCTCAGTCCTGCTGCATACTGAGATCAGAGTTTACAGGGTCACCTGCATCAAGCAGGTAATGACATCACAGCAAGTCACCACACAGCTCACATTACAGCCCTCCTCAACACCTCATGCATCTTCAGCTACACTATCTTAAGAAAATGTCATGTATGACAAATTTATCTTGACCTGCTGTGATTCAGGCTACACAATTCATGCAATTACTATTAGACTCCTATACAGAGATGTCAATGTTTAGCAGTAAATGCAATGAGATAGTAATAAAAAATTGTTAAAAAATTAAATATGCAGAATACATGAGCAGATAGCAACACATTATTAAGACAAGCAACTGCATGTGTTTCACTTCAGTAATTATAGTGCTTACAAATAAAGGAGATATCTGGAAAGAAAGTTGTATGTCATAGCATTCAAATTGCACTGACTTGTACTGTTAATGGCCTGCCATTATCACATCTTAAAAATTCAGCAATGTTACAGAAGACAAATACCTGTAACTTACAACTTATAAAAATAAAAAAGTGCATGATTGTGCTGCCGTGTAAACTAGCACTGTTGCCCTTTCATATCCAGCACTGCACAAACCATCAATCTCTGAGGACACAATTTCCTGTGTATGAGAAAATGAAAAAATCTCATGTGCAGTAACTTAAAGCAAGAATTAATAAGTCATTTTAACACATAATTGTTTTTAAACTGAGGAAACATTGCATAATACAAAAATGCCTGTGAAACATTTTCCATTAAAGTGCAAAGTAAAATAATTTTTATTCAGTTTACAACCTCACGAGAATCAGAACATGCCTACTGAAGTATACCATGTAAGAAGACAGTCATGAAAAATCAGTTGTAGACATAATTATTCCTTACATCTTGCCTATTATCATCACTATATAGGTGTCAGTGGGCACATAGACATGACTTTTGTCAACAATAATATGAATAACTCTTCTGAAGTTAAAAATAAAAAATAATTCAAAGATTTGAAGGAACGTCTGATAAACAATGACACAACCATGCTCCACACACCATAGCCCACACATTTCACTGAATACATTAATTATACTCTATGTGTTTTTTATAAGTAAGGAATCACTAAACATGTCATGGTCCATAGATTTAGATAAGCCACCACCTCTTTATCACCACAGCCATATGCCATTAATGAACTCGACACATGAGGTCCCTTACTACTGCTGTTGACTGGTCATCATTAGCCTTAGCAGGACTGGAACCGGGACCTGCAGTGACAGCATGGGTCTATTCACCTCCAGGACAGTACATGGTCATGTTATGCAGAATGCAACATGTAGTAAACATCCTGCATGCAGTAGCTGGGTCATGCTGAAGGGCACCTGTGGACTCATCCAAACATCTAAATCTATCCTTTGACATTCCAAGTACATTCTTGATGACAATGAGTGTCTGGGACAAGGCTGCACTTAAATTGCTGTCTGCAGTGGCACTTGGATTTTTCACTGGTGTTATTTAACATGGCCAGTGGATATTCAAGATATCTATCATCACCTGAAAATAAATAAATGCATAAATAAATAATTAAAAAAGAGAATGGAGGAAGAAGACAAAACAAAGAAAAAGTAATTACATTTTGCCACAAATGACTACTTAATAAATAAATAAATACATACATACATACATACATACATACATACATAAATCATATGGCAGTCATGTGTACTGCCAGTATGCTGGCCAGACATGTTGGTGATAAACCTCCAGGCATCAAACACTACCTGGCCATTGATGGAATGGCAGCCTATCCTATTGCGGTGCCACTCCACCTGTGGACCAGAAGCGGCCCTAATTTGCAACATAAGTACAATCCTTTACTCTGAGTACCTCAAGGAAACATGTTACCCATAAAAGGCACTCATATTCTGACTAGATCCTGAGGTGACACTGGGAAATACATCTATTAATCCAGACAAGCAATCCAGGAACTGGTGAAGTATCCTTGAGGCAGAAGCTTGTGAGATGCCCAAAATTCCCCCAGTCTGTATCTGGAAGGTCATCATGGCAAGTATAGTGAGGGCTATATATGCCCTAGTATCCACAGGGATAGAAAAGCCATGCATCCCACTAGTACACCTGTGAGGGGTCATACATGCTCCCTAAAACCCTTACAATATCCCTGTCTACTCTGAATCTACCAAAGATTTCCTATTTATCAAAATGATAACAAATAATTCTCTGCCTTTATCTCTGCCTTCTTGACCAGTGAGCACCTCTTTGTGCAAGTTGCTTTGACTTGGCCAAGCCAAACACCTCACACAAGGAAATGGCAAGTCAAGCAGCAAAGGACAGCATCATCATGGATTGCAAAGTAGATAGAAAAGGTAATCACGCTGTCCGCTTTTTTTTAATGAATCTGTGTATGCACAGAAACATGTCAATTTATAGCTATGAATCACAAACAGATGGGAGAAGAATTTATTAGCATACATGGTTTTATATAATTTCTTAGTTCCATCTCAATATTTGTGCATTTGCATAACTTAATTTGCAGTCATCGCATGGTCGCATAAACTGCCTTGATGAACTACAACTTTACTAAGCTTGATAGCAAACCTGCCAGTCCCCTTTATGCATTCATGTAATGACTTTGAATACCAGCCATTAATCTTAAATAATAATAATGACTAGGTTAACTGTATACAATATTAGTCTAGGTTTATGGATAATATATATTTTTATAAGCATAAGTAGTTTTGACTACTTGTATGTGATTTTGCAATACAACATACAATCACTGATTTTTTGAAGTTAAGTACGGATCATTCTACAAAAGTATTTGATTTTGAAATGTTACTAGATATAATGATTATACAAAGAATCATAATAAGGTTTTGTTTAAAAACGGGTATAACAAGAATTCATAATTAAATAGCAACTGTATACTTCCTAGTATTGTTAATCAGAATGTTTTGAAAGGTCAGTTTTTAAGACCATGTAACCTTACTAGTAATGGTAATGACTGGAATGTAATTTTACAGGACAGGCAATCAGATTTTGTCAACAGAGGTTATGATGTGCCCCTTGTTGAACCAGAAACACAGTAAGCATTATACTGTTTGAATATTACTACTAGACCTTTCTTTCTATTAGAGCACATTAACAAAATGGACATAGCACTGTTGATAGCCCAGATTATCTCCTATATATTCTACAAACATCTACAGCATCTATGACATTATTAAGAACAACTGGTAGATTCTCATGATAGATAAGAAATATCAAAACATAGTGAGTGTAGCACTATCCTTTGTCTTTAAAAATAAATTTAATCTATGAGGATGTGTGTCATAGGAATTATGGGAGAGAATGGGTCAGTTATACTGCAAGTTTAGTCACCTTTCTTGCCATATGTTTTGTACATGCAGTTATATCTAAAGTATATAAGTTATACAAACATGATGTCTGGAACAGTTGTCATTTAGTCTATATAGCTATACACATGAAATCAGCTATGTTCTATGCAGACAAAGCTAACAGAAACGTTAAAGAAAGAATTAGTAAACGTTTATGATATTATTAGGTTAAGTGAGAAAAATGCTTTAACAAAACATGTTTTGCATACTGATACACAGCATACCTATAAATTAATGGATATACAACTTAGAAACATTTTAAAGAGTGGGGTCTTTGGAATTTAACTGAATTTATGGAGTATGAATGGATGACAGTTTAATGCTGTAACTTTTTGTGGCAATAATGATTCATACAACATTAAACCTATTTTGAAATTTTGATTTTTACCATATCAAATTAAATTTAAAGTTTATCATAAATTTATTAATCACATGAATACGTTATGTGACTATACTTTAGGATTTAAATAATTTAAATACCTTTATGCACATGCACACATTTGTGCATATGTGTATGTGCGTGTTCTTTATGGTGCTTGTGCTAGTTGTATAAAGTTTTATCTCTACATGCTTCCCAGTTGTCATTTGTTGCTGTTTGTAGAATACTTATAGAATTTCGTCAGGATATATCTCTAGTCTGCTGAAATGTGTTGTTTTATAGCCTCAGAAATATCCAGTTCCTACATGATTTCATTCCAAGTTTCACGAGAATTTGAATCATGGAAGAAACAGGAAGTATCATTTATATAATTATTGTACACCTGGGCTGTTCCAGGTATGTAGTAGTGGATGTAACTACTACTGAGAAAGTGCAACCAAAGGGGA
>NC_056728.1:1524640124-1524685124 GCF_019279795.1 Protopterus annectens | reverse complement strand
AGAGGGAATGGGAAGGACTTATTAGCAGCCTTAGAGGCACTCAATCGAAGGCGAGTTTGGAAAACGCATCCGAGAATGTGGAAAAATTTGGTTTTGGAATTTGTTTACTATATGGCGGTATGGTTGGAGAAGGATAGTGCTTTGGCCCTTCCATTCTTGGCTTATTTTTTTTTTTGATAATACAAGAGGCGCAAAGGTTATGGGCTGGAAATGTTTGGTTGTGGTGCGATCAGAGATTTCGCAAGTGGAAGGTAGTGGATAAGTCCATGCATTGGGAAGTGAAGCACCCTGATATATGGCTGTCCACTATGATGGACAGTTTCAGTGTGGGTGGCAGGGGGAATAATATAGGGGAAGAGGGGTGTTGGAGTATGTTGGGCTTTCAATGCGGGAGGATATGCTTGGGTGGCATGCAGATTTTTGCACACTTGCTCGAAGTGTACAGCCGATCATCCAGTGGTGCAGCATGGTAGGTGTGAGGGTCAAATGGCAGGGAAAACATCCTCCTTTGCCGGACAGAGGGGGTTAGTGGGACCATCTTCGAGGTTACAAGGGGTACGTGGTAGGAGTATTTTTTGTAGCCAGAGGGGGGCCTTCCCAAGGACAAGAGGGTGACTTGGGGACACATTCTTCTATTAAGATGCATGTCTTATGGGACATGCTTCTGCAGTACACTCAACCAGTGGTGGCTTGGGAATTGAATTAGGGTTTTTTGAGGGGATTTTATATTAAGCAGAAATTGGTGGGTGATGCAGTAGTTGAAAAAAAATTGAGATCAGTGCAGGGGAGGGAGGATACTTTGGAGGATTTGGTGGAGAAGGAGCAGCACACAGGCAAGTTATTGGGCCTTTTTGATAACCCTCCATTTGTCAGTTTTAAGGACTCACCATTAGGATTTGTACCTAAAAAGAAGTCAGGAGAATTTTGTTTTATTCACCATTTGTCTTACCCTGAAGAAAAGTCTGTCAATGACTTCATCTCAGGGGAAGAGGCTAAAGTGAGTTATGCATCATTGGATGAAGTGGTCCATGTCATTAGAGGATTTAAATATCCATGGTTGGTTAAGGTTAACATTGAGTCTGCTTTTCACCTTTTGCTAATTCTAAAGGAGGATTGTCCATTGCTGGGCATGGTGGTGGGAGGCAAGTTTTATTTTGACAAGGCTATGCCAATGAGTTGCTCAGTAGCCTGTTCCACTTTTAAAATGTGTAGCATGGCATTACATTGGATTTGGCAGCAGCAGGTGAAGACTCAGAGGTTGGTGCATTACTTGGATGATTTTTTGTTGGTAGGTGAAGGGAGTGAGGGAGCTGCAGTTGCTATGTGTGAGTTTGTGAGGATGTGCAAGGATGTGGGGGTCCCTTTGGTCACCTACAAATTGGAGGGTCTGGCGAAGGCACTAGATTTTCTGGGGTTGATAGTGGATGTGGAACAGGGTTTGTTTTGCTTTCCTGGGGAGTAGGTAGCTAGGTTAAAAGAGAAGATAGTCTGGATGAAGGCTAGGGACAAGGTGCAGGTGAAGGATGCTATGGAACTCTGAGGACTCTTGAATTTTGCCTGTTGGGCTGCTCACCCAGGACAGACCTTTCGTAGGTCTGTAGCCTTTCTTTTGAAAAGAGGTAAAAGTAAACATCATTGGCTGAGAACTGGCAAATTGACTCATGAGGATTTAACTTTGTGGTTGCAGTTTTTAGAGCAATTTAATGGTTTCACCTTTTAGCAGTTGGATTGGGTAGGGCAATGGGACTTACAGCTATTTACTGATGTGGCAGGGGGCTTTCATATGGGGGCCTTTTTTGGGGGAGAGTGGTTTGAGTTGCCATGGCCAGCTTAGTGGCAGCATGAATGAAAGTGGGATATTGCCTTCTTGGCATTGATGCCAATTTGGGTGGCATCAGTAGTGTGGCAGGAATGGTTGAGGGGCAGGAGGGTAGTTTTAAATTCCAACAATGTTGCAGCGGTGCGGGTTTTGCAGGTTAAGATGACTAAGTTTGAGCATTTATTGTTGGTCCTGCATAAGTTAGTTCTGCAGAGTTTGTTGATTAATTTTTCTTTCACAGGTGTGCATGTGCCAGGAGTGAAGAATGGGATTGCTGAAAGTTGATCTCACTTACAGTTTTCCAAGTTTTGTCAGTTGGCCCCGATGGTGACAGAGGACCCAGTGGTGGCATTAGATGATGTGTGGCGAATTGGACTCCAGTGATCAGGAAGCTGGTGCAACAGCCCTGGGCGGTGTCCGCCAGGAAGGCTTACTGTAGGGAGTTGTCTGATTTAAACCGGTTTGCTTTGCAGTTAAAGGAGGCAGGAGTTTTGTAGAAAAAGTTGTTGTTGCAATATTTAGCCTGGGCCAGGGTGCAGGGTAAAGTATTAAAATTGGTTAAGGTAGACTTGGCAATAATTACTGAGTTTGCTCAGGTGGTGAGATTACAAGATTTCACCAAATCCTGGACAGTGGGACAAGTGTTGAAGGGCTGGGATAGGGAGTAGAGTTAGAACAGGGACAAATGTTGTCCAGTGACAATGCAGGTTTTAAAGGTTTTGCTGCATGGTTTAGTTAGGGTAACCAGGGAATTGGTGGATTATGTTGTGTGGGTAACTTTGAGTGTGTGGATGTACTTTAGGGCCTTTAGGGTGTTGGAGTTGTTGTAGTCGTTGTTTTGGAAGGGTGTTATGTTACTGCTTGGTGCAGTTCACATTAGGTTAAGGATGTCTAAGACTGATTAGATGGACAGGGTGCACAAATAGTTTTAATGAAGGATAGGTCGGAGCAAATGTGTCCCATGGTGTGGGCGAGGAAATTGTTAGCATCTCATAAAGGGAAATGCATTGCCTCAGAAGTCTCATAAAGGGAGTTCACAGGATTTGGTTTTCCAGTCAAAAGGGGGTAAGGTGATAACAGGGGAACAGTTGATTTCGGTGATGATAAGGGATTTCCGTAGTATGGGTTTGGATGAAGAGAGATTTTCTACTCATTCATTTAAAGTGATAGGATGTCAGATTTGGCGAGAGTGGGTAGTTCGACTGAAGTCATTAAGAGGGTGGGGTGATGGTCTTCCAATACCTTTTTGACTTATATGAGATAGGGGCTGGTGTTTTGAATGCTAATATTAATTACTTTTTTTTTCTTCTAGGAAAAATGATTCTCATCATAGGTCATTCGTACATTTGTTGGGCAGCAAGGAGGGCTGCTGTTAGGATTAATGGTTCTGAGTTGAGTTTGCACTGGTTTGGTTGGAGAGTCATATGGCATGGCATTAGAGGGCTCAGGTGGAACCGGCTGTTGCAGGTATTTACAGTGATGCAAGCTCAAATGGGGCTTCCTCGAATCTTGCTAGTAGAGTTGGCAGGTAATGATTTGGGTTTGACACCAAAGCATCAGTTAGTTTATCAGAGAAGGGAAAATTTGCTGGCTTTAAGGAAGTTATACCCAAGTGTGAGCTTGATGTGGTCAGAGATTATTCCTTGTTGATTTGGAGAATGCTAAGAAGTTCTCAGCAGTTGATTGGGTACGGAATTTTGTAAACTTTAGGATGGCAAAGCAGTTGGGGGGAATGAGAGTGCAAACTATACAGCATAAAAAGTTTGCTGCCAGGGACCCTATGTGGTTCAGGGACAATGGGGTGCATCTTAGTGATTTTGGTTTAGATTTGTTTAATTTGAATTTGGGATTGTTTCTGGAGGAGTTGTTTAAAAGTTGGTGTTAGTGAGGAGGAACAACCTGAGTTAGGCTGGTGGGTGGAGAAGAGGGGCAGGCTTGTCCCTCTTCTGTTCCCCGTCTGGTGTACAATTTTGGAGTAAGGAAGCCTGATGTGGTGAAAGTGAGTGGTTGAATGCTGCTTGCACCAAGTGGTTTGCATGGAAATGAGGATAAAGGTAAGCGGCTGGATGCTGCCTGAAGTGTAAGAATAAGTGAGTGGATGGAGGACGCTGCTTATTGGAAAGGGTGAGTGGTGCTGCACTGCACTTATGGATGTCAAGTGATGTTTTTATGACATGCAAAGAAATGAAGTTATGATTAAAAAAGTTATGATGCATTTGCTTTTATATTTGAATCAATAAATGTAATCAAAGGCCTTTTGGAGTTTGGTCTCTTTATTAAAGTGGGATGTGACAAATGACCTTTGTACTCTTCAGTTGGAACTGTGTCCACTGCTTTCTTATAACTTTGCAACAGCCAGCTACTTGAATTCTGATGAGCTTTTTCAGTTTCGTAAATGTTTAATCATATTCTCCCTCCTGACTGATTATATTAAACTTTTAGACTTTCTTTATTGCTTTCCATATCTCAGCCTGCCATTAATTATTGGTGCATGCATATTTTCTGTTATCTGCAGCTGGAATTCTGCAAAAAAAGAAGCTTTTGCATCATCTTATTCTGCACATCTAAACAATACATGAATTTTACAATCTTTTTAATACTTCTATTTTGTAGTATAGTTTTAAAACCTTTTACATAAGAAATCATACTTCAGGAAGTGAGGAAGATGAACAAGATCATTCACAATAAATATTAAACACAATATTATGTTAAAATTAAGCATTTGTTTAACAGAGACTAGCAGTGTGCTTGCATTAAAAGGAAGTAACAGGTCAGTACTGATTTCATTATAGAATTCAAATTTTACAGAATTCTCTTTGTTACTAACTGTATGCATCTATGCTATGACTGATAATTGTAGGTATAATAGAAAGAGATGTTTCACTAGAGAGCTCAGCTACATTATTTTGGTATATGATAAATAATAATTTATTTTATCCTGCTAATTATATCCAGACATTACAGAGTACATTGTACAAGTTGAAATGCATACTCCATAAGCAATGCAAACAAAAAGTCATTATTCTGTGAAATGGGTGCAAATAACATGCGATATTATGTCCAAGCTGTTTACTTTTTACTAATAGATCTATCTGAATAAATGTTAAATAATTCACTTTTACTGGAAAGATCACCATTTACATCACTAATGATCCCTGCTTTTCTTTATGCTTAAAATTCTGTGTATCTATGGAAATTTTCATGAAAATGCTGAGAATTTCAAAGGTCAGTAGACATGCAGTAACCATTTTAAGCAACACTTGAATAGGGAGTATTTAGAAATCATTAGGTAAGTTCCTTTGGAGACAAAATTCCTGGTTAACAATCCAATTTTTATTGTGTATAGTATAAAAGAAATTATTGCAGGCAAACACAAAGTCATAGTAATTTAAAGTACACAATACAAATCACTGTATACACTCACGCACACAGATACATAAGTGTGTGCGTGTGTGCGTGTGCGCGTGTGTGCGTGTGTGTGTGTGTGTGTGTGTGTGTGTGTGTGTGTGTGTGTGTGTGTGTGTATACAGAGATGCCCACATACATGTGTATTTATTCACTAAGAGGTGATATTTATATTCCTTTCTTCAAATGTATGATCATCTTCAAAGAAGCACTTCATCATAAGTTATGTCTCTAATTAGAGAATGACTGTTTGTTTTTGCAGCATATTCATGATAAGACAATTGGATTTTATGGCCATTTATAGCATTCTTAAAATGACAGCCAATCTGTTTTAGAAAGGCCTTTGTATACAATGGGAAAATTATATTATTGATGCTGTTTTAAAAGTTATAAATGTATTATTTATAAAAGTGTGTAGATGTCACACACTCTAATCAGATCAGCATTTAAGTGGCAATAAATTAATGCTCTTACCCAGCCATAAAGACTCCATCATCTCCTTTATTGTTCTTACTATCCAAGTCACAACGTATGTATAATACAGTATTGCATAATTGTTTGAGTACTCTTCTGGCCAAATTCAAAAAAACTATGCAGCACCATGTTAAGTGAATTTGCATGACGTTCAGTCAAGTGCAGCAGAGAATGCAATTCAAAAAACCAAGCTACACAACATGTCTAGCCCAAATAACATGATAGTGGTATTTATCAGTGACCACATAGTAGGGCACTGTGTATAAATAATGAAACAAAGCATGATTGCAAAGTGATACAGAAATGTTTAAAAGTCATACATTGGAGCTACACCCACTGTATATTTGAACTTTAGTAAATGCACCTGTTCAGATCAGTTTGCTCTCTGAATAATATTAGTGGTTTCCACAGCTATTGTAAGTGTGTTACCGCAAGAGACACATCACAGCTGCCATGCATGATTGTGGGTTCTGACAACCCCTGAGAAGCAAGATCATACAACCTTTCTTAACATGCCTCCACGATTCTGATATTGTTGATTGGTAACATGTTGATAAGGATACCACACAAAAATTGTGGTACTGTGTGGCATTATCTGGAACCTCATGGGAGTTCTGGAGTAATTATCCCAGGGGATACTAAGGTATGCATTGCTTTATCTATATTAACTACAGGTTCATAGGTAAATACTAGTCTAACTGCCCTTGAGGGCCATTTTAATCCTAGACAATTTCCCTTCTAAAGGTGAGAATCAAACCCTGTCCCTTGTGTCTCTGAGTTATACACCTTAACCATTTTCCAACCCCCACCCAAAAAGTACCTTTCAGTAACCTACTGCGGACATAGTAGGGGTATCACAGGCATCTGCCTCTGGAATACTCCAGTTTCTTAATGCTGTGCTTCAGCAAGTAGGGCCATAGATGTGTTGCCATCATAACCCAGAGGGGAAAGTCAACACAATGTGAGATTTCTATGTTCTAGCCCATTTCCCTGAGTTACCAAGAGCCTTGGACTGTATATACATTGAAATAACAGCCCCACCAGTAGAAGTGGGAAGGAGCTATCACTCCATCAATAGCCAGGTGGCCTGTGATGTACAGGGGTATCTTCTACAATCTGTGTGTTTGCTAGATAGGCAAATATTATGTCTCCCACATATGGCACATCAGTGACATGTGTGAATGGTTTGTGCAAGCTAACTTCCCACAGCCATTACAAATCCTCAAAATCTATCAGACCACGTAAACAACTGTGCACAATCACAAACAAGAAGCAGGCCTGACCATGTGTTTGAGAAGCGAGACATGCTTCTGCTTTCTGGAAATATTAGGTTGTGCCCTGTAGCATGACCCTAACATATGTGCAGAAATACTGATTGTGGTGCAGTGTTACACAATATTTTACTTAGGATGCAGTTACAGCAGGGTGGCCACTTGCAGGGTCAGCAGGGCCAGCAGTTCCCAGCAGAACATGCAGCAGAGGTTGAGCCAGATGAGGAACCAGTAGCAGGGGATGAGTATGTGAAATGGAGATAGCCACAGTATGCCATGACACTAAGGAATAGGCAGAGGATTGCACATAGCATTACAACATAATATACAAGGGTTAAACAGATACACTATAACAAAAATGGTGCATGCAATATTAACATTAGATAGTGTGTGCCTGTGCACAAGCTGGCCACAATGTGCCTTAGACATTGGCAGCTCAAGTAATGATATACAAAGGGCTGGGCACACCTAATTTACATAGGTAGATAAGGGAATAAAGTGCTGCTTGTCTTTCACAGGGAAGTGTGTGAGTCTGAATGCTGAGAAGTATGGAAGTTAAAAGTGATATTTTTGTGAAATTACTCCAAAACTCTCCACCCTAGGTCTGTATTCTTCCTCCCTCAGCTAGTTTAATAGTTTTTTTAACAAACAGGGAACAAAAAGTAAAGTGGCAACAGGAATTTTCTTCATTCCTACCTGTTAATGTTGGAGTGCCACAGGGATCCATCTTAGGACCGCTTGTATTTAATCTATTCATGAATGACACACTGTTTTCAAACACCCTAAACTAATTCAGTATACAGATGATTCAGCTTTTATCTGCACTGCTTCCAGCCTACAGAAACTAGAAAAGATAACCCAATAATCTTCTCAGCCATAGCATCTTGGATAAATAACTCACAATTTGTGCCCAGTCCTAATAAAACCGCACTCATTGAATTTACTCCCAAATCATTAACAAATAAAAACTCACTCAATATCACCTCATCCAAACAGTGACTCATAACAAACTCATAGGAGTTATAATTGACAACAATATGAAGGTTGATATCCACTTCCAGACTGTCACAAAAAAATGTTAAGCTATGCCTACTTTATAAAACCAAACCATTCCTTATTGACAGAACATGAGAAACCGTAGCAAAAACCTACTTCATACATATTTTGTTACATGCCCCCCCCTCTTTGCCAACTTACAAGTCAATACATTATTGAAACTTAGAACACTGTTACAACAAAATGGCCAGATTAGCATCTTAACAATCAGTAAAATATACATTATTGTATAGCTCTCAAACAAATAAACTGGATAGAACTACCTACCTATCTCCACTATAACCAGCTCTTACTGGCCCATGATCTAATACTTCACACTGACAAATATCCTCCTCTAACAAATATGCTCCAGCAATGCCATTCAAGCAGAACTCTCTGATCCAAAGAAAAGCTACCATTTAGCATCATAGAACTTAGCTAGCAATTCACTTTATTCCAACTGTGTAACGGACGTTTGTAATGCCCTCACATCTACCCTTAAGCAGACAGATAACCATAAATGATTCAAAGCGGATCTCCGGAAACATTTTATAAGTAAATGGACTTGTAACTGTGTATCCCCTGGTTAACATCCAGAGCCGTCTTTCTCATAACTTAACCTTCATACTTCTGCCTCCCTTCTCACCATCTAATCTACTAAATCCACTATCTTTGAATGATGTTTAGAATGATAAATGTGAGTTGTACTCCTACATTTGTAACATCCTTAACTATATGACATGTATTTTTATATATCTGTTTAATGCTGATCTATGTGTACATGGTGTAATTTAATAACTGTCATTGTCTATGTGCACATGGTGTAAATTAATAACTGTCATTGTCTGTGTGTACATGGTGTAAATTAATAACTGCCATTGTATATGTGTACATGGTGTAAATTAATAACTGTCATTGTATATGTGTACATGGTATAAATTAATAACTGTCATTGTATAAGATGGAGCATTACTCCTTGGTCATTTGCTCAAAAAGGGGGTTTTTGCCCAGTCAGACTTCCCCAGTAAACAAATGTAAAATAAGTAAATAACTAAATGTCAGTACAGACATCATGTGGGGGCAATGTTGAGAAGAGCTGGAGTAAGTGTTAGCATGTGATGTGGTGGGGTGGAGGAAATGTGATTGTAGATCTTCAGAGACACAGCCTCAGCAGTAGTTGTAGTACTGTGTCTTGGTCTACTGCACAGGTCCAAGGCAAGCTAGTCAGTGGGCTCATCATCTTGTGTATGCCCTTACTATGGAACTTGGCTCTGCCAGAGTTTGCACTGAATCTGCTATGACCTTAGCAAGATGTATTTGTGCTGCCTGACCTTCAGCAGCATCTGTTAGCAGATGTATTGACACGCCAACGGCCATAACCACTGGTATCTGCTCTCTTGGAAGTAGACACCTCCATAATAGATGTTTCTGTGAAAATACTATCAATGTTGGTGTGGGATTTCACTTGTCCATGGCCATATTGATGAACATCTGTGGATGTAGTAGATGACCAATTCTAGAAACATCCCCTCAGTCCTGGTGGGTAAACTAGGGAAGACATAACATACTCAAGTGTGTGATTCAGTCTATCCAAGGAATCACACATATGGGATATAAACTCCCATATATCACCACACAGATGCTGGATTACCTTCACAATCTCCACCATGGCTGTTGTGGAAATAGCCTGTGCCTCAATGATGGCCCTGTATATAAGTTTGGTTGTGGCCACTGACAAATGAACCTCAAGAGGAGGGTGCAACCATGCCTCCAAAGATCACCATTACCAACCCCCTCTGTGTGGACCTCTCTGCCCATAAGTTCTAGGGGCAAATGTAGGCATTTGTCTACTGAGGGAGCCCACACTTTCCTGACTGATAGTCTCCCCATCAACATGTCCTTAATCTGATGTCTGTGTAGCCTGGATATGCACCGGCATAGAGTCTGTGTCCATGGTCTGTGTTGGGGAGGTGGTTGTCATATTCCTTGTGTCCAACACACACTCTGTACTCCTTGGCTATACCATCTCATTTTTGCGATTATTATTAAAGACTGCAGGTCTTCCAACATCATATTGGGGCAATTCCATAGAGCTGATGCCAGATAAAAATTTACCTAACTGTGCAGCTGACATTTTTATAACTATACATGGGTCAGGATATTATGACTTTGTTCTCACATTGTAACAATTCCTTTGGGTTTAATCTTCCCCATGCCCCATAGTTCTGCTAGCCTGAATAATGTTTACTTTCCTAATGAGTATAACTGCAGCATTATATGGGGCAAATATGTAAGATCATCATTATTAGATGGGTGGGTCAGGTTTCAATATAACCCCTAACAGGTTAACTCCTAATGTAAAATATGTATGTTTAAGTAGCATATATTTGTTGTATAAGTATGATTGTCTCAGGCATTAATACTGCACCTCTGACTACAGGTCCCTGTTTGTCTAAATTGCTCATCACATTAATTCTCTGCCTGTCAGACTGTATGTGATTATAGCTGTTGGCTCAGTTCCCACTTTCATTTATATACACTAACAGGCTTGTTAAATTTCTGTTTGGTCCAATAAGTATATTCTGTTTAATTGTATCAGTCTTAACATAATAAGACCTTAATTTTTCCATTTTATTTGTACTCCTCTTTCTACCACATTTTTTTGCTGGTATCCTCTCTCTCTCTCTTAGATACACTTAAGTGCAAATTCAATAAGGCTTACTCAGTCATTTTTGCCATGTTCACATTGCAGTGTGAAGAGAACATGGACGCAGTGAATTTTGGATTCAGTAAAGTTCATGTAGTTGTGCACAATCACTCACATTCACGCACATCAATGGAAAATTTTGTGGGATGCAAATTTCGGCATAAGTAGCAGAATGTTATGCTAATGAAGCAAACCAACATGCTGAAGTGATCCAACAACCCTACACACAACCCTGTAGGCTCTGTGACTGTGTTGGAAGTATACATGAAAATTTTCCACGTACAGGAGCCTACACAGAATCAAGGGCATGTAGAGTCCAAAAACATGGACAGAATGCCCATGAAAAGGTAAAACATAAATGCAATGGCCGATGATCTCCCAAAGAATAAGTGACGTGTCACATCACCATAACTATTATAATTTAAATTTTTGCACAGCTTTGCTCAGTGCACAGCTACATGCAAAACATTTGGAAATGAATAATAAATATGTAATTTAAACTATGGGTATGATGTATTTCCACAACAGGTACAGTAATACCCTGCAATGTGTCTTTAACTCCACGCTCCTGTACTGTTACTCAGCTTACATGGCTACTATTCATGTAGTTTCCAGGCTGTCAGCATGGTTATTATGTAAATGATGTACCAAAGCAGTGGATTTGTTGAATCAGAAAAAGCAGGGACCATGTAGAGGTGTTCACTCCATATAATCTCCTACATGGTGGGGGTGCCAGGTAACTTTGTCCTGATTTTATGGAGTCTTTTTCATGTGGGTACTCAGTGGGCTGCTTCACAGAAGCAACAATGTCACTGGAATACAAATATGTGTGAGCAGACCCCAGACATGAGCTAGACAAAATAGAAATTGGATGCATTCAATAAATAGTGGTGAGACTCACTGAGCATTATGCAAACCTATAAAGTGGGGCTGTAGTCTATTAATCCCTTCTAGTCAGAGACCTTAGCATGAGTACATCTCTGGCAACAATTGTTAGCTGTTGGACTAGGGTGTGAATAGTCTTGGGTTCAAATACATGGTATGTCAACTTTTTATCATACTGTGCTGACATTGAAGGTCATAGAAACAAAGTGCTATTATCTGTACATTGGGTATTCTGTATGTAGCATGACAACAGGGATGATATTATAAAATGTTACATAAGTTGCTGTCATTATGCAGAGTTGCCCTCTGCTGTTCATTGGTGCACAAAGCGCAGCCCTGTGCAATGCAGCAGGAGTTGCAAATCCTGGTAATTGTATTCTAACCAGGTGAATGTCATTTAAAGTAGCCAAGTCCAGATGGTGTTCCTAATCAAGAAATGTATAAAGTATGCATACAGCCTACATTCTGATTTTTTCTCGATACTTCAAAACATTGGAGTAGAGACTTGGAAATTTTAATGACAAAATGGTAGGGGCAGGCGCGGCTATTATACATCGGTATGTGATCGAAGCTGAAGTCAGTGCTGCTTGTACTGATGACATTAGGTCTAATCTTAGAAGGAGAAGAGTGTTCAGGCCCAGGGTATTCACCCACATGGTACATTATCTGGAGGTTGTAGAACTCTACAGGGTGACAGGGACAATTACACGAACTCTGTGAGCTCTGCCAGGCTCAAATCAGAGCCAACCAAGGGGATCCTATCCAAGTGGAAACTAAGGTATGTGTAGCCCCTTAGAATTTTAGCTACAGGTACTTTTCAAAGACAAACTGGGGACATGATGGGGGTGTCACAGGCATCAGCATCCAGGATACTCCACCATTTCCTGGGTGCTATGCTGATACATGTCAGTGAACACATATATTTTCCCCCTTTCTGCTAACAAGAGGACCAGCAATATGCAACACTTCTATCCTGTAGTGCACTACCCTGAAGTACTGGGTGCCATAGATTGCACTCATGTACACATCAAGGGACCACCTGGTGAGCAGGATAGAATACACATTAACTGCAAGGGATACCACTCTATTAACTGCCAAGTCATGTGCAATGCGCAGGGTATTATCTTAAATGTGTGTGCTGGCAACCCTGGCAGTTATCATGACTCCCATATCTGGCACACATCACAGCTGTACCAGATGTTTACTAGAGGAGACATCCCACAGACCATTTACTGGGGGATGCTGGCTATGCCCTGTGACTGTGGTTGACGACACCCATCAGAAAGGCACACATATCCATGGAATAACACCATAATGAGGCACATGCACAAACTAGGAACATCATAGAGTAGCTGTTTTGACTTCTGAAGTCACTGTTTCAGTGCCTGGATATATCTCGTGGAGCCTTGTATACTCGATGCACATGTACACAAATATTCACAGTTTGTGTTCTGCTGCACAATCTGATCTTGAGGAAACAGCTGTGGCAGGATTAGCAAGGAGAACAGACACACATCCCCCTACCAATGTCTAGGTCACCATAGCCAAAGTCACAGGCAGACTCAGGGGAGAAACATCCAGCTGCTGTCCCTGTAGGTAGATGTAGGCATGCTCAGTATGCCCTTGCTTTAACTAAGACACAACACATAGCACATTCACTGACCACCTAGGGTCTAATACCTTCCTCCAACTCACATACGTACATTGAAATTGATGCCAGGCAACTCACACAATCTTTATCTATATATGTATTGGCTGTGTACTGCTTGCATCAAGCAAAGTCAGCTCTGAACTAATGTGTCAACTGCTGCATTTGCAAAGTAAGGCCTGAACCTAGACTGAAGTATCGAACACTATATGCAAAATATAGTGGCTCTCTTGTAGATAACTTACGTTAGCATGTGAGTGCACACACTTAAATTACTACTATGTTACCATATGTAATTTTTATGCATCAGGCATGATACACTCACACAGTCCAACCACAGCTGAATATTGTTACATCATGCAAGAGAGAAGTTAGGAAGTGACTCTTGTCCATTGCAGTTTCTGACTTTAGGCTAGTTTGTATCCAGACAGTAAATATGTTTTTTCTCCAACACACAAAAACAGGATTGCAAGACAGCGAGACGTATAGTTATAATCATAATTATGACACTTGTTGTGTAAGGTCTGTTTCAGTTTGTCAGTCTATTCAGTGAATGACTATTCATTGAACCCGCTTAAGCAAAGCATCATTTTAGCAAATGATTCTTTCAGGGAATTTTTTCACAGGGAAATAAAAACTTGTGGGCCAGCTACGGACTGTAGCAAACACTACACATTTTAAAACTCAACAAAGTGGGGCTGAAGTCCCCCACACCCTCCCTAACTAAATATACCAACTCAGAGATTGCACTACAGTGGGGAAAGGGGCAAATTCACGATGATGGCCAACTATTTCGTTTCTCTGTGAAAAAAATTCACTGAAAAGATCATTCACTAAAATGACATTTCACTTAAGTGTGTTTGATGAATAGTCATTCACTGAATAGGGTCTTCGATAAAGTGATATAGTGCTGTTGTATCAATTAAATGGTTTGTGTCCAAATATGCATCATAGGAGTACTTGTACAATATACAGTGCATGGTTTGCTAGCAGTGTACATTTTTAGACGGTGGTTGTGTGAGGAATGACTTAAATTTTGGAAAAGAGCCTCTGTGGCCAAAAGGAGTAATGTAGCCATTCTGCTTGATGAAGCTTTACTGGTGTTTGGGGTTCAAATCCTGATGTAAGTTGATTTCAGAGGTGTTTTTTTGCAATAGTGTTTTTTTACAGTTTGTGACTCTATGTTCCATAATGTTTTAATCTTCATATTTTTAGTACAAATTTGCACAATACATCGCATGGTGAAAACAGTTTTAATAGTGCCTAAATATTTTGCATGAAGTGCAAAAATGCAGAAAATGAAATAAGCAGATAAGAGTTATGTCACACTGGCAATAGCAGACACCAGATACATACAATTATTGCCCGTAGCAATTGTGAAATCAAGGTCTCGAGTAGTAATAGGAGCGGAGTGCAGTAGGACGTATACATTACATAATAGGAAGGCTGGATGTTAGCAATGTGACTCTCATTTGTGCACTGCTTACCTATCCGCAAACAGGTAAAAGAGGTAAATGTGCATGTGTGTACACCTAGCGCAATAAATAAGCATTTTCTCTATGCCAAGCTATCACAGTTCTGAACTGTCCAGATTTATTATGAAGACTGTCCATATTTCTACATAATATTTCTAGTCTGTTCCCCATAAAATGTTGGTTTCTACAAAAGTATTGTTAAATCTTTGAGAACAAAGTCAGAAAGAAATGACATACATTTCATTTGTGGATGTCATATGCTTCAGATAATTCATGCTAATTCAAAACCTGTTATTCCATCAACATTCTAGGTTTTCAGCAAAATATTTAAATATTGACCCTATTTTTCCACTTTCCACCCACATTAATTATGGCTTTGTGCGGATTTCTTGCATTAAAAGGTTGAGGTATGCAAACTATTACATCACATACATAGATCTGTGTTCTTACTGTTCTGTATTTCCCAGATGCTTTGTGTGACCTAAGACAACATATGTAAACATTGCAAACTGAGGCACAGTATAACTAACTGTATAGAAATGTAATAACCATGCAGGTGTTTCCTCACAACCAAATTTGACAACAATCAGTACAACCATGGTATCTCCTTAATTCTGCAACACATACATCTAACACAAAACAAAAGTGTAATAATTAATGTTGTGTGTTCCCTCACTTACACGACCATATTGTTTTGCTCACAGGCTTGCACTACCAAAGTCAAACATCCACTTATACTCAATAAGGGACTCGTGTTACACAGCTATGGCTTCTAAACAATATACTACTGTTAGTGTACTAGCCCCAGATTACACTAAAGAGCGATATGACTATTCAGACCTCCCACGCTGGTCTTCCATACATCCCTTGATGATGTTATCTACTGTAGGTTTGCATGCTGTCTTGTTTAAATCAGAGTTGTAAGGTGGAACTTGCATTAATAACTGTGTTCTGTATTCTGTACACATAGATAGGTAGGGGGTTGGTTCTCACTGTAATTGTGTGTGTGTTTATAAAGATGAGTGGAACTATGTATCCAGCACTGCTTTGTCAAATAGCATGTTTTTTTCACTGTTTTTGTGCTTGCAAATACATCCATGTGTAGCAGTCCTCCACATCCATGTGTAGCAGTCCTCCAACCTCTTGCCACCACCCCCCCCCACAGGTCCTGCTGATGTCATCTACTATAAGATCACTTGCAGTCCTGTTAAAGTCAGACTTGTGCCATGACATGTGTGTTAAGTGCTGCGTTCTCTAGTCTGCAAACTTAGATGTAGGGATTCTAATTCCACTGCAGTCAACTTGGTGTGTGTGTGTCTATTTCCATGAAGAAGACTGGGAGTGTGTATCCAACACTTCCTTGCCAAATCAAATCATTTTTGGGCTTGCAAAATCATCCATTTGTAGCAGCCCTGCAACCCCCTGTCCTTCACAAGGTCTGCTGATGTTATCTACTATAAGATCACCTGTAGTCCTATTAAAGTCAGACTTGTGCCTTGGCATGTGCGTTAAGTACTGTAGTCTGTAAACTTAAATATGAATGGTTTCTAATCTCACTGCAATCAATCTGGTGTGTGTTTCTGCTGAAGAATAGTGGGTGTGTATCCAAAACTTCCTTGGAAAATGGCATAGTTTTGCATTGTTTTTGTGCTTGCCAAATCATCCATGTGTAGCAGTCCTCCAGCCTCTTGCCCCCCCCCCCACCAAAGGCCCTGCTAATGTCATCTACTATAAGATCAGATGCACTCCTGTTAAAGTTAGACTTGTTCAGTGGTGTGTACATTAAGTTCTGTCTTCTCTAGTCCACAAGCTTAAATAGGTAAGGGTTCCAGTCTCATTGCAGTCAACTTAGTGTGTGTGTGAGTTGTGGGTTGATGATATACTGAGCATTTTACATGAGCCTATGGGACACTGTCCTCATGTCTTCAACAGATACTGCTGATGTAATCACCTATATCAGATTATTGGATACATATTCCTCACAACAGGCCATGGGCACCACACTTGCCTGGCAGAGAGGTGGATGTCACCTCTTGCAGTATAAGACCAACAACAGTGACATTCCTTTTATTGTATGCACAAACACTATGACATCTCTTTGCAATAGCGATGGACAGGTAGGTTGACAGAAGAGATCACAGGAATTGCCATGGACTAAGATTCTTGTGGATGATATTGTGATTTGTATTGACAGTAGTGAACATGTCTAGAAGACCCCAGAGAGGTGGTGTTATGCTATACAGAGTAGTGCAATGAATGGCATAAGGACTAAGACAGAATATATGTGTGAATGAGAGGGAGGATAGAGGAATGGTGAGACTGCAGGAAGTAGACTTGGTGAAGATGTATGATGTTAAATGCTTGGGTGCAAAAGTTCAGAGTAATGGTGAGTGTGGAAGGGAGGTGAAGAAGGCAGTGCATGCAGGGTGGAGTGTGTGTAGAAGAGTGTCAGGAGTGATTTGTGACAGACAGGTACCAATAACACTGAAAGGGAAAGTCTACACATTTGTAGTGACAAAAGCTATGTTATATAGTTTGGAGATGGTGACATTAACACAAATACAGGAGTCATAACAGGAGCTGGCAGAGTTTCAGATGTTAGGATTTGCATTGGGTGTACTGAGGATAGATAGGATTAGTAATCAGTATATTAGTGTCAGCTAAGGTTATACAGCTTGCAGACAAGGCCAGAGAGGTGAAATTGCGTTGCTTTGGAAATGTGCTTAGGAGGGATGCTGGGTATATTTGGAGATGAATGGTAAGGATGAAGCTGACAGGTAATAGTAAAAGAGGAAGGCCTAAGATAAGGTTCATGGATGTAGTCACTTGAGGACATACAGGTGGTTGGTGTGACAGAACAAGATGCAGAAGAAAGGAGGAAATGGAAGCAGATGATGTACTGTGGTGTCCCATGATGGTAGTAGACAAAATAATAAGAAGATTAGGATGCCGTCTGTTTTTGGAGAACTCCCACCTATTCATTTGTGGCAGGAGTGTACAGTAGGAGTATCTATATGAAGGGTAATGTTTCTAGACCCAGTGTGAGCTTTAACAGTGTTTCCATGTATTACATGCTCTGTTCTGATTTATGTGCAGAGGCCAAAACACTTTGCCCTCAAAAGTACAGAAATACCAATAGACTTACTTCCCAATACAATCAGCTGCTGCTACTACGTAGCACAGCAGAGCCTTAACAGCCCTAACTAGCTGTCATACCTTCTGTTACTTAACAAGCAGCAATTAAACCAATTACCAATCAATTACAGCACTATAGATCCACCATGTGAAGGACCTCCTAATGTACACCCCATAGGTTACTCCACTGAAAATAACACACAGATAACATATACCCCTCCTTTTATCATTCTCTATGAGGATACCAAGTTCAAACCTCTCATCCTCACCTATTAGTTTACCTGTGTTTCCCTTGCAAGTCTAGTTTACATGATGTTTTATACTCAGTGCATATAATGCCTCACCTGGATAATAATAGGAGGATAGAACTCATTTGCACAACTAAAACTGGGATTTTGCAAACCGAAATTCCATGGAAGAAATATTGCACCACCCCACAAGGGTCTGTAATATGTCACACCTGTTCTTCAACAATATGAGTGAACAAAGTAATGGCACATGTGTAGCGGTTGCTCTGTTAATCCAACCATTAAACTGTAAGTGTAGAATTTGGAATACCTAATGAAGTCCCTTAAGGATGACTCAGGTTCAAGAATATCATCCAAGGTAACTACACCTTCATAAGGGATGGTATAATGAACTTTCAAGCTCAGGTTTCCACAAATGACATTGACAGCTGTCGTAAGGTACACCCTGATGTCCTGTCTACACAGCAACACAAATGTATACACACAGCTGTGCCTGATATGCCCAAAGACAGATCCTCTGGGAAATGCAATCCATACTGGTGGATGTCTGTCATTACTGCATTCTACAGTAATTGAAAAAAGCTGCTGCTTACAAATACAACACGTTCAAAGCAGTCCTGGAAGGGCACTCACTTCAGTGGACCCAAACCAGTGAGACACTTTGAAAAAGTATCATATAGCAACTATGCTAATAATTTATGACACATATCCAGAGATAACCATAAGCCTGTCTTTATTTACATCTGCAAACTGATATATATCACTCAGATGTATTTTAAACTACTTCTGGATGGTATTGCACACACTGGTTCACTGTAAATTCCAAATCTAAGAGCAGGCACAGGTGGCTGCAAAGTGTCCCCCCCTCACAACACCAAATTTACTACATGTGTGCATCATCACCCCCAAACTGTGGCATCTGCTAAGACCAAGTTATCACTGCTCTCCCAAGACTAGGAGCACAGTCTCCATGGGACCTGATGACATTCTGAAATGTGTTCTTCATGTGCTGCAACAGAGAGCTACACGACTAGGCACCATATTCAACCACAGTCTGAATACTGCTGTTGCCACACTGAATGGAATACAGTGAACACTGCACACCCACACAGTGGAGGATAGGCAATATACAACTGGAGTTATAGTCCTATAACTGTATCCAACCTTTGCTGTAAGGCAATAGAATCAGTCTGCATGCATATCAGACAAAAGGACATGGTTGACCTCCAAATTGTACATCTGTTCCAGTTATGTGTCCTTAAGGGTAGCTTGTGCCTGTAAAACATGTGGGAAATCAAGACTGTGAGCAGAGACATACACAAAGCTGTACACACATTCTATCTTGACTTGGCCAAGCCACTCAACACAATCCAACATTTTGTCACAATGACAAACTAACCAAGGTGAATATCACACCCTGTGTTATCAGGTGGGTTGCAAATGGGATCACAGATGAATAACAATCAGTCAAAGTGGGAGACCTCACCTCAAGCAGTAGACCTGTCACCTGTGTGGTAACAGATGTGTTAATGTTGTCTCTCCTCTTGTTTGCCATATACTTATCAAATGTCCAAAAAAAAACAAAAAAAACAGAGAATGCATGTCAAAACATCTTTGTGCCACTAATGATTGCTGACAAAGCCATGGGTGTTATAACAACTGCACAAACATGCATCACCATAACTTGTGTTAATAAATGTTCCTGCTTATTAAAAAAATAAACCAGAGTACATTATTCCCAATTGCTTCTTCAATATACCTTGGAACACATGTCAACTGAAAACTGTGTGTGTACAGTGGGGAGGAAAGCATTCTACATCTTGCATCCTATTAGCAAACACATTACATCAAGAACAATTAATGTTACGAATCCCCTATACTCTCCATCATCAGCCCTATTAATGACTATAATCCTCCCTTTGATATGTATTGTCATAGACAGCTGCAGCAAATTGTCCGACCTCAGACATCATTGAGTAATAAAGCATCAGAGGTTCTCCAACTTTGTCTTCTATGTGCAGAATGAAGTAGCTGTAACTGTACACAATACCATGTATATATTTTTGAGGCAGAATATGTATAAATTACATGACTGTCTTTGGCTCAAATGGGCTGAATATGCTGCACATAATGGGCTGAAAATGCTGCACATACAAAAGTCAAATAGTCACTTTTTTCCAGGGACCTCAATATACAGTATGACATACATAGGACATGCTGGAAAGACACATGTGTCAAATGTTGTCAGCCCTCTGCATTAGGCTTCAAATCCATGTCAAGTAGAGCACATACATTAACCTGTTTAAGCACAGGCTGGCTGACTTGAAGTGGAAATGTTATCTGCCATGGATCACTACTGATTGTATCCTGGACATGGGTGGTCCTTTCTGTAAGAATCATGTCCATGCATGATATCTGCTATTGCATATTAGACTGTGATGTATCAGCTATGCTTCTAAACACCATCAGGCTAATACCCTTGTCACAGCCTATGAACCTCAGAACCTATGGTAATGTGCATAAAAAACACAAAACATCATACTGTATTACCGCTCTGAATAGATTTGTCTGCAGTGTTTACATGCAATCCAGAGTTCACAATCTGATGAGATGACTTTGGATGTGCATACATAAGTTAGCACTAAACAATCCTGAAAGAAAAGGTTATATATATTAATGAGACACATTTCATTGACTTGACATCACATGCCTTACAAAAGCATCCACTAGAAAGTAGAGGAATTATTATGCTAGCAGCTGTCTAACTGGCTAACTACAATATAACTGACAGGTACAATTTTCAGACCAACAGCACAAATGCAGATAAAAAATACATATTAATATAGGTAGTCACCCTGTGCATAAGACACATAGCTTTACTAACCCTGAAGCCAAAAGATAGACAATGGGGATGTGGCAAATTTATCACTTGAACAGGGCGGTTTGTGGGAGTGCAGGAGGCCTAAGCTGACACAAAAGGTTAGTGAATGTGTGTGTGAGTCAGTAAGGGCAGCAGCCAAAATGGACCAAGTAAATGTAGCATGAGTGTCAGTAGGTGCCCTCAATGTCAAATTGGTGTATGCGTGTGTCTGCATGAACACAGCCAAGGTCAGTGCTAGCCCTACATGTCTGTATGTCAGACAGCTGTAAGCCATGTATGGTAGAGCTGACAGTTCATCGTCTTCATCCATGACCACAAGAAGTGGCTCTGCCAGGAGTTGCACTGGCACTGCCATGCCCATAGTCTGATGGTGTGCTACTACCTGCTACTACCTGAGGATGACTGATGGCTGCTGGGCATGCTTCCTTCACAGGAACACCCAGGACCATGGCCCCATGGCCTGCTAAATCTGGGTGTGGACAGCACATTCTCTGACAGATACTATGCACTCCCTCACGGACACATCCTATTCATATGTGCCATTGAACCGATCCAGTGCATCAGTAACATTGTGGAGGCAGCCACAGATGTCAGACTCTGCATAGAACCCTGAGCATTCTTCTGGAGTGATGTTCTGAATGTACCTGTGCCTCCATTATGGCCGTAAACATAAATCAAGTGACACGTGAAGAGACACCTGCACAGGGTGGTGGAGGGACAGCAGGCCTCTAATGTGCACCCCATCAATCCACCTGTGTAGCACCTCACCAACAGTCTGGCTAAGGACAGTGTCAACAGACACTGAATCCATGGTAGCCACACTTCCCCAGTTTATGTCCTCACCTTCCAACTATCCAATATCTGTGCCGTCAGTGGACTGGGTATGCATAGGCAAGCTGGCTTTCTGGGGATCCTGAGTGTGGATACTGGATGTCAACTTCTGTATCAGATTCAGCCTCTGCAACCCCTGACTATGCCTCACTTCGGCCACCATCATCATCAGAGATGGATGACACTGACATCAAATAGTGCAGGGGACACAGAAATACTTCCATGTTCACCCGTGATAAAAAGAAAACAGGATGACATTAGTATCTACACTACTATGCTCAAATATATGTTAAGCAATTTACACTGCTGTCACTATTACATACATTTAAACGTATCAACCACTTACAGCAATAAGTGTGGACAAAACCATAAATAGTGGGTGTCCAAAGACTCAAGAATAGGAACAAGTGTGAGATAATATGCTCTTGCAAACCTATACAGCTGATGGAATAACAGGTTTTGCTTCACCATGACAGATCTGAAGGGTATGCAGTTTGAATGCAAGATCTCTGTCATATTATTTAATGTTTGCAATTACTGATAATTTGTTAGTAATCTGCCCGTCAATTACTATAGTATGGGACAGAAAGATGGGTACAGAATTGTGGCATTCAGCAACAATCTGTGCAGTATCCAGGTATGTAGACAGTACTGCAATACATACAGCAAGCCTGAGAGGACAGTATAGCTGATATGTGAGTATTTATCTACAGTGCAGACAAAAAATGATTCCACTTACCAACTGCTGCAGCCCTGCCTGTTGAATTCCTGATGGTCCTGGGAAAAGTAAACAAAGACATAATGGCAACAGCAACACACATTTAACACTACGACAGGGGTTAATACTTTTGCTCATCTATATGTATTGTCAAATAAGTTTTAACAGGAATGTGGCTGACAACCTTAAAATAAGCATAAAACTGCAGCTATCTGAAATACCCCACCCACTACACATACAGCTTGACACAACTATGCACACTTAGGTGAGAATGCAGCACTGTTTTAATGATGGTATAACAAAGCATACCTGGAAGCTCCACATGTGATGTGGGAGTGGCCACCACATCCAGAACATATTGGCTGAATTATTACTGGGAGTTGTCCTGTGTGGAGATGTCTGACAGAAATTCCTGTGTGGCAGGTAAAGGACCCGCACACTGCACCTATCTTACTTACCCCCAACAAAAAAATAAAACTGCCATACATTCACAATTAAAAATATATACACTATTGCAGAATGAAAGCAACTGCGTTCTACTGATGATCTAACAAAGCCTACCTGGACACCATATTTGCCAAGAATTCTTCGGTGGCACTGAAGGGTTCTTCTGCTGCAGGCCTACCACTGGTGAATTCATGATCATGTGCCACTTCAGCTACATGACTCCTGGCTGCATGTATCATATTGGTGGCTCTCACACACCTGCTCATACATGTGACTCTGTCAGCCTACCCTGTTGATATTTTGGAGAAGGTCATCCCAGAGTTCTGGACGTTCAGCCACTCTGGCCTGCCCTCTTGACAGCAGGACTTCATGATGTTGTCTGAGCGCATCTGTGATCAGCTCATTTTCGGCCTCAGAGACTGGCGGCCGATGTCTAGGGGATATATAGTGTTCGGAATGACAAAATAATGATAGCACATATAATGATCACGCAAGTACAAATTGTTGTACAGATAATGCATTAAATGAAGGCTCCCAATATTCAACAGTGGATTAAACTGTAATGATTCAACAGTGGAAGTAAATAATAAGGATGGTTAGAAAACAGAGAGTAACAGGAGCAACATATTCTCGATTGTGCCCTGACAGAGATACTACACTAAGTCCCCCAACCAGCATAACAGTTCACTGCAGTTTGTACCACAGCAGGACATCATCTCCCCACCCCTAAAAAACCCTAAATACAGGATCAAGAACAATGTTGTTAAGCAAACAATGGGGAAAATGTTAAAAGTACTGTCAAAAGATCTTTCCATGGAACATGTGTACATAATTAGCACATAGCATTAAATGTTATGCCTACTCTACATCTTCTGTACATGTCACACTGCTGGTAAAGAAGGCAATGTAATGATATGTTTCTAACAAATGCATACAGCTTTACATCACATTCATTATCTACATTCTGTCATATGCATTATTTAGGTTACAAGATGGATACGTATCTGATGGAGTGCAATACTCCTCTGTCACAATATTGTGAATCAGACAAAATGTTTATCTTAGTTACAATTATGTTTTAACTCTCATCCACATCAGTTTATCCAGCTAGTCGTTAGCCTTTTTATAATGGAGTACATCAGTAATTGATTGCATGTGTCCTACTCTGAGCTTCAGTGATGCTCATTACAACATACACAGCTGAACTGCATGCTAATCAACCAATCCTGTGGAGAGCTAGTCAACAAGATATAAAAGCATCCATGCTGTCTCCATTTTCATTTTTTGGTTTGTGGATTGAGAAAATAATGGAGTACAGACAGAAAGTAGTCACACAGAGATTGTTATTAGCTGCTACTTTTTGAATATATATGTCTGTAATACAGGCTGAAGACACTGCTGCTGCTGCTGGCATTAGCTATACACAGAGAAGGTGAAAGGTTTGTAGGACACATAGACACTGAAGGAATTGAGCAATCTCTCTCAGCATTGGCTCAGAGAGAGAAGAGTGCAGGAAACCATCCCAGTGGAAAGTGTCATATGTGTTTAAATGATTCCTAGTCACTGGGACATTTCACAAACTAGCAGGGGGCACGTTTGTTGTGTTACAGGCATCACCTTCCATGATCTTCAAAACATTACTGCATGGTATGCTACAACATGGTAAACTTGTACATTAGTTCTGCGTATATTTTTAGATGAATGTTACAATTGTAACATGTTATTGCATTATCCTAAATTAATGTGTGCCTTACATTGGAGTCATGTACTCACGAGAACAAGAAATGTGGAACAGCAGACGGTGTACATTAACCATGATGTGTACAACTCAAACTGCAAAGTCATGTTTAACATCATGTGTATCATCTGCTACATGTGGGCTGGCAATCCTGTTAGTTAACATTACTCCCATATGTGCCCCATCTCCCAAATTCTCCAGATGTGTGTTATGGGGGATATCTCACTGGGTAACATAAGGGTGGATGCCATTGCTCCCCACCCACAAAATAACAGTCAATGCTTGTTTAGGCTAGCCAACATGGCTTTGCTAATTAGCCAACTACATGACATATCCTCCCTTAATATCCTTCAACATTGTAAAGGCAATAATAGGCAGCCGCAGTGGTGCCGCAGTTAGCGTTGTCGCCTCACAGCAAGAGGTTCTCCCGTTCGATTGTCGGCTGGAGCGCCTTCTGTGTGGAGTCTACATGTCCTCCCCATGGACGAGTGACATTAAAGGCATGCAAGTAGGTGTGAGCATGAATGGGCATGTCTTCGTAGAAAGTTGGGCATCGGGCTGGCTACTCGGCACCGTAAAAATCCACTGCCGATCATGAGCAGACCGGAGTTTCTCTATGGCGACCCCTAACTGGGAAATTGTAAAGGCAACAATATAGCATTGTTTTAACACATGCTCTGTACCACAGTATAGGTCAGATGATTGCTGACTGACCAAGGAACACAGCATGTTAGGACAGTGTTGTATATTTGACAACAAGAATTTTAACAGCCTGTGTAAGGAGTAAGTGCAGTATTTTCCAAGTTAGACATTTAACTAAGTGTACATCTAACATGTACTATTTTAATATAAATGTACATACCCTATTGAAGCTGCTTGTGTGCTGAATGAGTATCACTGCTTGCTACAGTGGTGTATGTGAGGACAACAGCTTTAAGGCAACCATGCATTCCTCTGAATCTACATTGCATGTTGATCTGAATTGCACAAGTATGTAGGCATATCCCCTGTGTGCTGACAACTTGGACTATATATATCATAATTTGAATTTGTTTTCTGCATGTTATTCCTTTTTTACTCACACTGTGAGCTCCTCTGAACCTTACAATATATACAAATGTAGCCACAGCTTATATAAATTCTCTTGTGATGTAAGGAGGAAAGGGTCACTTTTAGTTTCACATGGGCCTGAGCTGAAGGAGAAGAGGTGGAAGGCATGCGCGAAGGCAGGTAAAGGCTAGGACTGTGATAGTGAAGGTCGGAACTTTGAATGTTGGCAGTATGACTGGTATAGGGAGAGAGCTAGCTGATATGATGGACTGAAGGATGGTTGGTATATTGTGTGTGCAAGAGACTAGATGGAAGGGGAGCAAGGCTAGGTGTATCGGAGGCAATTTCAAATTGTTTTATCGTGGTGTGGATGGGAGGAGAAATGGCGTAGGCATTATCCTGAAGGAACAGTATACTAAGAGTGTTTTGGAGGTGAAAAGAGTGTTGGATAGAGTGATGTTTATGAAGCTGGAAATTGATGGTGTAATGATGAATGTTGTTAGTGCATATGCTCCACAAGTTGGGTGTGCAATGGATGAGAAAGAAAATTTTTGGAGTGAGTTAGATGAGGTGGTGATGACTGTACCCAAGGGTGAGAGACTGGTGATTGGAGCAGTTTTCAATGGGCATGTCGGTGAAGGGAACAGAGGAGATAAGGAAGTGATGGGTAGGTATGGTGTTAAGCAAAGGAATGCAGAAGGTCAGATGGTAGTGGATTTTGCAAAAAGGATGGACATAGCTGTGATGAATACGTATTTTAACAAGTGGGAGGAGCATAGGGTGACATGCAAGAGTTGAGGAAGATGCACACAGGTGGATTATATCTTATGTAGAAGGGCCAATCTGAAGGAGATTGGAGACTGTAAAGTGGTGGCAGGAGAAAGTGTAGTTAGGCAGCATAAGATGGTGGTTTGTACGATGACATTGGTGATCAAGAAGATGAGGATGAGTGTGAGGGCAGCACCAAGGATCAAATGGTGGAAATTGAAAAAGGGTAATTGTGAGATGATGTTCAGGGAAGAGTTAAGACAGGCACTGGGTGGCAGTGAAGAGTTACCGAATAGCTGGGTAACTACAGCAGAGCTAGTAAGAGAGATGGCTAGAAGGGTGCTTGGTGTGACATCTGGAAATAGGAAGGAGAACAAGGAGACCTGGTGGTGGAATGAAGAAGTACAGGAGAGTATACAGAGAAAGAGGTTGGCGAAGAAGAAGTGAGATTGTCAAAGAGATGAAGAAAGTAGACAAGAGTATAAGGAGATGAGGTGCATGGCAAAGAGAGAGGTGGTGAAGGCTAAGGATAAGGTGAATGAAGAGTTGTATAAAAGGTTGGACACTAAGGAGGGAGAAAAGGACCTGTACCAATTGGCTAGACAGAGGAACCGAGCTAGTAAAGATGTGCAGCAGGTAAGGGTGATAAAGGATAATGAGGGAAACATACTCACAAGTGAGGAGAGTGTGTTGAGCAGATGGAAAGAGTACTTTGAGGGGTTGATGAATGAAGAGAATGAGAGGGAGAGAAGGTTGGATGATGTGCAGATAGTGAATCATGAAGTGCAGTGGATTAGCAAGGAGGAAGTAAGGATAGTTATGAAGAGGATGAAGAATGGAAAGGCTGTTGGTCCCGATGACATACCTGTGGAAGCATGGAGGTGTTTAGGTGAAATGGCAGTGGAGTTTTTAACTAGATTGTTTAATGAAATCTTGGAAAGTGAGAGGATGCCCGAGGAATGGAGAAAAAGTGTTTTGTTACCAGTTTTTAAGAATATGAGTGATGTGCAGAGCTGTAGTAACTACAGAGGGATTAAACTGATCAGTCACAGCATGAAGTTATGGGAAAGAGTAGTGGACGCTAGGTTAAGAAGGGAGATGATGATTAGTGATCAGCAGTATGGTTTCATGCCAGGAAAGAGCACTACAGATGCGATGTTTGCTCTGAGAGTGTTGATGGAGATGTACAGAGAAGGTCCGAAGGTCAGAAGGAGTTGCATTGTGTCTTTGTGGATTTAGAGGAAAGCATATGACAGGGTGCCTAGAGAGGAGTTGTGGTATTGTATGAGGAAGTCGGGAGTGTCAGATAAGTATGTAAGAGTGGTACAAGATATGTACGAGTGTAGTGTGACAGCGGTGAGGTCTGCGGTGGGAGTGACAGATGCGTTTAAGTTGGAGGTGGGATTACATCAAGGATCAGCTCTGAGCCCTTTCTTATTTGCAATGGTGATGGACAGGTTGACAGACAAGATCAGACAGGAGTCCCCGTGGACTATGATGTTTGCAGATGACATTGTTATCTGTAGTGAGAGTAGGAAACAGGTGGAGGAGACCCAGGAGAGGTGGAGATATCCTCTAGAGAGAAGAGGAATGCAGGTCAGCAGGACTAAGACAGAATATATTTGTGTGAATGAGTGGGAGGATAGAGGAATGGTGAGGATGCAGGGAGTAGAGGTGGTGAAGGTGAATGAGTTTAAGTACTTGGGATCAACAGTTCAGAGTAATGGTGAGTGTGGAAGAGAGCTGAAGAACAGAGTACAGGCAGGATGGAGTGGGTGGAGAAGAGTGTCAGGAGTGATTTGTGACAGGCGAGTACCAGTAACAGTGAAAGGGAAGGTCTACAAGAGGGTAGTGAGACCAGCTATGTTATATGGGTTAGAGACAGTGGCATTGACAAAAAGGCAGGAGTCAGAGCTTGACGTGGCAGAGTTGAAGATGTTAAGATTTGCACTGGGTGTGACAAGGATGGACAGGATTAGGAATAAGTATATTAGAGGGTCAGTCCAGATGGGAAGGTTTGGAGACAAAGCCAGATAGGCAAGAGTACATTGATTTGGACATGTGCTGAGGAGGGATGCAGAGTATATTGGGAAAAAGATGCTAAGGATGAAGCTGCCAGGTAACAGGAAAAGAGGAAGGCCTAAGATAAGGTTTATGGATGTGGTGAAAGAGGACATGCAGGTGGTTGGTGTGACAGAGCAAGATGCAGAGGACAGGAAGAAATGGAAACAGTTGATCTGCTGTGGTGACCCCTAACTGGAGCAGCCGAAAGAAGAAGATGGGCCTGAGTTTGAATACCAGTTTTGCAGCCTAGTGTTTTTTTTAACGGCCCTTGTAATAGCTAACAATGTAATGCATTCTAGACTGTTATATTTTCATTTTGTTGCGGGAACAAGCTGCGAATGTAGGACTGCCATAGCTAAGGTCTAAAGTGCTAATACTGCAGAATTCTGATCTTTTTAAAGGTGTCCCACTTCACATGATAAATTATAGTAGATGATCTAGTATTTCCTATATAATTGTTATTGTCCTCATGGATGAGACAGTCATATTGTCAGTAATGCAGTATTTGTATTAATATCTGCATTATTTCACGTATTGTGCTTATTTAGCTTAACACAAACATGTCGCCTCTGTGTGATGCTCAGCAGTGCACACCATTTTCAAATGTTGCAGATTGCAACGTTATGCATTCTCAGTACCTGTTATAACTGTAATTGATGGGAAAACACATTGCACATTGGTGTTCTTCTGCATTACAGATGGCTGGTGATCAGGGTGAAGTTTTGACATTTCGTTCTCAAAGGAGGGTTGTGCAGAAGTCCAAAGTGTTTGTTGAACTCCTAGTGAATGATTATTGTCCCTGGCTGTTGCAGGAGCATGATCATGGATCTGATTACAAATTGGGTGCATGGAATAGTTTGGCTTGGGATTTGTCCACTGTTACTGGCATCTCCTGCTCTGGCAAACAGTATAGAAATCACTATCAAGACCTCAGGATGAGGAAGAGGGATATCCTCATTCATTGGATAGATGCATGTAGAACTGATGCCACTCCACAGATGTGTGAGTATCACTTACAGGCACTGCTTAATTTGTTGTGTGATGCTAATCTACCCACACTTTTTGCAAATCTATAAAAAAAAAAGTAGTTTCCAAAAAGTGCAGTTCCACGGTGAGTTCATTTGTTGCAGCTGCAATCTCACAATAGTAGAAATAAAGTATGCATGCCCTGGATTAGGACCTGAGATTATTTGCACTGCATGCTAATGTTCTACACATATCCCCACATACATTTTACAGCTGCTACTGATGGAAACTGCATAATATTGATTTAGTATTTTCTCAGTGTTGCTGAGTGTTACTGCACGATGTGTAGCATTGCACAAACTTGCTTCATTGGGACTATATGACAACTAGTATTCATTATTTAGAATACAGCTACTCACTACTGACTCTGTGGCTTGACAGATTAATGCACAGTTGTTGAAGTCTGATGGTACAGAGTTCAAAATAAGGTCCTAGCAAAACTTTTACAAATCTGTACTATAGTCTTAAATATATATTCCCTTATACTACTGCCACTTAACATTGCTTAGCAATGGCGCACATTGGGCACCATCACACAATAATTATTTAAAGAAAAGAAAAGGGGAGGCTAGGAAAGTGGTGAAATGAGGAGCAAGCAGGGAAAAAACAAAGTGAAAGGAAGGTAGGAATCTGCAAGAAGGATGAAGGGAAGAACCATATTAATCCATTTCTTCAACAGTAACAGCTGGACATATGTATACATTTTCAGCTGTGTTTGGACTGTCACCTCAAGAGAGAGGGGCAACAGTAACATAATTGTATTGTGAAGCCAATTATACCAAATTAGGTGTGTCAAGTAGACACATCTGTGAAATAGAGAGCTATGTATGGGACAATATTTTTTTTTGGGGGGGCAAGTGTCTCTATTTATTTTTTTTAAATGAGAGAGTGGAATGTTGGATGAAGGACATAGGCAAGTCCGGGGCAGGCAAATTGGGAAGGTGAGGAAGCATTTGTAGACAGAAAAAACATACAAGACAAGGACATGGTCAGTGAAGTATACAAAAGGGGGTGAACACCTTGGTTGGGGTGGGAGTTGGGGAATCAAGGTCCCATGGACATCAGCACAGTAACAGTGTGACTCAAATCCTCACCCATTGGAATGTCAGCACTGTTCCATCACAGCACCACTGGCTGTAGTGGTTGACATCTTGGCATACAGCCTGTCTGCCGTACAAAGATGGACAGGATGTTCTCCATCCAACATAGGTGTGTGCCCATGGTCTGGCACACTATCCTATGTACCACATCTAACAACTCCACATGGGTGATGTAAGCACTCCCTCTGCCTCTGCTCCCAGAGGGGACCACACACCTGCCCCCTGGGGTAGATCTACCTGAGGGTCTAGGTAGGGGAAGGGCAGCAGGAGGGGTGCCACCAGATGGCAGCCCAGACGTGCTGGGCTTTGGTGCTGCAGCTGGTGGAGTGTGCATAAGCAGATCAGTAGAAACAAGCCTACCCTGCTGTGTTGTAGTAATAACATAAAGATAAACCAAAAACAAAAATGAAATAAAACATGAAACAAAATTAATCAAAGATTTTACAAAATGAAAAATATAACAAACATTATAAAAAAAGGTCAAATATTATTAATATAAACAGAATGATACATAATGAAATTTAACAAAAATAGAAGATAAATTATACATAATAAACAACACATAAGAAATAATAAAAACTGATTTAATAAGGTGAAATAAAAAATAAATAATAATAATAATAATAATAATAATAATAAATCATATTCAAAATAAGTAATACAGCAATAACAAAACGAAAATATGGGGAGGGAAGCGTGAGAGAAAAAAGGAGGACATTAGTAACTCCACACATTATACAACAAGCTTTCAAAAATAACTCTATTGTCTTCTGTTACAGTCTACTTTAAACAATAACAACTGCTAGTGCTTACACATGACTGCAGGCCATTGCTGCCACAGGTCTGGAGGTCTGCACGTCAAATGCTATAATGATGATAACATAACAGAACTATATTTCTATTGATGAAAAGATAACATAGTATTGTAATCAGATGATTTTTATATTTGGGGAGTGTGCTATTACAAGCCACGAATAGTGTCCAATATCATACTGTACTTTTCCACTGGAATAAGACATAATGCAAACTCTCTTTTATTTTACACTTTATGGGCTCATGGTCACTGTTATCTGGAAATGTGCAACTGTTGCTCATTTCAGACAACACATCTCCTCCTTTTAGAGCAGGATATCAGGTCAGATCAAAAATATTTGGTGTATAGGGACCCATAATTAGGAACATATTTCAAATATTGCTATTACATACATGGATAGTTGCATAGGATTTGTGTTAACATAACTTTTTGGCACTCATTTATTTATTGACTTTTATATAAAGTACATTCCTGACAACCATGAATCCTACAATGACCAGAGCAAAGCATTGCTTTTTAAATCTGGATTCTCAGCAGATAGTAGTATTGATAGGGACTGTACAGATATGCATTTCCAAATGCATAACAAAGTATGATATAGCAACTAATCCATCTCTAACTATTAAGGCTGCAATAGGAGTGCTTTATATAATTATTCTTACTAAACACATGTTAGTCTCATCCTGTCCAGTCACCTAGTGTGGGATTTAACATTCAAGGCCCTCACTTTTGCAGCTGTGGAAAAATTGAAAAGAAAAAGCATTATGAATACCAGTATTTAACATACGCAGCTTGAGTATTTTCAGGTAATACATGTAAATCATACTTACACATCACTGGGGTGTTCATACCTGGCAATCCCAGAGCCACTGATCAAGGGTATCTCTCTTTCTCCTGCAGAGGTTGTCATAGTGGTGACAACACTGTTCACCAGTGCAGAGGATACCAGCCACACTGGTAAAAACCTTTGCCAAACTATCCCAGGCTTCTGCTTTGTACTGGGTGCCAGTATAGTCTTCCTAGAACAGGTGTGGGCCATGATCCATAACCAGGAACCCAATTAAAACCTTGGACTCCTGGATACCCAAGCTATGTGCTCTAAATTGCACACCTTCACCTGCACCAGCCATTGTTGCACAAGTCAAACCTCAATTTATAAAGTGCAATTTCTGGTGATTCCCCTTTAAATACCATGGTTTCTCACCACTTGCACTTACTGAGAGTGCACACTGTCTAGACTGAGATACATTTGAAAATGTTGCATGCCACCTACTGTCTCCCAAACCTATATTTGTGCGATGCTAAGCTGCATGTAGCTTTTACAAATATATTGGCAAAAGCAATCAACCAAGACAATTCCACAGTTATTTCCTTACAGTACCAATGTATTTGGCTAAGCTGCAATGTCAGATTGTGATATGAAACGTTTGCATCCCCTGGATTAGAACCCACAGCCACCTGCACTTTAGTCCAACACTTAACCCATGTCACCACAAGGGTAGTGACATTATCAGCATAGGTTTAGTACTTATTGCTAATTATGCGGTATGACCATAGCCCAGCTGCACTTACTGGGTTGGCATGATGCACAGTATTGTGCAGTGATATCAATTGAAAGCATCATGATTTTATTTTTAGATGTTTGGGTCATATCTGATACATGGGTGGTCCCACTGTCCAAACCTGGTAAGCATCGGCAAGCACCACAGCCTGTCATGCAAACATGCAGGAAGACTAAAAATAAAAAGAAGGAGACAAGATGTGATAAGATTTGTGGTTTACAGATAGTCATTTGGGATGGGTGGATTTTATTTTAGGACTTCATACTCTTCTGATGGTGCAAAGCATATCTGTTCCTCAAAGTTAGCAGTAGTTCTACTATCACCATCAGAACTCCAAGCACATTTAGTTTCCAGTCTGCCACAGTTGCCTCTACATCCCTGCCCTACTTGCACTATCTGATTCACATAGCCCTGTTTTGGATTCTGATACAGTTGTACATGCTGGTAGCAGTGCAAATGAAGTTAATGTTTGGTAGACATTGTACGGGATATTATAGACAGACTTATGGATGCCTGAATTAGCCACATAGAGAAATGGCTCCTGCAACTGGCTGAGTTGTGTCCCTGTCCAGCACTTCCTGGGGACAGCACTCAGGGTAGTGAGTAATCTCCCATTGGATCTCAGCTGGCAGAGTCTGTAGTTGTGAAAACCCAGTCCTATCCCCCAACATGGGTTTTCGCCTCCCTTTTGTGTCCATGGATACCCCTGTTGGTTGTTCAATCCTCCCCTCACCATTGTCTTCCTCTTGTTTGTCTGATGTCACCCTCACCATTGTGTTACCTCATCCTCAGCGTATCACACACCATGTCAGTCAAGTTTGTCTTCCCCTGCTATATAACCAACCCTTCTTACTTTACTGTTGCTTCCTTTCCTTCCTTCCACAACTTACCATTCTCTTTATAAATATAAAATGGGCACCTGTCCCACAAAAAAGTATTTCCCTCCATCACCTCCATCTTGTTCATTCTTTATTTGGTCTTTTATGCTACCCTCTCCTTACTTCCTCTTTTCTTCTGTTTTCTATACTATTTCTAACTTTTTATCTACTAAGCACGAAAGAATAGAGCCACGAGTTAACCTAATAGTTGTATAAAGACCTTATGATGATATATATTTTTTCTGAACACAGTTTTATTAGCACTTTCAGAAGCGATAATACGTTTCCTTCTTCAGATTTACAGACAAAAACTCTCCAATCAACAACCAAAAGCCATTTTTAAACCAATAAAAAAGTCATATGATACAAATTACCCTATACGACTACTTATCCTTAATTAACTAATTTGTGTTCAAAAATAGTTTTAACTGTCTTATAAAAATGTGTATTGTGAATGACCTATGATTATTTATAATGTTGGGCATTCACCATAATAAAATTACGATACTCCATTGTAAAATAACATTTAAAAACACATTTAAAAATTGTAAAAATTGTAAATGTTGCAAAACAATACACAATAGATTTTTATTACAGAATGTGGGAATCTTTCTAACATGTTCCGCAATAGGGGTTATCCAAATGAGCTAATAAGAGAGATCAGGGAATAAGTCAAACATAAACGCAAAATAGGACATTTTAGTCCTATATTATGGGCTGATCAAGTGGTTCATCAGACACGTGAGGAAGGGGGCAGTGAGTTACAAATGCCCTGCATTAGTCAATCTAACAACAATCTTAGGTTTTTGTGCACTTTTTCCATTGACCATCATTTTATTAGGGAGATATTATGTAAGAATTGGAAACTACTTTTAAATGACAAGAAAATTCAGAATATTTCTAGTGCCCCACCAGCTATTACATTCAGAAGAGGGGTTAATTTAAAAACCCTCTTAGAAACTGGCAGACCCAAGTCGAGAACATCGGTGTTGGGTATGGGGAAATGTGGTTGTTGCGCACAATGTAAATTTATTAGGGAAGGAACCACAGTTCTTGTTAACAAAATTGGATATAAAGTAAGGGGCAAATACAACTGCAATACTAAAGCAATAGTCTATGTGGCAACATGCACAGTATGCCATGCGTTTTATATAGGAAAGACTGAGTGCAAATTAAAACAGCGCATTTACGAGCATTCCTATGCTATCTCAAAAAGAGACACAAACAACGCGTTGGCTAATCACATTATGGAACATCCAAGCCACCAGTTTAAGTTCACAGTACTTAAACAGGTTGAAGACACCCCTTACATAGGACCATGGCAAACACATTTGGAGGTGGGGAATTATGTTGGCAAATTAGAACTGCGGCCTCATTTTCCCCAGGACTCAACGAGCAACTTTCTATTGCAAGCATTTTAAAAAAGCTGGCTTTAAAAAGATAAACAACAGCTCAGAAACACATATATCATTTTATAATACATTCGTTGTCATTTATCAACAAAGTGGTCCATCAATGTGCACTGAATGCACATTCTGAACATGCTAAGAGCTTTTGGTTCTGGAAGTTTTAAGTTTAACTTCATAAATACCTATTGTCTATAAATTATCTAGTCCTGCAGCATCTAAGGTTACTTGTTCATTTGGTCTATTGTGTATTGTTTTGCAACATTTACAATTTTTACAATTTTTAAATGCATTTTTCAATGTTATTTTACAATGGAGTATCATAATTTTATTATGGTGAATGCCCAACATTATAAATAATCATAAATTCACAATACACATTTTTATAAGACAGTTAAAACTAATTTTGAACACAAATTAGTTAATTAAGGAAAAGTAGTCGTATAGGGTAATTTGTATCATATGACTTTTTTATTGGTTTAAAAATGGCTTTTGGTTGTTGGTTGGAGTTTTTGTCTGTAAATCTGAAGAAGGAAACGTATTATCGCTTCCGAAAGCGGTAATAAAACTGTGTTCAGAAAAAATATATATCATCATAAGGTCTTTATACAACTATTAGGTTAACTCGTGGCTCTATTCTTTCATGCTTAGTGTTTCAACAGTTTGTGAAAGTCTCTTTTCTTCGTAACTTTTTATCTAGTCAAAAAAGATACAAACACTAAACACATGTATGTGTAGTAATTCTAAATTCCCTATCTTTTTGTAAGTATACTGCATGTGACAAGTCATGAAAAGCACCATAGATGCCCATGTACAACTAATGAGAAATGTCACTGCTCTTTGCATTACAATAATTATGTCCATTCAGTCTTATATATTAAGAATATTGATCTCAGCTACCAGTTGTTATGCAAATGAGCTGAGCACAGTTGCATGGTATTTTACAAATATGAAATAGGGTAAAGCTTAACCCTCAAGTCTGACTGCTTACATGGCTCATCATCTAACTGAAATGGGTTGTAAAGTGTGATCAAAGAGAGTTGTTGTTTGTCTTTTCCTGGTTAGGGGTCACCACAGCAAAACTCCGGTCTGCTAATGATTTGCAGTCGAGTTTTATGGTGCCAAGTTGCCAGCCCAACATCCAACCTTCAGCGAAGGCACACCCATTCACACATGTCTTTTGGAGGCCACTCGACCACAGGGAGGACATGCAGACTCCACACAGAAGGCACTCCCGCTGAGAATTGAAGAGAAGAACCTCTTGCTGTGAGGCAACAATGCTACTGCTGTACCACCGCGGATATCCCTGTGATGGGTTCAAATCCACTGAGATTTGTCTGTCTTCTTCTGACTTTCCAGATTCCAGTCTGTAAATGTGTAACAGTCACCTGTAATGTGTATCAATGACACCTTCAGTATGACTACTTCCATGCCTCAGCCTGTAAGTAATGTGATACGTGGAGTATCAGTGCACAGATTTGGATGGGTAACTCCCTTCAGGTTTGTATGCTAATTCTATAAGTATGTAACAATCACCTGCAATGTGCTTCACTAACTCCTTTAGTAGGAGTGCTTCCATGGCTCATCAATGAATTGACAGACTGAACATCACTGAACAGAGTTTAGGGTTCAACTACCCTCAGGATTTTATGACTTTCCTGTGGCCATTCTGTAAATGTGTAACAATCAGCATGTGAATGAATTGATTTGCAGTGTATCATTGAAAAGAGTACAGAGTCAGTTGCCCTCAGTATTATATGCTTTGTCTGATTATTTTGCTTCTACTCTGCACTCTCCTGCTATGCACTTCACTGACAGTATCAATATGACTGTTTCCATGGCTAAGCTCATAAATTAAGTAGTTTGAAGAGTATCAGTGAACAGAGAGGAGGGTGCAAATCCCCTCAAAGTTGTGTGGGTACAGGTACACTGAGGAGGTCCTGCTGATGCCATGACTAATTTTGTATACAATTGTTTTACTTTTCTGTGCTCCAAGTACTCTAACTGTTTTTTTTTTCTTTTCTTTTCAATAATTTGAGAGAGATATCTGTGTGCATGTCCCTATCCATTGTCTTCTACATACCTGATTGTATTACTATCTCCCTTTGCTGTCTTGTGTACATTATATTTTTGTTTCTGTTGCCCTACTACCTCCTGTATCTTCCTATCGTTGGCATATGCATGTTACTATCTTCTAAAAGAATCTTCTCTGTAGCTATGCCTCCTTAGTTTGCAAGTATAGAAATACACATGAGCATTATATACTGAAAGCACAGCTTTGCATCAACTACCATCAAGGCTCTTGCTCATTATATGTTTGCTCGAGCTGCTCATACTTTATTGTGGCCATAACGTGGTCCTACTTCATCTTTGTTTGGGTTCCTACTGTGACCACGACAAGGAGCTGTTTGAAGCACAAAATTCCCATGCCATATGCATCTTTAATGAACCTTGGATGCATAGTAAACCGTTTTGGCTTGTCTGAAACTGCAGACATGATGCTTCTATGTTCCGGAGTCCATCTTTAATATAACCACCATTATTGTTTTCTAGATTTTTTTCTAGTTCATATGACTTTTTTGTTTACATAGGATTTGTAATTTTTTGATTGTTTATCTTTTCTGCTGAGTGGCTTCTTTTTGTGTTTACCACTACTGCACTTTTAGAGCTGTGATTCTTTTTTTCACTTGAGTTGTGCCTGTAAATTGTCAGTTTTGAACAGTGGCCTACCCAGTAAGTAAATGTAAATATGACACACTTACTTAGATTATAAATTAGTACATGTACTTGCAGTTTACATTTGATGACTGGATCATTTATTGTATGCAGCTTATGAGAACACAAATGCTTTAACGTTTGCAGTTGTCTTGGGTTTTGCTCTGAGGCAGCTTGGCTAACTCATGATGTTACTCATTAACATAATTCAGAATTTGTTATGGAACTTTTCAAAAAAGAAATATTATTACAGTGATTCATCTACTTTAAGGCTCTTACAAGGGTACCCATTTATACTGAGTGAAATTAATACTAATACCAATGGTAATATTGACCACACAGCAAGGCTATCAGGAGCAGCCACAGTGTCACAAATAAATATAAGTATGCTCAAAGGTTAAAATAATCTCTAAAACACCAGCCACAATGAAAATGTAAACATTTTTAATAAACAATAAAAGAACACGAAAATACTAAATATCTATTTACAATAAACACAAGAGTTTCAATCATACGAAATATTAAAAATAACACAGATGGAAAGATTTACACAGATACAGAAAACAATGCTTAACTAATCTCACTATATTTTCCTGACTGATCTAAAGAATTACTGTTCTCTAGTTCACATACTAGAGCAAGGCAAGCTGACATGGGTGAGTGGTCCTTCTTTGTCAGGTGTCAAAAACACACTGCCCTGAGACTTATCTCTCATCTAGTATTAAAGCATCATTTCAGTGCTGACTTACAGAACGACATCACACACATCTGGTTATCTGACTTCTGGTTCCCTCACTACCCCCTTTAATAGCAAATGTTCCAGAATCTAGCACATATGTGTCATAATACACATGTAGGGGGTTGCTAAGATGTGTTATAGCATCTGGAAGCTAAAAAAACATTTCCAAAACATCCACCCTTCCAGAGTAGCAATTAGTTCACCCCTAAACACAATACAGTAGGATTCCTAGTCCTGGTTTTCACAGACATTTTGTCTCTGGTTGCAAACAGAACAGCAAGATATAATCCTTATGACCTAAACAAGGTAATTTAATTTCAGACTATTTTTTCAAAGTTAGCTAGAATGAGATTAACCTTTTTTCTTCCAAAATTACTGTTAGAATATATTTATTTCAACAGTTACAATATAGTCTGACATACAGGCGCATTTCTTTTCTGTCCAGCAGGACCCAGTGTTGGTACATTTTTAATACAAGCAGCTTTACAAATACATTTATCAACACAAACAACTGTACAAATCTGTTTGATATACAAATGATATACAGTTCTTTACAAAATGCACGCTAGCTATGCTGGCATATGTTAAACATCCACTGCCCTACTTCTACTGTCATAGTTGGCACTACCTCAGATCATCACAGCCCACTAAGGTTATATCTTTCAATTTACACACCCTTCTCAAATAACTCTCAGTAAGGCAGTACTTCCTATCTCTGAACTTTCTATTTCCATTTCATAAGTAGTATAGTTTATGTTGCTTTACACATAGCCTTAAGGTGGAGGACTTTCATCCTACTGAAAGGAGAAACCTTCTCATAGCATTCTGTGTTGTACAGCCTCTGGCATGCTGACAAACAGTATTATCCCCTCCGCATCCTATAGCACTAAAGGCTTCAACTCACTATGGACTGTTAGACCCCCCCCCCCAAACTGCACAAGCTCTAAATTTACTAGCACCTTGCATTAAATTGTAAACTTCCATGGCTTCTCCTCCATGGACTCAGCATCACCTTGTATTATTTTGGAGTCAAACTATATGTATACTTGACTTCCATTAATAGACAAAGAGGGTTATAAAAGTGAATTATTCCTCATCCAGAATAAATCTCTCTACAAGTATTTTAAATCCAACTCTATATATCTGTATTGCTCTCCATGTTTTTCTATGCCATTCCTTGTATAGCTGCGTCCAATCTTCTAATGCATTAAAGACCACATAAGATCCCCTTTTCGGAACATAATTTATATCCTACATGAATTTCATTTATTTCCAGTGGAACTGTGTAAAGAAGTCTAGCTTATTCACCTTTGACTCATAGAATAACCATAACATCCATTTCTCATGCAGGAAACTTACCAGCAATATGTCTGACCTGCTTGTCCCTAAGAGAGTCAGTAAGTTGCAATCCCAGACAGTTATTTATTCAAAGCCGTAACACCCTCTTAAATATATGTGACAAGCTTGGAAGAACCTGTTTCTTTCATATAGAAACTAAATAGTGACCCTAAACTAGCTGCTGATTTAACTTCTTATAAGACTGCATGTCTGCCATGTGCTTCTTAAATAACATTAGAGTTAAGATGCTATTGTTGAGGCTGCTTCTTATAAGGTCTTAATTGCATGCTTCCTGTAGATCAGTGTTTGAGTACTTTAGCAACCATTTGCCTGTTGCTTGACTCTGAGCAAGTCACTTAAATAGACAGTACTCCTGGGTTGCCCCTGAACTCTCCAGTGTGCTTATGCAGTTAAAAAATAAATTAAAAAAGTGTGAAAATGTAGACCACAAGCATTTAAGATCACACATCTTAATATATATATATATATATATATATATATATATATATATATATATATATTGAATAATAAAATTCAAAACACAACCAGCAGTCACGGCAGAGATGAATTCAGTCAACAAGTTTAATAGCTAAAACAGAGTAACACAGATGAGCTTTTGCATATAGCGTCTTCAGATCTAACTACACAATTTGAAACAGGTAATACTTATTGGAGGTAATGCAACAATATACCCAATCACATACAAAACATCATCAGGTTACTAGTTGTTGTTAACCACATAATCACCAGTGCTCCTCTAAAATATTTTACACAAAAACACATTATAACATATAATTAGAAAATAAAACTAATGAAAATATTATTAAAATATGTCTTAAAATAGACACAATTAGTAAAATATATATATATATGTCTGTCACTAAAAACACATTAATACATGTATTCATATATGAATAATAGCTATATGCAAAAAGTAATGTGTGTAAATTCACCTATTATAATTACCTTAGCTCCCTCATGGGCTATTGTTTCTTATTCAAAGGCCATGTGCTTGCTATTGCGCTTGGCATTATATACAATGTGCTAGGTATACTAGATCCCTAGTATTACAATCTGCTTTCGGAAAACTTCTAAATATTTTGTTACTGAGTGGATGTCTAAACATGCATGACTCATCTATAAAGTTGCAATTAGAACAATTGTTACACTTTGTAGTATGTTGTTCTGTATTGGTAACATACTTGTCTCTAACAGGTTGTGAAAAACACAACCATTGATGTATAGACTTTTTATTTCTATAGACAAATCTAGGTCTCTCACCCACAATGGATGAGATCTCTTTGTTAGTTCCTAGAATGGACCAGTGCTTAGATATAATCTCCCTTATATTTCTCTCATCACTGGAAAATCTAAGGCTAAAAAATAGAGCAATACTTTTCTCTCTATCAACTGCAACTAGTGTTGTAGTGTATTGAGTGAACTATGGTTTGCCCGTTGTTTGTCTACACTCTCTAACCATTTGATGTATATTATTTACTTCATCATTGTGGTAGCCTCTAGATCTAAAATAAGTGCTTAACTGATGTAACCCTGCTTCAAAATCTTGATCATCGTTATGTAAACGACTGATCACAAATTTTGTCCTTTCAGTACATTGTGGAACAAGTGGCCTGAGTGTATGCTATTCCGGTGTACATAAGTAAGGCAATAACATTCCTTCCTATAAAGTCTAGTGTCTATGGTATTGTTTGCTCTCTTAGCCAATAAAATATCTAAAAATTCAATAGAAACGTCTGAGTGTTTAAATGAAAAATTCAAAAAAATGGTGCTTGCATTCAGTATGTCAGTAAACTGGTATAGCTGTAGTAGATCTCCTCTCCATACCAGAAAGAGGTCATCTACAAAGCGTCTGTAAAAAGATACATATGACAGATAATATTCAGAAACATACACAAAGTACCCATAGCTACTCCAGATGTTTGTAGATAGTATTGTCCATCGAAGGTAAAAACATTATTTTCCAATACCATTTCTATTAGAAGACATAAAAAATTCACATCTAACATCATATGTGTTCCTACTCACTAAGACCTCTCTAATCATCTGTATCCCTTCAAAATTGGGTATACTAGTGAACAAAGAAGTTATGTCCATGGTGACAAAAAATCCTAACTTCCTGCAACTATTTTCATTTACAAATGTAAATAAATCTTGCAAGAAATGCTTTGTATCCATCAAATCCACCGATTTGCAGGTGGACAAAATAGGTTTAAACTGTTTACTGACTTGGTAAAAAAACAACAAAAAAGCAAGTTAGCTGCTTTATACTTTACAAAGATGAGTTTATTGTAATTGTTTTCATTGAGGCACATGCCCCAGCTTCATCAGACAACTCAACAGCCATAAAAACCTCCATTTTATACTCACATTCAACATAATTAAACAATTAAGCAGTTAAATCCTTGATTGAACCATTAGTTAAAACTACTTCATATTTAAAGTGCCCTTGCTTCTTGACTTACAATTTATTGCAATGCCTTAGAAGCTATGGCAACAGTATAAAAAACTTGTTTTTACATATTATTAAAAACACCTATTAAATATTATAAATTCATAAAATACTTACTATTACAAAAACTTTTTGTTTGCATTTAAATTCAATCTAAATATCAAAAAATAAAAAAAAAAAACAGACAAAATAATAGGCACCTCTAAAGGACCCTAACTATCTTTCACTATATAAATACCATGTAAATCCATGATTTGCATAAATAAATAAATATCTAAAAAATGTATGTAAAAAATGAAAGTTAGATACGACAAATATCAGTTTGTGTATAAATATAACTTATACTAATCTAATAAACTTACTAAGGAAAGTATTAGATTAAAAACATATGCTTTAAGTTAACATTTTATCTAGAAAGTGCTTTTAACTTCAATATACATTTTATAGATGTATATTCATTCAGCACAGGGGATGTATGTGCTGATGTCCAAATTTGCCACATAAATTCACATTCCTCTAATATTAATTACCATGGTCCCCCTCTTAGATTAGGTGCAAATTTCTGAATTACTGTAAAGGCAAACTTATGTGTTGGATTCTCGGCTATGTGCTTAGCCAGGGCATTTGTTAGGATTCCCTTTTGAATATTATATTGGTGCTCATAAATTCTTTGCTTCAGCTTTCTTTCTGTTTTGCCTATATAAAATGATGTGCAAAATTCACATAATGCCACATATACTACTCCCTGGGAATCACAAGTATACTTTCCTCTTATTACATATTGTCTATCTCTAATGGTATACTGCTTTCCTAATTTTATGCACTTGCACTGCTGACAGTGTCCACATTTACCCATACCATTTCTAAATGTTTGCTCGTGGCTCTGTCTTTCTAAAAGGCTTTTCAAATTTGGGCCTCTTCTATATGGGAAATGTGGTTGTGGCTCCAACACTTTATTAATTCTGTTATCTTCCAGGATTATAGTCCAATTCTTCAGTATGATATCCTTAATGTAACTAATGTCTAAGGAATATGTAATCAATAGACTAGCTGTTCCATTACTGACTGTTCTTAGTTGAGTACCCATGTATCCTGCTTCAACAGGATTTTGTATATCATCACCCCTATAGCTATTTTGGTAGCCATTCTGTACTATGGGTCTAAAATGGCCAGAAGTTCTTTTAAAGTTAACTGCATCTATAATATGTGTAAGGAAAGGTTCTGGGTACCCCCTTTTAAGAAACATGCCTTTCAAATTTGCACATTCCAATATGTAATCACTATCTGCAGAAACCATTCTGGCTGCCCTTACTATTTGGCCCTTTACAACAGCTTTCTTTTGAAAATATGGGAGACAGCTTATAAAGTGCAGAAAGGCATATGAATAGGTGGGATTTCTATAAATGGATGTTTTATACCTATTATTACTTTTATCCTTGGTTATCCAAATGTCTAAAAAACTGATAGAATCCATTTCCACCTGGTATGTGAATTCTAAAAAGTTGGTAAACACAGTTATTTTGTAATAAATTCATCTGCCATACTTGTTTGGCTCTTCCACACAAAAAACATGTCATCTTGGTATCTTGTGTACCATGCTACATTATCCTTATAGATGTTATTACTAAAAAGGAACTGCCTTTCCCAAAATGCCATTACGCAATTGGCAAAACTGCCGCCACAGGGTGAGCCCATAGCCACCCCTGTTTTCTGCAAGTAAAGGTCTCCATTAAAGTACATAAAATTATTTGATAACACTAGTTCTAGTAATGTTTCAGTCACATAGATGTCCAAATTTCCAGCTCCTTTTAAATGTAGGAACTCCCTAACCCATTGTATTCCAAGCGTTTGTGGAATTATAGTATAGAGGTTCTTTATATCCACAGTTAAGAAGGCAAACTCATTATTATATTCTAAATTATTAATGCCTTCTAATAATCCCCATGAATCAGAACAAATGTGTGTTTCAGTTCTTAGATAGGGATTCAATTTGTTGTCTATGTATTCATATAATACATTAGGGGGTATATATAGAGGCAGAATAAAGGTAAGCCTATTACACAGCTATGGCATTTCAGTATGCTACAATACATGTTAACCTAAATGTCCTGCAAGTGGTGATCTCTGGAACCCACATGTCCATCATTATGGCATTACTTCCACCACCAGCTACAGGCCACAGTAATATAGATCCTTTCCATTGCACAACACACACTATGTTGGCTTACATCTTGTCAGTCGGTGCTGCTCTGCACAGTTGAAGGGTATGCCCACTATCCACAGGGACAGACTCTAATGTCCAAAGCAGTTGTTCAGCTGAACATCATTACAACAGCAACACCTGATGGTGCAT